>NC_137458.1:147170921-147653421 GCF_964235325.1 Thermobia domestica | reverse complement strand
ATTAGGAGAGATTCTCAAAAGCTGTATAACAATGAATTACGAATCACTTACTATAAAAAAAATCCTTACACCGTGTTTTACAACATGAAATATTGTGTTTATGAAGATATAGCAAAGTTATGTTACTCTGATAAAGTATGAGTAAAACAATTTTCACATATTCCTTGTTCGGCCTGCCATCTGTTGTGAACTTGTAGCGTTGTATAAAATTACAATTTTTAACATATAAACGAAAAATGTAAATAACAAAAAGCTAGAGCCCGATGGGGAAAAATCTGATGACGGGTTTGAATTCAACACATCAAAATTCATAAGTACCAGGTGTCAGCGCGTCTATAACAAAAACACTGTTGTCAAATGTAATTTTCATTTGAGAGTTCTTAAATTTTACTTTCTTGCTTAGTAACAATGAGAACAAAATCAAGCAGGTCATAATATTCGTAATAATAATAATAATAATAATAATAATAATAATAATAATAATAACGTGGAATTTGCGTATATAAGCTAGTAGTGACTGATAGAGGGAATATCCAAACTCACAACAATGTTCTCTATAGCTATGTAAAATTTACATGTCTTCATAAATATGGAAAGAGAGGGAGGCTGCATTCCTAGTTACACTACCTACTAAATGAAAAAATATATGGAGAGGAAGCCTCGTTATATGAAGCTGTGAAGGAATGGCATCGTCATCCATCGGCTTAAGTGTGGCCGGACTTTCATAGAAATGGCGTTCATTCCAGGGCAACCCCAATCTGCCACTGATGACGACGCCATTGGACAAGCGGAAGCCGCCATCTTGGAGCACCGCCACATAACAATTTGCCACCTAGCTGAAGATGCCAAGATAAGTATGAGGTCTGTGAGAAAAATAACCAACGAGCATTTGTAGATGGATAAGATGAGTTTCTCAGCTAGTGATACCTTTCCAAAAACAGGAACGAGTCTTTGCTCCGAGGAACTTATGACTTTGCACAAAGTAAAACCAGAGGACCCTTTTGACAGACTAATAATTCAGACTGAAATATGAGTCCATCACTATGATCCAGAGAATAAGACTCATCGAAAGCAACGGAGGCATACTTACCAACTGCAAAGAAGGACCGTTTCCTCAGCGAGCAAGGTCGTGTTGACAGATTTTTGAGACCAGTATGGAGTGATCATAAGGGATTTCCTTGCGAAGAATACCACAATTACAGGGACATACCATGCTTCACTGCTGCTGAATTTGCAAGATCCATTAAAATCCAGGAACGTGGAGTGCTCAAAGATATCCGTATCCTTCAAGACAACGCTGCATGTCACAACTCTCATGTTACCCAGCACGATCATGCGGTTGTGAAATCCTTCGCCATACATATACTCTCCTGACCGTGTACCATCTGATTTCATCTCTTCCCAACCATGAAGTCATTTTTGAGGGGAAAACATTTCCAAGACGACTAAATGTAGATTCTTGGGGCTCTCCATACTGTTTCTGGGTGAGTGATGATCGGTTGTGTAGAAAACTTATTCGGGCTCGCACCTACAGAAAAGTAACTTTCTTTTCCTAGTATTTAACGGTGAAATTAGGAATGTCTTTATAGGCTAAAAGATTATTTCAAAGTGCACTGTAACACCAAAAAGAAAACGCTTTTCAAATATTTTTCTTGTTGTTGTCTCTCATGTAAGTGGAAACAATTTATTTGATGCAACTTTGTAACAATTTCACCAATGTTAATAAGGAGTAATTTTATTTTCTCAACATATTTGTTCATTTTTTTAAATCTAAGTGAAAGAATATTTGCTTGAAGCAATATTGTAGCAATTCTATCAAGCAATACAAAATAAAGGTACTCATCTTCAAATCAAATATTTAAAGATTAATTTACCATCAATTCTGTATACCTATTCCCTGTTTTTTTTCACTATCCAACACTCATATTTAGAAAATATACTAAACTGCGAGGACATTGAATTTTACATAGTTACAGGATCTAAAGTGTTAAGGGCGATGGCTAAGTTAACATATTCCATTATTTATTATATTATGCTATACTCTTATAATTTGTATACTTACAAGTGAACCGCATAGCGTCACCAGTGGGTTAGTAAAATGAAACAACTGCTGACATAAAGTACGGATAAATACGAGGGTGGTTAGGAAAGTTTTGAGATACAGCCAAACCAGACACTACAGGAATGAAATTTTATTTGCATGAGAAGCATCCCTCTTTTGTAGGTGAACTCGCCCAGTCTCGCGACGATGATGCCATACGACGTGGTGAGCAGTGTTGCCAAGTGGCTGCAGTTGCCACCACTTGTACCGCATTAATAGAGTTACAAAGAAAGGATTTGTGAGTCATTATTCTATACTAATTTAAATGAACCGGAGTCGCCGGAAAGGTTGACACGAGCATTTAGGGAGAGCACACCATCGTGTGCAACTGTATTTCGTTTGTTCTCGAAATTTAAACGGGGCCAGATCTCATTAGAAGTGCAATGGAAGCCCATCCACAGCAGCGACAGGAAAACATTGATGCCGTGAAGAAAATGATTAGGGACGATCCGCGAGCGACGTACAGTAACTCCATCTCCCTACAGCCTCAATCTGACACGGCATGACTTTTTTTTTTTCTGTTCTCCGTGTTCAAGAAACTTCATGAGTATCGATTCTCCACACCTGAAGATGCTGTGAATGCTTACAAAGAACAGTTAGGCGCAAAACTTGAAACTCAATGGCATCAGTGCTTCAAGGATTGGTTTAGGAGAATGAGACGTTGTGTGGAATGTCAGGGAGAATACTTCGAACAGTTATAATAGTTGCAAATTGCTAGTTTGAGTGAAATTTCCCGCGGCGTAGGAAGATTTAGCAAATACTTTTTAATGAGGGAAAAAGGGAGATTTTACGAATATGAGATAAAATGTAGGGAAATTTAGCTTTTCAACAAATATTGTGTTATTAAGCACTGCGGCAGTATATATGACGAAAGACGGTGACATTCTTTCCAGAATCCCACACACAAAGTGAAATATTTTTTTTCATAGCATTGAACTAGTAACAGAAGATCAAAGGCACAAATGTGTGTTATGGAGATATGATCACAGTGTAATAATCCATAGCTACGCAATAATGCTCTTTTTAAACAATAGTGAACGAAAATTAGGGAAATTTTATCTTAAAAGGGAATTTTTGAACATTCCTGAGGGAAATTTTAACTTGAGGACCTAGCATCACTGGTTGCAATAGAGTATTTGTACTTTTTGTGTCCTGAAAATTTTAAAGGTTTTTGGTCAGCAGAATGTTCTTTCTCAAACTGAGACTCCCCGTGCTGGCTGAGGTTGTTGCCGTCTGGAAATTTCTTTGAAATCTGCAATCTCATGTTTTTCGCTCATATAAAATGTTTCCTTCAAAATTTAGTAAGGGAGTTAAGAAGACGCGGTCAGAGCCGTTAGTCGCGTCACCGAAGTAAAATCTCAAAAGTAACTTCAGAGTAAAGATAAATCGTCAAACAAGTTACATCTTAGGAGCATCACGCGCCTCGCAGTATGCGACTTGTAAATTATCACTGTGCTATTATTCGAGTTTGAATAGTGTTCGAAGGATTCAAGAAAGACTTTTGTTATGTGCTAACAATTTTTGAGGACATTTTATATCAGCCGAAGATAGAGCTGTAGACCAGGATCTTTGACGGCAAGGAACCAGCAGCGCAACAGGTATGATGGCATTTTTATTTTTGGCCAAATTCCTTTATCATTGTCCTTCACATATTCCAGATAGCTCAACTTGACCAATCTAAATTACTTAAAACCTCAATTTTTGTACAAATCTGTTATTAATAAATCAGGTTGACATGAACACGAAGAATTTACTGTTTCACACATTAGTTACAATGACCATTACTCTAAGTTTTGCTTGCAATTTATACAATTTCTGCTCAAGTTTTAGGAGCATATTCGAGAGAGAAATTTCAGACATTTCTCTAGTTTGGTCTGGTTTTACTCACATGCTACAATCCCCATACTCAAATAAAATTAGAGTAAGCCAGGCGAACAATATATTGACGAAAACTTTAGCTGAAAATGAGCGCCAGAAATATGAGAAAAACAAATTTATTTCTAAATGTACAAAGACACTTTACAGAGTGATTCGAGATCCAAGACCCATTTTCTCTGAAAAGATGCGGATAAAATAGTTCTGATGTCAACTGCAAATCGGGTTAGGAGGCCTATTTAATGGCACCATTAAAGTTGTAAACTATTCCATATATGAACAAAATTAATTAGTTTATCACGTTGCTCGGAGAAATTCATAGTAGTTTGATACCCCACATTTCCTCCTTTCCATTTGAGAAAGTTGAAATCAATCCAATATGACGAATTTCAAGATGGCGGTCATGATACAGAAATGCCATAAAACATAGGCCTCGTAAAATAAAGTTGACGTTAGAACTATTGTACCCGCATCAGTTTCAGAGAAAATATGGCTTGGAACTATTACATCATACTGAATATGGATTTTCTGCATTTAGGATTCCATTTAATTTTCCCATATTTTTAGTGCTCATTAGCAGCTAAAATTTCCATCAATATATTCATTATGTTAGTAGCTGCTTCATTTCGGTAATCTATTGGTGAAGTGATGAGGTCTACTCGTTAGCCTTTTATACTCATAGAATGGGAATCAATTTCTGGTAAAGGGACATTCCAATGAGATTAGGAAACTTATTCAATTGCAAAAGGTAATAGCGGATTTACGGTAAGAATCCCTGTTCACCTATATTTGTAGTAGGCAAAATTGCGTCCGTAGATTTTCTAAACTTATCATTTTTTTTAATCGACCTGAAAAAGGAGGTTCTCACTTTGGTATATTTCGACTAGAAATGCAAGGGCTCGGAAAAAACCGACTTTTTTTAAAAAAAAAACTCGGTTTTTTCTGCTTTGCTTTTTTGCTTGGGAAATTTTGGGCTTTTTTCAAAATACTGCTTTAAATTGATAAAACAGACTTTGTATCGCTTCTCTATAACACAAAAAATCATTTAATTAGTGGTTGATGCTGATAATAATATAAAACATTGAAAATAAACTATGAATTTCGAAAAAATATTTCAAACAATTTTTCTTCAACATATTTACATTATGAATTCCACAGGATTAACCAATGTATATAATAAGAATTTTTTAACTTCCTATATACAAAAGTAAGCAGAGTTGGCAAGAACCGTGGTTGTTTTTGAAAATGCCAAAAACCCGTTTTTTGGGGGATGTTTAAACCAGGCTTTTTTGGTTTAAACCAGGCTTTTTTGACTTAGATTTTTTGCTTTATGTATTTATATTACATATTCACAGAAATAAGTTTGTTTCGCCTTGATGTTATTATGCAACAGCGGGGTTATGCCGGAAGAACTCCCATAAGCTTAAAGAAGTGCGGTCAGTAAATTTCTTAAGTTGAGAATCTCCCGCCCTAGCCATTGGGAAAATCCCGTCATTACTTGAAATGTAAGACAATAACGGGAAAATCCTGTTATTGCTTTGCATGTAAAATTTAAAGGTCAACGTACCATAACCAGTACGCTAAAACTGAGGTATTAAATTACAAATTTAGTACCGGTACGTAGATATCATTGAAAGTCCAATCCAAGCTAATGTTGGAAGCTACACAGGCAATCGATAAATTTTGCCAATTTCTATCAATATATTTAAGCAATATTGGCTTCTTTATAAAACAACACGCATTTAGGCATGCAGAAATATACAATTTGGTTTGTTTCGTATATTTAGCCTTAACATCCTTACGAAATACCGAGGTTATCAAGGAGAAGACTTTCGCTTAAACTGACATCCGAACCGCTACTTGGGTTACGCATGAAAGAAGGTTTGTGGTTCGACCGAGAATTGAACATGGGACACCTTGATTAAAAGGTGAAAGGGAAATAAAACTATTGCAGGTGGTTTGATATCTGGAAACGTTACCATGAAGTTCACACGATTCGCATTTTTCATTCTTTTTATTTTTGTGGTTTAAACTAGTTATTAAAAAAAAAAAGTTGGTGTAAACCAGCCAACCCTAAAAGTAAACACTTCTTTTTAAAGAATACACAAATAACTAGCAAAATAGTATGTAGTATTTTTACTTCAAAATATTCCATACCCTCTTTTTGAAACAAAATAAAATTAAAATAAAACATAAGAGAAATACTTAGATTTATATGATAGACTTAAAGGCTGCACATCTAGAGCTTTTGGTTCTGTATATTCTTGAAATTCTACAGTTAAGTTTTATAGAACCACCATCACAGTTTACCCAATCCTCAAGTTTTCTGAATTTTTAACAAGAGGGATTCAACATATCATCACGGAACTCCCCCCCCCCCAAAAAAAGACTACGGAATATATTTAAGTTAAGCTAAATACAACTGCACAACAAACATGACTGAGTGATTAGCTTTTGCGCTTCTATCGGGAAGTCCGGGATTCAACCAGCATTCGACCATTCTGACAAAGCTTTTCTTCATTCCATCTGTGAATGTAGAAATAGTGCGTGTACTGTGAGTTGGGCGACTTCCTTTTTTATTGTTTTTAAATCGTTATTATTACTAATTACCAGCAGTGACGGTTTTGCGAAGGTTAGGGGGGCGATCTTTCGGACTGAAGCCCGTTCCCCAAAGTTACGGAATGTCTGCAACAAACGAAATATCTATTATTTATGCCTTTACTCATAAACTTTAAGCTCCCGTCAAATAAAAATTACGAATGTTTAAAAAAACTAAACATTAGTAAGAAACCCTTCCCAAAATACTTTTCTAAATCCGCCACTGATTCTCAGTATAAAATGATTTTTAAAGTTGTATCCGGAAGATTATTGCTAAACATATAAACGAAACGAAATATTAGTTATGCCTGTACCCATAAACTTCAAGCACTTCCCAAATAAAATTAGGACTTTTTAGGAAACGAAACAATCAGAAAAAACCCTCCTAAAGTACTTTTCTAAATCCGCTACTGATTATTTGTATAAATTGGTATTCAAGGTTGTGTCCGGAATATTATTGCTAAATCACTTCACAGCTACAGTATAACAGAAATGTGGAAGTATGGTTTGACGGATATATTGAAAAACGTACGCTTTGACGGATAAATAGAAAAACGGGCAAGTTTAACTTTTGCGCTAGAAGCTAGAGTACTAAAAGCTCTTAGAAATGAAACACGGATGACAGACTAGAGAAGAAAAAAGATGTCGATAACTCAAAAGTTAAAATAAAGTTAAATAGCCTCTAAAATTACCCTCAAATACTACATTCTTCATGTTAGCTTTAATTCGTAAAACATGTGCTCCATCCATCTTGATGGTGAATTTCAGAGCGAAATATCACATTCAGGTCATGGAATTCTTATCTAACTATAGAATATACTATAAGAAAGCTATTTAGATAGAAAAATCATGAAGTTGAAAAAAGCCAAAATTTCCAAAATTCTCGTTTTTTTCCCCAAAAAGCCGGCTTTTTATGTGAAAAAAAAAACCATCGATTCAAAAAAGCCGGCTTTTTTGCATCTCTAATTTCGACGCTGTTGGTCATATTTCGATGGTGTTTAAATAATTCCTGCAACGCCTATATGAAAGAAAACATATCCTAAAATATGCGATAACCAGATAATCAACAAAGTAAAGTGAGTTGCATATAACCAAGGGGTTTAAAAACATTTTTGCAGATAGTTTTCGCCGAAAACCAAGAATGATTTAGCACTATATGCTGGTCAATGTTTAGATCATTAGCGATGTAATGATTGCTTACACGTTGCTCTTGCTCGACTTTTGCCAGAATAACATCCACTTTTTCAGAGATTGGTTGCCTACTACGAGAAGCATCTTAGACATCAAAAGTGGAAAAAAAGAACAAACTTACGCTTAAAAGAAGAAATAACTGACTTCAAAAACGGACTAAAAACCAGAAAATTTAAAATAAAAAAAAACTTTTAAAAAGTATGAAAAGACTTCAAGAAAAGCACCAAAGATAGAAAATAATAAAAACTCTAAAAGCAGATAATAATAATAATAATAATAAAGCGATTAAAATTAGAAAATAATTTGTTACTGTTTTCTATGAAGATTTCTTGAAGTCGTGCCGCGTCAAACACATTCATACCTCGCAAAATAACCATCATAATAATTATTAGGCAATAAGTTGTTCGGCTTGGCACGACCTCAAAAAACGTATGTAGATAATAGTAATAAATTATTTTCTGCTTTTAAACTCTCTATTATTATTATTATTATTATTATTATTATTATTATTATTATTATTATTATTATTATTTTCTGCTTTTAGGGCTTTTATTATTTTCTGTCTTTGGTGCTTTTCTTGAAGTCTGTTCATTTATTTTTCCTAAAAGATTTTTCAATTCTAATTTACTTGCTTTCTTTTATTCAATCTTTGGTTTATAGAACATAATCGTGAAATGTTGAAAATTTTGTTTTGTTTCGAATTAAGGGGACGGGATGGATTATGGTTAAGAGATCCAGAAATAACGTTGGAATTCTATGTTATGATCATACTTCTTCAAAAAGAGTCTACTAAATGGAGAGAGCCTTGAGTGGTCTATGGAAACAGAGTTTTTTTTTTAATATTAATATTTCTAGAGTCTAATTAAAATTCTTGATCAATTGGACAGCTATTTTAGATTTTTTTCTTAAAAAAGGAAGAATTCTCGCTTAAATGCCGTATAGTATGAGACTGTACACCATATAAGCTCTTTGTTCGTAATTTAGCTTTATGCGAAGATTTATTATTACGCAAAAAAAAAAAAAAGACCTCATACACGACAAATTTTTTAAAGTATATTTACCGCACGAAAATCCACGCCACCACCACCGATTCTGTTCTAACGGATCACCGATATTATGGACTATCACCTGAACTCGCAATTTAAACTTCAATCAAAGTACATTGAACCACAGGCAGGAATTTCATCCCATTCATAGCTAGAGGTTTTCCACAGACCAGTGAACGTATGTCGTAAACGGCTATTTTATAGGCCAATGCGCAAAAATCAATTACGCTGGCATCAAGATTTTCCTATCTTTCGCTTTTTTCTTTTTCTTTTACAAAAATATCTCAGAAGGAAATAACAGATTCACGTTTTCTAGTTTACATTAAAATGAAACTAAAAAGATGATCTGTCGGTATGGCTGGAAGCTTTGTCCATGTGGATCCACACTTGCGTCTGGATAGGTCCGTCCAACGAAGGATGAATTTCCGATATTTAGGGTCATGATAGATTCCAAAAATTAGGCAGCTTGCATCTTCAAGTTTATGTTTATTCTACAAACGTACAACTGTCGCATCCATTGCGACATCACCGTCTAAAACTTTGACAAATGGCTTTAATATACCTTCGATAACTTCACTTTATATATATATATAATTCCTTGTGAAGGACATTAAAACATACTAATCCCAAACATTGAAAATGGTTATTCTTAAATTTTACTGAAGCACTTATTTTGGGTCATCAACTATATTCTTGTGGAGAATTTGTCTAGAGTCAACATTGTGCGTAGACATTTCCTTCCTTGAAAAACGGGAACATAGAAACTAAAAACACTAATCAAAATTAATGGTAATATGTTTCATTATCAATGAATCACTTATCTTGGTTCATCAATTATATTCTTGAGGTATATTTGTCTGGAGCCTACACTGTGTGTAGGCATTTAATCCCTCCTGAAGAAAAACATAGAAATTGAAAACAATATATTTGTCTAGAGTCAATATAGTGTGTAGATATTTCCTTCCTTCTCAAAGAAAGCATAACATTTGAAAACACTATATTTGTCAGGAGCTAATACTGCGCACAGTGGGACGAAATGTCGAAAACGTGGACAAAAGTCCAAAAATTAAAGGTTCGATTTAGTGATTTTTATCTTTTGGGTTGACTAGAGTATTGTTGGCACTACCGAAATCCGGCAATGGGATCGGTCAGCTGTTGTTTGTTGAAGGGACGCAGCAGGTCAAATGTGGAGTTCGTTTATTAGTGTCGCGTTAGGATATATCCACGAACAATAAAGTGCATGTTCAAACGTGGATACAAGTTTGCAGTCAACACTGATTCCAAATATTGAAAATGGAGGGTGTTCAGTAATGTATGTACTGAATTATAAATGCATAGTCACTGGTTATATGATGTATAAACCATTGTTATTTGAATTAAGAATTATATTGAAAAATAATTTTAAAAAATCATATAATTTAGTTGAAAGCAAAAGATAAGTTAAAAGTTCCACGGAGTTCCACTCAGTTACCCTTTTTTTCTAAGCTAGGCTATATTAACTTCAAGATAAAACGACAAACTTCTTCTACTAGCTTCTATTCCGTCAATGAACAACAGATGGAGACACGGCTGCAATATTTCAATTTTTCATATCTATATTTAAAAGTGCAGGAAAATTCTTAATAGTGTTCAATTTGGACGAAACTTAGTTTTGTATAGTAATTGACCTTGCTGATTACGAAGATGATGTCAAAATTTGAAAATTCTAAATGTTGAGCCCAATATGAAGTAAATTGCAAAATTGATATACAGAAGTAGAAATTTTTGGTGAATAATTACGCGATATTTTATTCCGTTTTCTAATGCTATTGATTGTATGTTATGATGTTGAAAGCAGCATTTTCTTTTCAATTTCTGCTAGTGACACTAATACCATGCAGTATTCCAGAAAAGAAATCTTTTTGGAAATAAAGCAGCATTTAAAGTGCGACATCAACGTCATAGTTGAGAATCTGGAAAAGTCTCTAAGTGAAAAGAGTGGGCATCCTGTTAAAATACCGGAAACCATGAAGTCAACTATTAAAGTGTTATGTACCAAACTAAAGACTAAATTTTGTGAGGCGAAGGGCCGGGAAGATTATTTCTTAACGAAAAACGAATCATGGCTGGATGCTAAGCTAGACTTCTCTGTGACCAAGACGACTCAAAAGCGTAAAGCAACTGGACGACCACCAGCAGAATTTGATAAGATTTCAGATAAATCTAAACGCAGAAGGACGGAAGATATTTGTGCAAATTATTACGATAAAGAATTGGCATCTGTGCAAATGAGTTTTCGAGCTTCTGGGAACGTGGATGCTTCAAAAATAGTAAAAGAAGTTTTATCAGCCAGTCCATCCAAAGTAGCCAAGTTTAGAAAATTGAGATGTCATGACAATTTATTGCATCTCTGCGTCAAGAACGTCCGAAAAACTCAAAAAGCTTACTACCAGAAGCCAAAGCTCTTCTAGTCTCAAGTCCAATTACGGAAGACTGCGAAGGAGATTCAGGCGACGAGGAAAGCGATTCCGACGAAGATGAAGGTTCAAGTGGGGACATCAGCGATTTTGGAATTGAAACTGATGAATAATCCCAATAACAACCAGCTGAATACATTGATTCAAAGAAAATTCAGCATGTTACATTTAAAAGTGATTTTTTTTTATTATAAAGAAGCAAATTTGGTATTGTTTGTGTTTTATTTTTAATTCTTTGATTATAAAAACAAGATAAAACGAAATTAAAATATCATATATAACTCATTGTCTAATTTTTGTCGTATTGTATCAACTATTTATCCTTTTGAATTTTGAACATTCCCTGTACGATTCATCATCACCTCACTTATCAACATATAAACACAAGTTTCGAACTTGATTATTAATTCTTTTTTTAAAATTTTGACCGCCATATTGCATCCACCGTTTTGAATTCCCCAATTGTAAAATAAAATTCATAATCTGCAAGCTCAAAAGCATGTAAATACAAATTTTGGACTTATTTATTTGACTTTTTTTGAATATTTCCCGCCATATCAAATCCGCCATCTCGAATTTTGAAATTTGAACACCAAATTCGAAATCAGCATGCTTGGAAACATATATTTACACGTATTGGACTTATTTACACGATTTTTTCAAAAATGATGTCCGCCATATTGGTTCCGCCGTTTCGAATTTTACAATTTTGACATCATATTCGTAATCAGCACGGCCAGTTACTATAAAAAGCCAAGTTTCGTCCAAATTGCACAATAATTAGACTTTTGTCCACGTTTTCGACATTTCGTCCCACTGTGCTGCGTGAAGACATTTCATTCCTTGTAAAGGAGAACATAGAAATTGAAAACACTATATTTGTCTGGAGTCAATATTGTCTCTCGACATTTTCTTGCTTTTAAAAGGGGAACATAGAAATTGAAAACACAATATTTGTCTGGAGTCAATATTGTGTGTATACATTTCCTTCTTTGTGAAGGATAATAAAGAGATTGAAAAAACTCATCACAATTGATGGAGGTGATTCAGTAATTTCCTGAATTATATTTACTTGGGGAATATTTGTTGGGGTCAATATGTGTGTGGACATTTTCTTTTTTGTGAAGAACATAGAAATGGAAAAAGGTATATTTGTCTGGAGTCAATACTGTGTGTATACATTTCCTTCTTTCTGAAGGATAATAAAGTGATTGAAAACATTAATCACAATTGATTGAGGTGACTGAGTCACTTCCTGAATTATATTTACTTAGGGAATATTTGTTTGGGGTCAATATGTGTGTGGACATTTTCTTGCATCTGAGGGAGAACAGAAATAAAAAAAGGTGTATTTGTCTGGAGTCAATATTGGGTGTATACATTTCCTTTTGTGAAGGATAATAAAATGATTGAAAACACTAATCACAATTGATGATGGTGATTTAGTCACTTCCTGAATTGTATTTACTTGGGGAATATTTTTTTGGGTCTATATGTGTCTGGACATTTTCTTCCTTGTGAAGGAGAACATAGAAATGAAAAACAACTATATTTACTGGAGTCAATATTGGGTATATAAATTCCTTCTCTGTGAACGATAATAAAGTGATTGAAATCACTAATCACAATTGATGATGGTGATTTAGTCACTTCCTGAATTATATTTACTTGGGGAATATTTTTTGGGGTCTATATGTGTCTGGACATTTTCTTCCTTGTGAAGGAGAACATAGAAATGAAAAAGAACTATATTTTTCTGGAGTCAATATTGGGTATATACAATTCCTTCTTTGTGAACGATAATAAAGTGATTGAAATCACTAATCACTAGAGACCGGATGTTTAGGCACTTAAAACCGGGAAAATAGGCAGGCAAATAGGCACTAAAAATTTTAAAAATAGGCAGTAAAATAGGCACTAAACTGTAACTCGATATAATGAAGATAAATACTCAACACCATAAAAAAAATAGATTCAAGTCATAGATAATGTTCAAAGAATATAGAAACATACTTGTTTGTTAATACTATCTTCTTTTATTGTATATATATAAAAACGAAACTTGTTATGCATTCCATACATACTGGGTGAATCTGAAAGATGTGCACACACTTCGGGAGCTGATTCATGACACCAAAAGAAGACAAAACGTCCTGTTGCATGTTGTCAAATTCCGCTTCGTGTAGGAGTGACAGGGGGCCAACTTGGAATTCAAAATCGAATCCTGACAATTGGAACGAGACATAAAGGTGTTCACATACTTCGGGAGGTGATTCGTGGCATTCAAGAGGACTTTTTTTGTCTTCTTTTCATGTCACGAATTACCTCTCAAAGTATGTGCACATCTTTCGGTTCCGTTCCAATTGTCAGGATTCAATTTTCGATTCCAAATGTGCACATCCTTAAAGTTCACCATGTATATATATCGTAACGTACCACGTGCTTGTGTTTACAAATACTTAATATGTGTGTATTATTTATGTTATATTAAAGGCTTATTTTAAGAAAATGCATAGAATAGGCAATATTAGGTACTAAACCAATTATTTAGGCAGTAAAGGTCGAAATAGGCAAAATAGGCAAAATAAAATTGGCTTAAATCGAAACTATAAACCCCCATATAAACTTTAAAACGTTATTTTTTATCATATCTTTAATAATAAAGAATAGGCATTTTGCCTAACATCCGGTCTCTACTAATCACAATTGATGATGGTGATTTAGTCGCTTCCTGAATTATATTTACTTGGGGGATATTTTTTTGGGTCTATATGTGTCTGGACATTTTCTTCCTTGTGAAGGAGAACATAGAAATGAAAAAGAACTATATTTTTCTGGAGTCAATTATGGGTATATACATTTCCTTCTTTGTGAACGATAATAAAGGGATTGAAATCACTAATCACAATTGATGATGGTGATTTTGTCACTTCCTGAATTATATTTACTTGGGGAATACTTTTTTGGTCTATATGTGTCTGGACATTTTCTTCCTTGTGAAGGAGAACATAGAAATGAAAAAGAACTATTTTTCTTGAGTCAATATTGAGTATATACATTTCCTTCTTTGTGAACGATAATAATGTGATTGAAATTACTAATCACAATTGATGATGGTGTTTTAGTCACTTCCTAAATTATATTTACTTGGGGAATATTCTTTTGGGTCTATATGTGTCTGGACATTTTCTTCCTTGTGAAGGAGAACATAGAAATGAAAAAGAACTATATTTTTCTGGAGTCAATATTGGGTATATACATTGGCTTCTTTGTGAACGATAATAAAGTGATTGAAATCACTAATCACAATTGATGATGGTGATTTAATCGCTCCCTGAATTATATTTACTTGGGGAATATTTTTTTGGGTCTATATGTGTCTGGACATTTTCTTCCTTGTGAAGGAGAACATAGAAATGAAAAACAACTATATTTTTCTGGAGTCAATATTGGGTATATACAATTCCTTCTTTGTGAAGGATAATAAAGTGATTGAAATCTCTAATCACAATTGATGATGGTGACTGAGTCACTTCCTGAATTATATTTACTTAGGGAATATTTGTTTGGGGTCAATATGTGTGTGGACATTTTCTTTTTTGTGAAGAACATAGAAATGGAAAAAGGTATATTTGTCTATAGACAATATTGTGTGTATAGATTTCCTTCTTTCTGAAGGATAATAAAGTGATTGAAAACATTAATCACAATTGATTGAGGTGACTGAGTCACTTCCTGAATTATATTTACTTAGGGAATATTTGTTTGGGGTCAATATGTGTGTGGACATTTTCTTGCTTATGAAGGAGAACAGAAATAAAAAAAGGTGTATTTGTCTGGAGTCAATATTGGGTGTATACATTTCCTTTTGTGAAGGATAATAAAATGATTGAAAACACTAATCACAATTGATGATGGTGATTGAGTCACTTCCTGAATTATATTTACTTGGGGAATATTTTTTTGGGTCTATATGTGTCTGGACATTTTCTTCCTTGTGAAGGAGAACATAGAAATGAAAAAGAACTATTTTTCTGGAGTCAATATTGGGTATATACATTTCCTTCTTTGTGAACGATAATAAAGTGATTGAAATCACTAATCACAATTGATGATGGTGATTTTATCACTTCCTGAATTATATTTACTTGGGGAATATTTTTTGGGGTCTATATGTGTCTGGACATTTTCTTCCTTGTGAAGGAGAACATAGAAATGAAAAAGAACTATATTTTTCTGGAGTCAATATTGGGTATATACAATTCCTTCTTTGTGAACGATAATAAAGTGATTGAAATCACTAATCACAATTGATGATGGTGATTTAGTCACTTCCTGAATTATATTTACTTGGGGAATATTTTTTTGGGTCTATATGTGTCTGGACATTTTCTTCCTTGTGAAGGAGAACATAGAAATGAAAAAGAACTATATTTTTCGGGAGTTAATATTGGGTATATACAATTCCTTCTTTGTGAACGATAATAAAGTGATTGAAATCACTAATCACAATTGATGATGGTGATTTTGTCACTTCCTGAATTATATTTACTTGGGGAATATTTTTTTGGGTCTATATGTGTCTGGACATTTTCTTCCTTGTGAAGGAGAACATAGAAATGAAAAAGAACTATTTTTCTGGAGTCAATATTGGGTATATACATTTCCTTCTTTGTGAACGATAATAAAGTGATTGAAATCACTAATCACAATTGATGATGGTGATTTTGTCACTTCCTGAATTATATTTACTTGGGGAATATTTTTTTGGGTCTATATGTGTCTGGACATTTTCTTCCTTGTGATGGAGAACATAGAAATGAAAAAGAACTATTTTTCTTGAGTCAATATTGGGTATATACATTTCCTTCTTTGTGAACGATAATAATGTGATTGAAATCACTAATCACAATTGATGATGGTGTTTTAGTCACTTCCTAAATTATATTTACTTGGGGAATATTCTTTTGGGTCTATATGTGTCTGGACATTTTCTTCCTTGTGAAGGAGAACATAGAAATGAAAAAGAACTATATTTTTCTGGGGTCAATATTGGGTATATACATTGTCTTCTTTGTGAACGATCATAAAGTGATTGAAATCACTAATCACAATTGATGATGGTGATTTAAACGCTTCCTGAATTATATTTACTTGGGGAATATTTTTTTGGGTCTATATGTGTCTGGACATTTTCTTCCTTGTGAAGGAGAACATAGAAATGAAAAACAACTATATTTTTCTGGAGTCAATATTGGGTATATACAATTCCTTCTTTGTGAATGATAATAAAGTGATTGAAATCACTAATCACAATTGATGATGGTGACTGAGTCACATCCTGAATTATATTTACTTAGGGAATATTTGTTTGGGGTCAATATGTGTGTGGACATTTTCTTGCTTATGAAGGAGAACAGAAATAAAAAAAGGTGTATTTGTCTGGAGTCAATATTGGGTGTATACATTTCCTTTTGTGAAGGATAATAAAATGATTGAAAACACTAATCACAATTGGTGATGGAGATTGAGTCACTTCCTGAACTATATTTACTTGGGGAATATTTTTTTGGGTCTATATGTGTCTGGACATTTTCTTCCTTGTGAAGGAGAACATAGAAATGAAAAACAACTATATTTTTCTGGAGTCAATATTGGGTATATACATTTCCTTCTTTGTGAACGATAATAAAGTGATTGAAATCACTAATCACAATTGTAGATGGTGACTGAGTCACTTCCTGAATTATATTTACATAGGGAATATTTGTTTGGGGTCAATATGTGTGTGGACATTTTCTTTTTTGTGAAGAACATAGAAATGGAAAAAAAGGTATATTTGTCTAGAGTCAATATTATGTGTATACATTTCCTTCTTTCTGAAGGATAATAAAGTGATTGAAAACATTAATCACAATTGATTGAGGTGACTGAGTCACTTCCTGAATTATATTTACTTAGGGAATATTTGTTTGGGGTCAATATGTGTGTGGACATTTTCTTGCTTGTGAAGGAGAACAGAAATAAAAAAAGGTGTATTTGTCTGGAGTCAATATTGGGTGTATACATTTCCTTTTGTGAAGGATAATAAAATGATTGAAAACACTAATCACAATTGATGATGGTGATTTAGTCACTTCCTGAATTGTATTTACTTGGGGAATATTTTTTTGGGTCTATATGTGTCTGGACATTTTCTTCCTTGTGAAGGAGAACATAGAAATGAAAAACAACTATATTTTTCTGGAGTCAATATTGGGTATATACATTTCATTCTTTGTGAACGATAATGAAGTGATTGAAATCACTAATGACAATTGATGATGGTGATTTAGTCACTTCCTGAATTATACTTATTTGGGGAATATTTGTTTGGAGTCAATATATATTAATGCATTTCCTTCCTTGTGTACAATAATAATGTGATTCAAAATACTAATCACATATGATGGAGGTGATTTAGTGTTTTCTTAAATTATATTTACTTGGGGAATATTTGTTTGTGGTCAATGTATGTTTATACATTTCCTTCTTTTGAACGATAATAGAGTGATTGAAAACACTAATCACAATTAATGGAGGTGATTCAGTGACTTCTTCAAATACATTTACTTGGGAAAAATTTGTTTGGGGTCAATATATGTTTATACATTTCCTTATTTTGAAGGATAATAAAGTAATTAAAAAAAATAATTACAATTGATGGAGGTGTTTGAATCACTTCTTGATTTATATTTACTTGGGGAATATTTGTTTGTGTTCAATGTATGTTTGTACATTTACTTTTTTTTAAGGATAATAAAGTGATTGAAAACACTAATCACAATTGATGGAGGTGACTTAGTGACTTCCTGAATTATATTTACTTGGGGAATATTTCTTTGGGGTCAATATATATTAAGGCATTTCCTTCCTTGTGTACAATAATAATGTGATTCAAAATACTAATCACAATTGATGGAGGTGATTTAGTGATTTCTTGAGTTATATTTACTTGGGGAATATTTTTTTGGGTCTATATGTGTCTGGACATTTTCTTCCTTGTGAAGGAGAACATAGAAATGAAAAAGAACTATATTTTTCTGGAGTCAATATTGGGTATATACAATTCCTTCTTTGTGAACGATAATAAAGTGATTGAAAAAACTCTTAACAATTGATGGAGGTGATATAGTCACTTCCTGAATTATATTTACTTGGGGAATATTTGTTTGGAGTCAATATATATTAATGCATTTCCTTCCTTGTGTACAATAATAATGTGATTCAAAATACTAATCACATATGATGGAGGTGATTTAGTGTTTTCTTAAATTATATTTACTTGGGGAATATTTGTTTAGGTTCAATACCTATTTGTACATTTCCTTTTTTGTGAACAATAATAAATTGATTGAAAACACTAATCACAATTGATGGAGGGGATTGAGTCACTTTTTAAATTGTATTTACTTGGGGAATATTTGTTAGTTGTCAATATATTTTTATAAATTTCCTTCTTTTGGAGGATAATAAACTGACTGAAAAAACTAATCACAATTGATGCAGGTGATTCAAGCACTTCTAGAATTATATTTACTTGGGGAATATTTGTTTGGGGAAATATATGTTTATACATATCCTTCTTTTAAAGGATAATAAAGTGATTGAAATCATTAATCACAATTGATGATGGTGATTTAGTCACTTCCTGAATTATATTTACTTGGGGAATATTTTTGGGTCTATATGTGTCTGGACATTTTCTTCCTTGTGAAGGAGAACATAGAAATGAAAAAGAACTATATTTTTCTAGAGTCAATATTGGGTATATACATTTCCTTCTTTGTGAACGATAATAAAGTGATTGAAATCACTAATCACAATTCATGATGGTGATTGAACAACTTCCTGAATTATATTTATTTGGGGAATATTTTTTTTTGGTCTATATGTGTCTGGACATTTTCTTCTTTGTGAAGGAGAACATAGAAATGAAAAAGAACTATATTTTTCTTGAGTCAATATTGGGTATATACATTTCCTTCTTTGTGAACGATAATAAAGTGATTGAAATCACTAATCACAATTGATGATGGTGATTTAATCGCTTCCTGAATTATATTTACTTGGGGAATATTTTTTTGGGTCTATATGTGTCTGGACATTTTCTTCCTTGTGAAGGAGAACATAGAAATGAAAAAGAACTATATTTTTCTGGAGTCAATATTGGGTGTATACATTGTCTTCTTTGTGAACGATAATAAAGTGATTGAAATCACTAATCACAATTGATGATGGGGATTTAATCGCTTCCTGAATTATATTTACTTGGGGAATATTTTTTTGGGTCTATATGTGTCTGGACATTTCCTTCCTTGTGAAGGAGAACATAGAAATGAAAAACAACTATATTTTTCTGGAGTCAATATTGGGTATATACAATTCCTTCTTTGTGAACGATAATAAAGTGATTGAAATCACTAATCACAATTGATGATGATGACTGAGTCACTTCCTGAATTATATTTAGTTGGGGAATATTTGTTTGGGGTCAATATGTGTGTGGACATTTTCTTTTTTGTGAAGAACATAGAAATAGAAAAAGGAATATTTGTCTGGAGTCAATATTGTGTGTATACATTTCCTTCTTTCTGAAGGATAATAAAGTGATTGAAAACATTAATCACAATTGATTGAGGTGACTGAGTCACTTCCTGAATTATATTTACTTAGGGAATATTTGTTTGGGGTCAATATGTGTGTGGACATTTTCTTGCTTGTGAAGGAGAACAGAAATAAAAAAAGGTGTATTTGTCTGAAGTCAATATTGGGTGTATACATTTCCTTTTGTGAAGGATAATAAAATGATTGAAAACACTAATCACAATTGATGATGGTGATTTTGTCACTTCCTTAATTATATTTACTTGGGGAATATTTTTTTGGGTCTATATGTGTCTGGACATTTTCTTCCTTGTGAAGGAGAACATAGAAATGAAAAAGAACTATATTTTTCTGGAGTCAATATTGGGTATATACAATTCCTTCTTTGTGAACGATAATAAAGTGATTGAAATCACTAATCACAATTGATGATGGTGATTTAGTCACTTCCTGAATTATATTTACTTGGGGAATATTTTTTTGGGTCTATATGTGTCTGGACATTTTCTTCCTTGTGAAGGAGAACATAGAAATGAAAAAGAACTATATTTTTCGGGAGTCAATATTGGGTATATACATTTCATTCTTTGTGAACGATAATAAAGTGATTGAAATCACTAATCACAATTGATGATGGTGATTTAGTCACTTCCTGAATTATATTTACTTGGGGAATATTTTTTTTCTGTCTATATGTGTCTGGACATTTTCTTCCTTGTGAAGGAGAACATAGAAATGAAAAAGAACTATTTTTCTGGAGTCAATATTGGGTATATACATTTCCTTCTTTGTGAACGATAATAAAGTGATTGAAATCTCTAATCACAATTGATGATGGTGTTTTAGTCACTTCCTAAATTATATTTACTTGGGGAATATTCTTCTGGGTCTATATGTGTCTGGACATTTTCTTCCTTGTGAAGGAGAACATAGAAATGAAAAAGAACTATATTTTTCTAGAGTCAATATTGAGTATATACATTTTCTTCTTTGTGAAGGATAATAAAGTGATTGAAAACATTAATCACAATTGATTGAGGTGACTGACTCACTTCCTGAATTATATTTACTAAGGGAATATTTGTTTGGGGTCAATATGTGTGTGGACATTTTCTTGCTTGTGAAGGAGAACAGAAATAAAAAAAGGTGTATTTGTCTGGAGTCAATATTGGGTGTATACATTTCCTTTAGTGAAGGATAATAAAATGATTGAAATCACTAATCACAATTGATGATGGTGATTTTATCGCTTCCTGAATTATATTTACTTGGGGAATTTTTTTTTTGGGTCTATATGTGTCTGGACATTTTCTTCCTTGTGAAGGAGAACATAGAAATGAAAGAGAACTATATTTTTCTGGAGTCAATTTGGGTATATACAATTCCTTCTTTGTGAACGATAATAAAGTGATTGAAATCACTAATCACAATTGATGATGGTGATTTAGTCGCTTCCTGAATTATATTTACTTGGGGAATATTCTTTTGGGTCTATATGTGTCTGGACATTTTCTTCCTTGTGAAGGAGAACATAGAAATGAAAAAGAACTATATTTTTCTGGAGTCAATTATGGGTATATACATTTCCTTCTTTGTGAACGATAATAAAGGGATTGAAATCACTAATCACAATTGATGATGGTGATTGAACAACTTCCTGAATTATGTTTATTTGGGGAATATTTTTTTTTGGGTCTATATGTGTCTAGACATTTTCTTCCTTGTGAAGGAGAACATAAAAATGAAAAAGAACTATTTTTCTTCAGTCAATATTGGGTATATACATTTCCTTCTCTGTGAACGATAATAATGTGATTGAAATCACTAATCACAATTGATGATGGTGTTTTAGTCACTTCCTAAATTATATTTACTTGGGGAATATTCTTTTGGGTCTATATGTGTCTGGACATTTTCTTCCTTCTGAAGGAGAACATAGAAATGAAAAAGAACTATATTTTTCTGGAGTCAATATTGGGTATATACATTGTCTTCTTTGTGAACGATAATAAAGTGATTTAAATCACTAATCACAATTGATGATGGTGATTTAATCGCTTCCTGAATTATATTTACTTGGGGAATATTTTTTTGGGTCTATATGTGTCTGGACATTTTCTTCCTTGTGAAGGAGAACATAGAAATGAAAAAGAACTATTTTTCTTGAGTCAATATTGGGTATATACATTTCCTTCTTTGTGAACGATAATAAAGTGATTGAAAAAACTCTTAACAATTGATGGAGGTGATATAGTCACTTCGTGAATTATATTTACTTGGGGAATATTTGTTTGGAGTCAATATATATTAATGCATTTCCTTCCTTGTGTACAATAATAATGTGATTCAAAATACTAATCACATATGATGGAGGTGATTTAGTGTTTTCTTAAATTATATTTACTTGGGGAATATTTGTTTAGGTTCAATACCTATTTGTACATTTCCTTTTTTTGAACAATAATAAAGTGATTGAAAACACTAATCACAATTGATGGAGGGGATTGAGTCACTTTTTAAATTGTATTCACTTGGGGAATATTTGTTTGTTGTCAATATATTTTTATAAATTTCCTTCTTTTGGAGGATAATAAACTGACTGAAAAAACTAATCACAATTGATGCAGGTGATTCAAGCACTTCTAGAATTATATTTACTTGGGGAATATTTGTTTGGGGAAATATATGTTTATACATATCCTTCTTTTAAAGGATAATAAAGTGATTGAAATCATTAATCACAATTGATGATGGTGATTTAGTCACTTCCTGAATTATATTTACTTGGGGAATATTTTTGGGTCTATATGTGTCTGGACATTTTCTTCCTTGTGAAGGAGAACATAGAAATGAAAAAGAACTATATTTTTCTAGAGTCAATATTGGGTATATACATTTCCTTCTTTGTGAACGATAATAAAGTGATTGAAATCACTAATCACAATTCATGATGGTGATTGAACAACTTCCTGAATTATATTTATTTGGGGAATATTTTTTTTTGGTCTATATGTGTCTGGACATTTTCTTCTTTGTGAAGGAGAACATAGAAATGAAAAAG
This sequence comes from Thermobia domestica, assembly GCF_964235325.1. Classification (NCBI taxonomy): domain Eukaryota; kingdom Metazoa; phylum Arthropoda; class Insecta; order Zygentoma; family Lepismatidae; genus Thermobia; species Thermobia domestica. The sequence continues at coordinate 147,630,447 of NC_137458.1, read as the reverse complement.
AACTATATTTTTCTTGAGTCAATATTGGGTATATACATTTCCTTCTTTGTGAACGATAATAAAGTGATTGAAATCACTAATCACAATTGATGATGGTGATTTAATCGCTTCCTGAATTATATTTACTTGGGGAATATTTTTTTGGGTCTATATGTGTCTGGACATTTTCTTCCTTGTGAAGGAGAACATAGAAATGAAAAAGAACTATATTTTTCTGGAGTCAATATTGGGTGTATACATTGTCTTCTTTGTGAACGATAATAAAGTGATTGAAATCACTAATCACAATTGATGATGGTGATTTAATCGCTTCCTGAATTATATTTACTTGGGGAATATTTTTTGGGTCTATATGTGTCTGGACATTTTCTTCCTTGTGAAGGAGAACATAGAAATGAAAAAGAACTATTTTTCTGGAGTCAATATTGGGTATATACATTGTCTTCTTTGTGAAGGATAATAAAGTGATTGAAATCACTAATCAATTTGATGATGGTGACTGAGTCACTTCCTGAATTATATTTACTTAGGGAATATTTGTTTGGGGTCAATATGTGTGTGGACATTTTCTTTTTTGTGAAGAACATAGAAATGGAAAAAGGTATATTTGTCTATAGTCAATATTGTGTGTATACATTTCCTTCTTTCTGAAGGATAATAAAGTGATTGAAAACATTAATCACAATTGATTGAGGTGACTGAGTCACTTCCTAAATTATATTTACTTGGGGAATATTCTTTTGGGTCTATATGTGTCTGGACATTTTCTTCCTTCTGAAGGAGAACATAGAAATGAAAAAGAACTATATTTTTCTGGAGTCAATATTGGGTATATACATTGTCTTCTTTGTGAACGATAATAAAGTGATTTAAATCACTAATCACAATTGATGATGGTGATTTAATCGCTTCCTGAATTATATTTACTTGGGGAATATTTTTTGGGTCTATATGTGTCTGGACATTTTCTTCCTTGTGAAGGAGAACATAGAAATGAAAAAGAACTATTTTTCTGGAGTCAATATTGGGTATATACATTGTCTTCTTTGTGAAGGATAATAAAGTGATTGAAATCACTAATCACAATTGATGATGGTGATTTTGTCACTTCCTGAATTATATTTACTTGGGGAATATTTTTTTGGGTCTATATGTGTCTGGACATTTTCTTCCTTGCGAAGGAGAACATAGAAATGAAAACGAACTATATTTTTCTGGAGTCAATATTGGGTATATACAATTCCTTCTTTGTGAACGATAATAAAGTGATTGAAATCACTAATCACAATTGATGATGGTGATTTACTCGTTTCCTGAATTCTATTTACTTGGGGAATATTTTTTTCGGTCTATATGTGTCTGGACATTTTCTTCCTTGTGAAGGAGAACATAGAAATGAAAAAGAACTATATTTTTCTGGAGCCAATATTGGGTATATACATTTCCTTGTTTGTGAACGATAATAAACTGATTGAAATCACTAATCACAATTGATGATGGTGATTTTGTCACTTCCTGAATTATATTTACTTGGGGAATATTTTTTTGGGTCTATATGTGTCTGGACATTTTCTTCCTTGTGAAGGAGAACACAGAAATGAAAAAGAACTATATTTTTCTGGAGTCAATATTGGGTACATACATTGTCTTCTTTGAGAACGATAATAAAGTGATTGAAATCACTAATCACAATTGATGATGGTCATTTTGTCACTTCCTGAAATATATTTATTTGGGGAATATATTTTTTGGGTCTATATGTTTGTGGACATTTTCTTCTTTGTGAAGGAGAACATAGGTATGAAAAAGAACTATATTTTTCTCAAGTCAATATTGGGAATATACATTTCCTTCTTTGTGAACGATAATAAAGTGATTGAAATCACTAATCACAAATGATTATAGTGATTGATCAACTTCCTGAATTATATTTATTTGGGGAATATTTTTTTGGGTCTTATGTGCCGGTCCGTTTTCTCCCTTGTGAAGGAGAACATAGAAATGAAAAAGAACTATATTTTTCTGGAGTCAGTATTGGGTATATACATTTGCTTCTTTCTGAACGATAATAAAATGATTGAAATCACTAATCACAATTGATGGTGATTGAACAACTTCCAGAATTATATTTACTTGGGGAATATTTTTTTGGGTCTATATGTGTCTGGACATTTTCTTGCTTGTGAAGGTGAAGAAATTAATGAAAAAAAAACTATATTGTTCTGGAGTCAATATTGGGTATATATACATTTCCTTCTTTGTGAAGCATAATAAAGTGATTGTTATCAATAATCACAATTGATGGTGATTGAACAACTTCCTGAATTATATTTACTTGGGGAATATTTGTTTGGGATCTATATGTGTGTGGACATTTGCTTCGTTGTGAAGGAGAACAGAAATAAAAAAAAGGTGTATTTGTCTGGAGTCAATATTGTGTGTATACATTTCCATTTTGTGAAGGATAATAAAGTAATTGAAAACACTAATCACAATTGATGATGGTGCTTTAGTCACTTCCTTACTTATATTTACTTGGGGAATACTTTTTTTGGTCTATATGTGTCTGGACATTTTCTTCCTTGTGAAGGAGAACATAGAAATGAAAAAGAACTATATTTGTCTGGAGTCAATATTGGGTATACACATTTCCTTCTTTGTGAACGATAATAAAGTGATTGAAATCACTAATCACAATTGATGGTGATTGAAACCTTCCTGAATTATATTTACTTGGGGAATATTTGTTTGGGATCAATATGTGTGTGGTATTTGTCTGGAGTCAATATTGTGTGTGTACATTTCCTTCTTTGTGAAGAATAATAAAGTGATTGAAAACACTAATCACAATTGATGATGGTGATTTAGTCACTTCCTGAATTATATTTACTTGGGGAATACCTTTTTGGGTCTATATGTGTCTGGACATTTTCTTCCTTGTGAAAGAGAACATAGAAATGAAAAAGAACTATATTTTTCTGGAGTCAATATTGGGTATATACATTTCTTTTTTTTTGAAGGATAGTAAAGTAATTGAAAACACTAATCACAAGTGATGGTGATTTAGTCACTTCCTGAATTATATTTACTTGGGAAATATTTCTTTGGGTTCAATATGTGTTTGTACATTTCCTTTTTTGTGAACAATAATAAAGTGATTGAAAACACTAATCACAATTGATGGAGGTGGTTCAGTCACTTCTGGAATTATATTTACTTCGGGAATATTTGTTTGGGGTCAATATATGTTTGTACATTTCTTTCTTTGTGTACAATAATAAAGTGATTGAAAATACTAATCACAATTGTTGGACGTGATTCAGTCACTTGTAGAATTATATGTACTTTGGCCAATATTTGTTTGGGGTCAATATATGTTTATACATTTCCTTCTTTTGAAGGATAACAAAGTGATTGAAAAGACTAATCACAATTAATGCAAAAGATTCAGTCACTTCTCGAATTATATTTACTTCGGGAATATTTGTTTGGGGTCAATATATGTTTGTACATTTCCTTCCTTGTGTACAATAATAAAGTGATTGAAAACAGTAAACACAATTGATGCAGGTGATTTAGTCAGTTGCTGAATTATATTTGCTTGGGGAATATTTGGTTGCGGTCAGTATGTATGTGGACATTTTCTTCCTTCTGAAAAAAAAACATGGAAATAAAAAACTCCATATTTATGTGCAGTCAGTATTGTGTGTAGACATTTTCTTCTTTGTGAAGGGGAATATAGACATTGAAAACACCCTCCACAAATAATGAAGGTGATTGAAAAACTTCCTGAGTTATATTTACTTGGGAAAGATTTGTTTGGGGTCAATATGCGTCTGGACATTTTCTTTATTGTGGAGAACATAGAAATTGAAAACGCTTTATTTTCCTGGAGTCAATGTTGTGTGTGTATACATTTCCTTCCCTGTGAAGAACATAGAAATTGAAAACAGTATATTTGTTTAAAGTCATTATTGTGTGCAGACCTTTCCTTGTTTGTAAAGGATAATAAAGTGATTGAAAACAGTAAACACAATTCATGGAGGTTATTGAATCACTTCTTGAATTTTATTTACTTCTGGAATATTTGTTGGAGTGAATGTATGTTTATGCATTTCTTTCTTTGTGTACAATAATAAAGTGGTTGAAAATACTAATCACAATTGATGGGGAACTCCTCCGTGGCTAAGCGGTTAGCGTACGCACCTTTGGGGTGGGAGACCCGGGTTCGATTCCCGGCGGGAGCTCATGTGGTTCGGATTCCACGTTAATCAGTAGGTCCACGTCTCATATAGCCTCGCTGCTGAAAGGGACGCTAAACTAAAATCAACTCAACTCAACTCAACAATTGATGGAGGTGATTCAGTCACTTCTTAATTTATATTTACTTGGGGAATATTTGTTTGTGGTCAATGTATGTTTATACATTTCCTTCTTTTGAACGATAATAGAGTGATTGAAAACACTAACCACAATTAATGGAGGTGATTCAGTGACTTCTTCAAATATATTTACTTGGGAAAAATTCGTTTGGGGTCAATATATGTTTATACATTTCCTTATTTTGAAGGATAATAAAGTAATTAAAAAAAATAATTACAATTGATGGAGGTGTTTGAATGACTTCTTGATTTATATTTACTTGGGGAATATTTGTTTGTGTTCAATGTATGTTTGTACATTTACTTCTTTTGAAGGATAATAAAGTGATTGAAAACACTAATCACAATTGATGGAGGTGACTTAGTGACTTCCTGAATTATATTTACTTGGGGAATATTTCTTTGGGGTCAATATATATTAAGGCATTTCCTTCTTTGTGTACAATAATAATGTGATTCAAAATACTAATCACAATTGATGGAGGTGATTTAGTGATTTCTTGAATTATATTTACTTGGGTAATATTTGTTTGTGGTCAATATATGTTTATACATTTCCTTATTTTGAAGGATAATAAAGTGACTGAAAACACCAATCACAATTCATGCAGGTGACTCAATCACTTCTGGAATTATATTAACTTGGGGAATATTTGTTTGGGGTCAATATATGTTTATTCATTTTATTATTTTGAAGGATAATAAAATGATTGAAAACACTAATCACAATTGATGGAGGTGATTTAGTGATTTCTTGAGTTATATTTACTTGGGGAATATTTGTTTTGGGTCAATATATGTTTGTACATTTCCTTCTTTGGAAGAATAATAAGGTGGTTGAAAAAGTAATCACAATTGATGGAGGTGATTCAGTGACTTCTAGAATTATATTTAGTTGGGGAATATTTTTTTGGGGTCAATGTATGTTTGTATATTTCCTTTTTTTGAACGATAATAAAGTGATTGAAAAAACTTTTAACAATTGAAGGAGGTGATATAATCACTTCCTGAATTATATTTACTTGGGGAATATTTGTTTGGAGTCAATATATATTAATGCATTTCCTTCCTTGTGTAAAATAATAATGTGATTCAAAATACTAATCACATATGATGGAGGTGATTTAGTGATTTCTTAAATTATATTTACTTGGGGAATATTTGTTTGGGTTCAATATGTATTTGTACATTTCCTTTTTTGTGAACAATAATAAAGTGACTGAAAACACTAATCACAATTGATGGAGGGGATTGAATCACTTCATAAATTGTATTTCCTTGGGGAATATTTGTTTGTTGTCAATATATGTTTATACATTTCCTTCTTTTGAAGGATAATAAAGTGTTTGAAAAAACTAATAACAATTGATCCAGGTGATTCAGTCACTTCTTGATTTATATTTATTTGGGGTATATATGTTTGGGGTCAAGATATGTTTATGCATTTCTTTCCTTGTGTACAATAATAAAGTGACTGAAAATACTAATCGCAATTGATGGAAGCGATTTAGTCATTTCTTGAATTATATTTACTTGAGGAATATTTGTTTGGGGTCAATATATGTTTATACATTTCCTTCTTTTGAAGAATAATAAGGTGGTTGAAAAAATAATCGCAATTGATGAAGGTGATTCAGTCACTTCTAGAATTGTATTTACTTGGGGAATATTTGTTTGGGTTCAATATGTGTTTGTATATTTCCTTTTTTGTGAACAATAATAAGGTGATTGAAAACACTAATCACAATTGATGGAGGGGATTGAGTCACTTCATAAATTCTATTTACTTGGGGAATATTTGTTTGTTGTCAATATATGTTTATACATTTCCTTCTTTTGAAGGATAATAAAGTGATTGAAAAAACTAATCACAATTGATGCAGGTGATTCAGCCACTTCTAGAATTATATTTATTTGGGTAATATTTGCTTGGGGCAATACATGTTTATACGTATCCCTCTTTTGAAGGATAATAAAGTGATTGAAAAAACCAATCACAATTAATGCAGGTGATTCAGTCACTTCTTGAATTATATTTACTTGGGAAATATTTGTTTGGGGTCAATAAATGTTTATGCATTTCCTTGTTTGTCTACAATAATAAAGTGATTGAAAATACAAATCACAATTGATGGAGGTGATTTAGTGATTTTTTGAATTATATTTACTTGGGGAATATTTGTTTGGTGTCAATATATCTTTGTACACTTCCTTCTTTTGAAGGATAATAAAGTGATTGAAAACACTAATCAAAATTGATGGAGGTGATTTAGTCACTTCGTGAATTATATTTACATGGGAAAGATTTGTTTGGGTTCAATATGCGTCTGGACATTTCCTTCCTTGTGGATAACATAGATACCGAATACGCTATATTTGCTTGGAGTCAATGTTGTGTATGTATACATTTCCTTCCCTGTGAAGAACATAGAAATTGAAAACACAATATTTGTTTAGAGTCAATATTGTGTGCAGTCCTTTCCTTGTTAGTGAAGGATAATAAAATGATTGAAAACAGTAAACAAAATTGACGGAAGTTAGTCAATCACTTCTTGAATTATGTTTACTTTTGGAATATTTGTTGGAGTCAATATATGTTTATGCATTTCCTTCTTTGTGTACAATAATAAAGTGATTCAAAATACTAATCACAATTGATGGAGGTGATTGAGTCACTCCTTGAATTATATTTACTTGGGGAATATTTGTTTGTGGTCAATATATGTTTATACATTTCCTTCTTTTCGAAGATAATAAAGTGACTGAAAAGAACTAATCACAATTATTGGAGGTGATTCAATCACCTCTAGAATCATATTTAGTTAGGGAATATTTGTTTGGGGTCAATATATGTTTATACATTACCTTCTTTTGAAGGATAATAAAGTGATTGAAAAAAATAATCACAATTCATGGAGGTGATTCAGTCACTTCTTGAATTATATTTACTTGGAGAATATTTGTTTGGGGTCAATATATGTTTATGCATTTACTTCTTTGTGTACAGTAATAAAGTGATTAAAAATACTAATAACAATTGATGCAGGTGATTCAGTCACTTCTTGAATTATATTTACTTGGGGAATATTTGTTTGGGGTCAATATATGTTTGTACTTTTTTTTCGTTGTGTACAATAATAAACTGATTGAAAACAGTAAACACAATAGATGGAGGTTATTCAATCTCTTCGTGATTTATATTTACTTGGGGAATATTTGTTTGGGGTCAATATATGTTTGTATTTTATTTTCGTTGTGTATAATAATAAACTGATTGAAAACAGTAAACACAATAGATGGAGGTTATTCAATCTCTTCGTGATTTATATTTACTTCTGGAATTTTTGTTGGAGTCTATATATTATAATTTCCTTCTTTGTGAACAATAATAAAGTGAGTGAAAATAGTAATCACAGTTGATTTAGGTGATTGAGTCACTCCTTGAATTATATTTACTTGGGGAATATTTGTTTGTGGTCAATATATATTTATACATTTCTTTCTTTTCAAAGATAATAAAGTGACTGAAAAGAACTAATCACAATTAATGGAGGTGATTCAATCACCTCTAGAATCATATTTAGTTAGGAAATATTTGTTTGGGGTCAATATATGTTTATACATTAGCTTCTTTTGAAAGATAATAAAGTGATTGAAAACACTAATCACAATTGATGGAGGTAATTTAATCACTTCCTGAATTATATTTACTTGGGGAATATTTGTTTGGGGTCAATAGATGTTAATGCATTTCCTTCCTTGTGTACAATAATAACGCGATTGAAGAAACTAATCACAATTGTTGGAGGTGATTCAGTCACTTCATAAATTGTATTTACTTGGGGAATATTTGTTTGTTGTCAATATATGTTTATACATTTCCTTCTTTTGAAGGATAATAAAGTGATTGAAAAAACTAATAACAATTGATGCTGGTGATTCAGTCACTTCTAGAATTATATTTATTTGGGTAATATTTGTTTGGGGCAATACATGTATATACATATCCCTCTTTTGAAGGATAATAAAGTGAATGAAAAAACTGATCACAATTAATGCAGGTGATTCAGTCACTTCTTGAATTATATTTATTTGGGGTATATTTGTTTGGGGTCAAGATATGTTTATGCATTTCCTGACTTGTGTACAATAATAATGTGATTCAAAATACTAATCACAATTGATGGAGGTGATTTAGCAATTTCTTTAATTATATTTACTTAGGGAATATTAGTTTATGGTCAATGTATGTTTGAACATTTCCTTCTTTTAAACGATAATAAAGTGATTGAAAAAACTCATCATAATTGATGGCGGTGATATAGTCACTTCCTGAATTATATTTACTGCGGGAATATTTGTTTGGGGTCAATATATAATAATGCTTTTCCTTCCTTGTGTACAATAATAATGTGATTGAAAAAACTAATCACAATTGATGTAAGTGATTCAGTCACTTTTTGAATTATATTTACTTGGGGAATATTTGTTTGGGTTCAATATGTATTTGTACATTTCCTTTTTTGTGAACAATAATAAAGTGATTGAAAACACTAATCACAATTGATGGAGGGGACTGAGTCACTTCATAAATTGTATTTCCTTGGGGAATATTTGTTTGTTGTCAATATATGTTTATACATTTCCTTGTTTTGAAGGATAATAAAGTGATTGAAAAAACTAATCACAATTGATCCAGGTGATTCAGTCACTTCTTGAACTATATTTATTTGTGGTATATGAGTTTTGGGTCAAGATATGTTTATGCATTTCGTTCCTTGTGTACAATAATAAAGTGATTGAAAATACTAATCACAATTGATGGAGGCGATTTAGTCATTTCTTGAATTATATTTACTTGAGGAATATTTGTTTGGGGTCAATATATGTTTGTACATTTCCTTCTTTGGAAGAATATTAAGGTGGTTGAAAAAGTAATCACAATTGATGGAGGTGATTCAGTCACTTCTGGAATTATATTTACTTGGGGAATATTTGTTTGGGGTCAATATATGTTTATACATTTCGTTCTTTTGAAGGATAATAAAGTGATTGAAAACACTAATCACAATTGATGGAGGTGATTTAGTCACTTCCTGAATTATATTTACTTGGGGAATATTTGTTTGGGGTCAATATATATTAATGCATTTCCTTCATTGTGTACAATAATAATGTGATCCAAAATACTAATCACAATAAATGCAGGTGATTTAGTGATTTCTTGAATTAAATTTACTTGGGGAATATTTGTTTGTGGTCAATATATGTTTGTAAATTTCCTTCTTTTGAACGAAAATAAAGTGATTGAAAAAACTCATCATAATTGATGGATGTGATATAGTCACTTCCTGAATTATATTTACTTGGGGAATATTTGTTTGGGGTCAATATATATTAATGAATTTCCTTCCTTGTGTACAATAATAAAGTGATTGAAAATACTAATCACAATTGATGGAGGTGATTCAGTCACTTTTTTTTATATTTACTTGGGGAATATTTGTTTGTGGTCAATATATGTTTATACATTTCCTTCTTTTGAACGATAATAAAGTGATTGAGAAAACTAATCACAATTGATGGAGGTAATTCAGTCACTTCTGGAATTATATTTACTTGGGGAATGTTTGTTTGGGGTCAATATATGTTTGTACATTTTTTTCTTTTGAAGAATAATAAAGTGATTGAAAAAACTAATCACAATTGATGCAGGTGATTCACTCACTTCTTGAACTATATTTACTTGGGGAATATTTGTTTGGGGTCAATATGTGTTTGTACTTTTTTTTCGTTGTGTACAATAATAAAGTGATTGAAAACAGTAAACACAATTGATGCAGGTGTTTTTGTCAGTTGCTAAATTATATTTACTTGGGGAATATTTGATTGCGGTTAGTATGTATGTAGACTTTTCATTCCTTCTTAAAAAGAACATGGAAATAAAAAACTCCATATTTGTGTGGAGTCAGTATTGTGTGTAGACATCTTCTTCTTTGTGAAAAACAATATAGACATTAGAAAAACCCATCTCAATTAATGAAGGTGATTGAAAAACTTCCTGAGTTATATTTGCTTGGGAAAGATTTGTTTGGGGTCAATATGCGTCTGGACATTTCCTTCCTTGTGGAGAAGATAGAAATTGAAAACGCTATATTTGCCTGAAGTCAATGTTGTGTGTGTATAGATTTCCTTCCCTGTGAAGAACATAGAAATTGAAAACACTTTATTTGTCTAGAGTCAATATTGTGTGCAGACCTTTCCTTGTTTGTGAAGGATAATAAAGTGATTGAAAACAGCAAACACAATTGATCGAGGTGATTTAGTCACTTTTTGAATTATATTTACTTGGGTAATATTTGTTTGGGGACAATATATGTGTATACATTTCCCTCTTTGTGAAGGATAATAAAGTGATTGAAAACACAAATCACAGTTGGCGAAGGTGAATTGAGTCACTTCCTGAAATATTTTTACTTGGGGAATAATGGTTTGGGGTCAATATGTGTGTATACATATCTTTCTTTGTGATGGATAATAAAGTGATTGAAAACAGTAAACACAATAGATGGAGGTTATTCAATCTCTTCTTGATTTATATTTACTTCTGGAATATTTCTTGGAGTCTATATATTATAATTTCCTTCTTTGTGAACAATAATAAAGTGAGTGAAAATATTAATCACAGTTGATGGAGGTGATTGAGTCACTCCTTGAATTATATTTACTTGGGGAATATTTGTTTGTGGTCAATATATGTTTATACATTTCCTTCTTTTTAAAGATAATAAAGTGACTGAAATAAACTAATCACAATTGATGGAGGTGATTCAATCACCTCTAGAATCATATTTAGTTAGGGAATATTTGTTTGGGGTCAATATATGTTTATACATTTCCTTCTTTGTGAACATTAATAAAGTGATTGAAAGTACAAATCACAATTGATGGAGGTGATTTAGTGATTTCTTGAATTATATTTACTTGGAGAATATTTTTTGGAGTCAATATATGTTTATGAATTTCCTTCTTTGTGTACAAAAATAAAGTGATTGAAAAAACTAATCACAATTGATAGAGGTGATTTAATCATTTCTTGAATTATATTTACTTGGGAAATGTTTGTTTGTGATCAATATATGTTTATACATTTCCTTATGTTGAGGGATAATAAGGTGATTGAAAACACTAATCACAATTGATGGAGGTGATTCAGTACTTATGGGATTATATTTACTTGGGAAATATTTGTTTGGGGTCAATATATGTTTGTGCATTTCCTTGTTTTGAAGGATAATGAAGTGATTGAAAAACTAATCACAATTGGTGGAGGTGATTCAGTCACTTCTTGAATTATATTTACTTGGGGAATATTTGTTTGGGGTCAATATATGTTTATCCATTTCCTTGTTTGTGTACAATAATAAAGTGATTGAAAGTACAAATCACAATTGATGGAGGTGATTTAGTGATTTTTTGAATTATATTTACTTGGAAAATATTTGTTTGGGATCAATATATGTTTGTACATTTCCTTCTTTGTGAACATTAATAAAGTGATTGAAAATACTAATCACAATTGATGGAGGTGATTTAGTCATTTCTTGAATTATATTTACCTGGGGAATATTTGTTTGTGGTCAATATATGTTTATACATTTCCTTCTTTTGAAGGATAATAAAGTGATTGAAAAAACTAATCACAATTGATGCAGGTGATTCAGTCACTTCCTGAATTATATTTACTTGGGGAATATTTGTTTGGGGCAATATATGTTTATACATTTCCTTCTTTTGAAAAATAATAAAGTGATTAAAAAAACTAATTACAATTAATGCAGGTGATTCAGTCACTTCTTGATTTATATTTATTTGGGGTATATATGTTTGGGGTCAAGATATGTTTATGCATTTCTTTCCTTGTGTACAATAATAATGTGACTGAAAATACTAATGGCAATTGATGGAGGCGATTTAGTCATTTCTTGAATTATATTTACTTGAGGAATATTTGTTTGGGGTCAATATATATTTGTGCATTTCCTTCTTTGGATGTGTAATAAGGTGGTTGAAAAAGTAATCACAATTGATGGAGGTGATTCAGTCACTTCTAGAATTATATTTATTTGGGGTATATTTGTTTGGGTTCAAGATATGTTTATGCATTTCCTTCCTTGTGTACAATAATAAAGGAATTGAAAATACTAATCACAATTGGTGGATGAGATTTAGTGATTTCTTGAATTATATTTACTTGGGGAATATTTGTTTGTGGTCAATGTATGTTTGTACATTTCCTTCTTTTGAACGATAATAAAGTGATTGAAAAAACTCATCATAATTGATGGAGGTGATATAGTCACTTCGTGAATTATATTTACTTGGGGAATATTTGTTTGGGGTCAATATATATTAATGCATTTCTTTCCTTGTGTACAATAATAATGTGATTGAAAAAACCAATCACAATTAATGCAGGTGATTCAGTCACTTCTTGAATTTATTTACTTGGGAAATATTTGTTTGGGGTCAATATATGTTTATGCATTTCCTTGTTTGTCTACAATAATAAAGTGATTGAAAATACAAATCACAATTGATGGAGGTGATTTAGTGATTTTTTGAATTATATTTACTTGGGGAATATTTGTTTGGTGTCAATATATCTTTGTACATTTCCTTCTTTGTGAACAATAATAAAGTGATTGAAAACACTAATCACAATTGATGGAGGTGATTAAATCACTTTTTGATTTATATTTACTTGGGAAATATTTGTTTGTGGTCAATATATGTATATACACTTCCTTCTTTTGAAGGATAATAAAGTGATTGAAAACACTAATCAAAATTGATGGAGGTGATTTAGTCACTTCGTGAATTATATTTACTTGGGGAATATTTGATTGCGGTCAGTATGTATGTGGACATTTTTTCCTTCTGAAAAAGAACATCCAAATAAAAAACTCCATATTTGTGCGGAGTCAGTTTTGTGTGGAGACATTTTCTTCTATGTGAAGGGGAATATATACATTAAAAACATCGATCACAAGTAATGAAGGTGATTGAAAAACTTCCTGAGTTATATTTACTTGGGAAAAATTTGTTTGGGTTCAATATGCGTCTGGACATTTCCTTCCTTGTGGATAACATAGATACCGAATACGCTATATTTGCTTGGAGTCAATGTTGTGTATGTATACATTTCCTTCCCTGTGAAGAACATAGAAATTGAAAACACAATATTTGTTTAGAGTCAATATTGTGTGCAGTCCTTTCCTTGTTAGTGAAGGATAATAAAGTGATTGAAAACAGTAAACAAAATTGACGGAGGTTAGTCAATCACTTCTTGAATTATGTTTACTTTTGGAATATTTGTTGGAGTCAATATATGTTTATGCATTTCCTTCTTTGTGTACAATAATAAAGTGATTGAAAATACTAATCACAATTGATGGAGGTGATTGAGTCACTCCTTGAATTATATTTACTTGGGGAATATTTGTTTGTGGTCAATATATGTTTATACATTTCCTTCTTTTCGAAGATAATAAAGTGACTGAAAAGAACTAATCACAATTAATGGAGGTGATTCAATCACCTCTAGAATCATATTTAGTTAGGGAATATTTGTTTGGGGTCAATATATGTTTTTACATTACCTTCTTTTGAAGGATAATAAAGTGATTGAAAAAACTAATCACAATTGATGAAGGTGATTCAGTCACTTCTTGAATTATATTTACTTGGAGAATATTTGTTTGGGGTCAATATATGTTTATGCATTTACTTCTTTGTGTACAGTAATAAAGTGATTGAAAATACTAATCACAATTCATGCAGGTGATTCTGTCACTTCTTGAATTATATTTACTTGGGGAATATTTGTTTGGGGTCAATATATGTTTGTACTTTTTTTTCGTTGTGTACAATAATAAACTGATTGAAAACAGTAAACACAATAGATGGAGGTTATTCAATCTCTTCGTGATTTATATTTACTTGGGGAATATTTGTTTGGGGTCAATATATGTTTGTATTTTATTTTCGTTGTGTACAATAATAAACTGATTGAAAACAGTAAACACAATAGATGGAGGTTATTCAATCTCTTCGTGATTTATATTTACTTCTGGAATTTTTGTTGGAGTCTATATATTATAATTTCCTTCTTTGTGAACAATAATAAAGTGAGTGAAAATAGTAATCACAGTTGATGGAGGTGATTGAGTCACTCCTTGAATTATATTTACTTGGGGAATATTTGTTTGTGGTCAATATATATTTATACATTTCTTTCTTTTCAAAGATAATAAAGTGACTGAAAAGAACTAATCACAATTAATGGACGTGATTCAATCACCTCTAGAATCATATTTAGTTAGGGAATATTTGTTTGGGGTCAATATATGTTTATACATTACCTTCTTTTGAAGGATAATAAAGTGATTGAAAAAACTAATCACAATTGATGGAGGTGATTCAGTCACTTCTTGAATTATATTTACTTGGAGAATAGTTGTTTGGGGTCAATATATGTTTATGCATTTACTTCTTTGTGTACAATAATAAAGTGATTGAAAATACTAATCACAATTGATGCAGGTGATTCAGTCACTTCTTGAATTATATTTACTTGGAGAATATTTGTTTGGGGTCAATATATGTTTATGCATTTACTTCTTTGTGTATAATAATAAAGTGATTGAAAAAACTAATCACAATTGATGCAGGTGATTCAGTCACTTCTTGAATTATATTTATTTGGGGAATATTTGTTTGGGGTCAATATATGTTTGTACTTTTTTTTCGTTGTGAACAATAATAAACTGATTGAAAACAGTAAACACAATAGATGGAGGTTATTCAATCTCTTCGTGATTTATATTTACTTCTGGAATTTTTGTTGGAGTCTATATATTTTAATTTCCTTCTTTGTGAACAATAATAAAGTGAGTGAAAATAGTAATCACAGTTGATGGAGGTGATTGAGTCACTCCTTGAATTATATTTACTTGGGGAATATTTGTTTGCGGTCAATATATGTTTATACATTTCCTTATTTTCAAAGATAATAAAGTGACTGAAAAGAACTAATCACAATTAATGGAGGTGATTCAATCACCTCTAGAATCATATTTAGTTAGGGAATATTTGTTTGGGGTCAATATATGTTTATACATTACCTTCTTTTGAAGGATAATAAAGTGATTGAGAAAACTAATCACAATTGATGCAGGTGATTCAGTCACTTCTTGAATTATATTTACTTGGAGAATATTTGTATTAGGTCAATATATGTTTATGCTTTTACTTCTTTGTGTACAATAATAAAGTGATTGAAAATACTAATCTCATTGATGGAGGTGATTGAGTCACTTCTTGATTTATATTTAGTTGGGGAATATTTGTTTGGGGTCAATATATGTTTACACATTTCCTTGTTTGGAAGGATAATAAAGTGATTGAAAAAATTAATCACAATTGATGGAGGTGGTTGAGTCACTTCTTGAATTATATTTACTTAGAGAATATTTGTTTGGGGTCAATATATGTTTATGAATTTTTTTCTTTGTGTACAATAATAAAGTGATTGAAAAAACTAATCACAATTGATAGAGGTGATTTAATCATTTCTTGAATTATTTTTATTTGGGAATGTTTGTTTGTGATCAATATATGTTTATACATTTCCTTATGTTGAGGGATAATAAGGTGATTGAAAATACTAAACACAATTGATGGAGGTGATTCAGTAGTTTTGGGATTATATTTACTTGGGGAATATTTGTTTGGGGTCAATATATGTTTGTGCATTTCCTTGTTTTGAAGGATAATGAAGTGATTGAAAACTAATCTCAATTGATGGAGGTGATTCAGTCACTTCTTGAATTATATTTACTTGGGGAATATTTGTTTGGTGTCAATATATGTTTATCCATTTCCTTGTTTGTGTACAATAATAAAGTGATTGAAAATATTAATCACAATTGATGGAGGTGATTTAGTGATTTCTTGAATTATATTTACTTGGAGAATATTTGTTTGGGGTCAATATGTGTTTGTACATTTCCTTCTTTGTGAACATTAATAAAGTGATTGAAAATACTAATCACAATTGATGGAGGTGATTTAGTCATTTCTTGAATTATATTTACCTGGGGAATAATTGTTTGGGGTCAATATATGTTTGTACATTTCCTTCTTTTGAACGATAATAAAGTGATTGAAAACACTAATCACAATTGATGGAGGTGATTTAGTCACTTCATGAATTGTATTTACTTGGGGAATATTTGTTTGGGGTCAATATATATTAATGCATTTCCTTCCTTGTGTACAATAATAATGCGATTCAAAATACTAATCACAATTGATGGAGGTAATTTAGTGATTTTTCGAATTATATTTACCTGGGGAATAATTGTTTGGGATCAATATATGTTTGTACATTTCCTTCTTTTGAACGATAATAAAGTGATTGAAAACACTAATCACAATTGATGGAGGTGATTTAGTCACTTCATGAATTGTATTTACTTGGGGAATATTTGTTTGGGGTCAATATATATTAATGCATTTCCTTCCTTGTGTACAATAATAATGCGATTCAAAATACTAATCACAATTGATGGAGGTAATTTAGTGATTTTTCGAATTATATTTACTTGGGGAATATTTGTTTGGGTTCAATATGTATTTGTACATTTCCTTTTTTGTGAACAATAATAAAGTGATTCAAAACACTAATCACAATTGATGGAGGTTATTCAGTCACTTCTAGAATTATATTTATTTGGGGTATATTTGTTTGGGGGTCTAGATATGTTTATGCATTTCCTTCCTTGTGTACAATAATAAAGTGATTGAAAATACTAATCAAAATTGGTGGAGGTGATTTAGTGATTTCTTGAATTATATTTACTTGGGGAATATTTGTTTGTGGTCAATGTATGTTTGTACATTTCTTTTTTTTGAACGATAATAAAGTGATTGAAAAAACTAATTATAATTGATGGAGGTGATATAGTCACTTCGTGAATTATATTTACTTGGGGAATATTTGTTTGTGGTCAATGTATGTTTGTACATTTCCTTTTTTTGAACAATAATAAAGTGATTGAAAAAACTCATCATAATTGATGGAGGTGATATAGTCACTTCGTGAATTATATTTACTTGGGGAATATTTGGTTGCGGTCAATATATATGTGGACATTTTCTTCCTTCTGAAAAAGAACATGGAAATAAAAAACTCCATATTTGTGTGGAGTCAGTATTGTGTGTAGACATTTTCTTCTTTGTGATTGGGAATATAGACATTGAAAACACCCACCACAAATAACGAAGGTGATTGAAAAACTTCCTGAGTTATATTTACTTGTGAAAGATTTGTTTGGGGTCAATATGCGTCTGGATATTTTCTTTATTGTAGAGAACATAGAAAATGAAAACGCTATATTTGCCTGGAGTCAATGTTGTGTGTGTATACATTTCCTTCCCTGTGAAGAACAGAGAAATTTAAAACACTATATTTGTTTAGAGTCATTATTGTGTGCAGACCTTTCCTTGTTTGTAAAGGATAATAAAGTGATTGAAAACAATGAACACAATTTATGGAGGTGATTGAGTCACTTTTTGAATTATATTTTCTTCTGGAATATTTGTTGGAGACAATATATGTTTATGCATTTCCTTCTTTGTGTACAATAATAAAGTGATTGAAAATACTAATCACAATTGATCGAGGTGATTCAGTCACTTCTTGATTTATATTTACTTGGGGAATATTTGTGTGTGGTCAATATATGTTTATACATTTCCTTCTTTTGAAGGATAATAAAGTGATTGAAAAACTAATCACAATTGATGCAGGTGATTCAGTCACTTCTAGAATCATATTTATTTGGGGAATATTTGTTTGGAGTCAATATATGTTTATACATTTCATTCTTTTGAAGGATAATAAAGTGATTGAAAAAACTAATCACAATTGATGCAGGTGATTCACTCACTTCCTGAAGAACATTTACTTGGGGATTATTTGTTTGTGGTCAATATATGTTTATCCATTTCCTTATGTTGAAGGATAATAAGGTGATTGAAAACACTAATCACAATTGATGCAGGTGATTCAGTCACTTCTGGGATTATATTTACTTGGGGAATATTTTTTTGGGGTCAATATATGTTTGTACATATCCTTCTTTTGAAGTATAATGAAGTGATTGAAAAAAGTAGTCACAATTGATGGAGGTAATTTAGTCACTTCCTGAATTATATTTACTTGGGGAATATTTGATTGCGGTCAGTATCTATGTGGACATTTTCTTGCTTCTGAAAAAGAACATTGAAATAAACAACTTTATATTTGGTGGAGTCAGTATTGTGTGCAGACATTTTGTTGTTTGTGAAAAGGAATAAAGACATTTAAAACACCCATCACAAATAATGGTGGTGATTGAAAAACTTCCTGAGTTATATTTACTTTGGAAAGATTTGTTTGGGGTCAATATGCGTCTGGACATTTTCTTTATTGTGGAGAACATAGAAATTGAAAACGCTATATTTGCTTGGAGTTAATGTTGTTTATGTATACATTTCCTTCCCTGTGATGAACAGAAATTGAAAGCAATATATTTGTTTATAGTCGATATTGTGTGCAGACTTTTCCTTGTTAGTGAAGGATAATAAAGTGATTGAAAAGAGTAAACACAATTGATGGAAGTTATTCAATCACTCCTTCTATTATATTTACTTCTAGAACATTTGCTGGAGTCAATATATGTTTATGCATTTCCTTCTTTTTGTACTATAATAAAGTGATAGAAAATACTAATCACAATTAATGGAGGTGATTCAGTCATTTCTTGATTTATACTTACTTGGGGAATATTTGTTTGTGGTCAAAATATGTTTATACATTTCCTTCATTTGAACGATAATAAAGTGATTGAAAACACTAATCACAATTGATGGAGGTGATTCAGTCACTTCTTCAAATATATTTACTTCGGGAATGTTTTTTTGGGGTCAATATATGTTTGTACATATCCTTCTTTTGAAGGATAATAAAGTGATTGAAAAAACTAATCACAATTGATGCAGGTAATTCAGTCACTTCTTGAATTATATTTACTTGAGGAATATTTGTTTTACGTCAATATATTTTTGTACATTTCCTTCTTTCTGAATAATAATAAAGTGATTGAAAACACTAATCACAATTGATTTAGGTGATTGAGTCACTTGTTGATTTATATTTACATGGGGAATATTTGTTTGTGGTCAATATACGTTTATACATTTCCTTCTTTTGAAGGATAATGAAGTTATTGAAAACACTAATCACAATTGATGGATGTGATTCAGTCACTTTTTGAATTATATTTACTTGGGGAATACTTGTTTGGGGTCAATATATGTTTGTACATTTCCTTCTTTTGAAGGATAATGAAGTGATTGAAAAAACTAATCACAATTGATCCAGGTGATTCAGTCACTTCTTGAAATATATTTACTTGGGGAATATTTGTTTTGGTTCACAATATGTTTATGCATTTCTTTGTTTGTGTACAATAATAAAGTGACTGAAAATACTAATCACAATTGATGGAGGTTATTTAGTCATTTCTTGAATTATATATACCTGGGAAATATTTGTTTGAGGTTAATATATGCTTATGCATTTCCTTCTTTTGAACGATAATAAAGTAATTGAAAAGATTAATCACAATTGATGGAGGTGATTTAGTCATTTCTTGAATTATATTTTATTGTTGAATATTTGTTTCTGGTCAATATGTGCTTGTACTTTTCCTTCTTTTTGAACAATAATAAAGTGATTGAAAACACTAATCACAATTGATGGAGGTGATTTATTCACTCCCTGAATTATGTTTACTTGGGGAATTTTTCATTGCCGTCAGTATGTATGTGGACATTTTCTTCCTTCTGAAAAAGAACATAGAAATAAAAAATCCATATTTGTGTGGAGTCAGTATTGTGTGTAAACATTTTCTTCTTTGTGAGGGAAAAAATATAGACATTAAAAATACCAACCACAAGTAATGGAGGTGATTGAGCCACTTCCTCAATTATATTTACTTGGGGAATATTTGTTTGTGGTCAATATATGTTTGTACATTTCCTTCTTTTGAAGAATAATAAAGTGATTGAAAAAACTAATCACAATTGATGGAGATGATTCAATCAATTCTAGAATCATATTTAGTTGGGGAATATTTGTTTGGTGTCAATATATGTTTATACATTTCATTCTTTTGAAGGATAAAAAAGTGATTGAAAAAACTAATCACAATTGATGCAGGTGATTCACTCACTTCCTGAATAACATTTGCTTGGGGAATATTTGTTTGGGGTCAATATGCGTCTGGATATTTCCTTCTTTGTGGAGAACATAAAAATATAAAACGCTAAATTTGCCTGGAGTCAATATTGTGTGTAGACATTTTTTTCTTTCTTAAGGACAACAGAAATTGAGAACACTATGTTTTTCTTGAGTCAATATTCTGTTTAGATATTTCCTTTCTTGTGAGGGATAATAAAGAGATTGGAAACACTAATCACAATTCATGAAAATGAATTGAGTCACTTCTTGAATCATATTTACAAAGGGAATAATTGTTTGGGGTCAATATGTGTGTATACATTTCTTCCTTTGTGAAGGACAATAAAGTGATTGAAAACACTAATCACAATTGATGGACATTATTCAATCACTTCTTGAATTATATTTCCTTGGGGAATATTTGTTTGGGGTCAATATATGTTTATGCATTTCCTTCTTTGTGTACAATAATAAAGTGATCGAAAATACTATCACAATTGATGGAGGTGATTTAGTCACTTCCTGAATTATATTTACTTGGGGAATATTTGATTGCGGTCAGTATGTATGTGGACATTTTCTTCTCTCTGAAAAAGGACAAGGAAATAAAAAATCCATATTTGTGTGGAGTCAGTATTCTGTGTAGACATTTTCTTCTTTGTGAAGGGGAATATAGTCATTAAAACACCCATCACAAGTAATGGAGGTGATTGAGCCACTTCCTCAATTATATTTACTTGGGGTCAATATATGTTTGTACATTTCCTTCTTTGTGGACAATAATAAAGTGATTGAAAACACTAATCACAATTAATGGAGGTGATTTAGTCATTTCTTCAATTATATTTATTTGGGGAATATTGTTTGGGGTCAATATATGTTTGTACATTTCCTTCTTTGTGATCAATAATAAAGTGATTGAAAACAGTAATCACAATTGATGGAGGTGATTCAGTCACTTCTTGATTTATATTTACTTAGGGAATATTTGTTTGGGGTCAATGTATGTTTGTACATTTCCTTCTTTTGAACGATAATAAAGTGATTGAAGACACTAATCACAATATGCAGGTGATTTAGTCACTTCCTGAATTATAGTTACTTGAGGAATTTTTGTTTGGGGTCAATATATGTTTGTACATTTCCTTTTTTGTGAACAATAATAAAGTGATTGAAAACACTAATCACAATTGATTGAGGTGATTGAGTCACTTCTTAAATTGTATTTACTTGGGGAATATGTGTTTGTGGTCAATATATGTTTATACATTTCCTTATTTTGAAGGATAATAAAGTGACTGAAAACACTAATCGGAATTGATGGAGGGTATTGAGTCACTTCTTGATTTGTATTTACTTGGGAAATATTTGTTTGGGGTCAATATATGTTAGTACGTTTCCTTCTTTTGAAGGATAATGAAGTGATTGAAAGAACTAATCACAATTGATCCAGGTGATTCAGTCACTTCTTGAATTACACTAGTTAACAAATTTTAACTTTTTGTTTGTTACATGAGAAAAATCACCTGATCTTAAAGGAACTTTTTGCGCTGAATTCGAATATGCACTCGGTTTCTCTCCATCACGTACAGTTTTCCCGTAACAGAGGGATTTTCGGGAAATTCCCTCAAAAATTTTCCTTTTTCAGATATTTTATTCCCCTAGGTCCTGTCCCCTTACATATAGTAAGAGAAATTATACCTAAGTATACCTTGATTTATATTTAATAAACCCTAAAGGTTTCGTAAAAATCGCTTTGTTCTTTCTAGAGAAATAAATATATTTGTATGTATACTGTGTGCACTGTTTATTGCACCTGATAGTAATGCTTTCAGATCTCCTGAGTTGGGGTAAAAACGATTTGCTTTATTACTACAAACACAGACATAAAAATGAATATTTACAATAGTCAACAACACACTTGTATTGCTCTCTGTAAATTAGAAACGTGTATAAGAATAGAATGTACTTCCAACGTATATATTTTTTAAACGTACAGTATATGTATATCTTAATACATATATATACAATTCTCCAAGTTTTTTCGTTTTGTTCATGAAATGGTTGTCAATATTTGTTATCAAATGTAACAGAATGCAAAAGAAAGAAAGAATGGAATACAGACTCATTGTTGACAACAATGAACTAATGCAGTCTGAATTTTCCACTACGGTATCGTTTCCCCCTCCCCCCGTGCATTTCTTTCTTTCTTGTGTTCTTGACACCTGGTGAGGGAGTTTTGTACATTTTTATATTGACGTGTGGTTTAACACTACTTCACTTTCAAAGTTGTCTTTGCTGCTAAGAGTGCTTTCATGTTTGATCTTATATCACGGCATTATACCCAATTAAGACCAGAAGTTTAGTTTGTGATCAGTACAATGGCGTCAAGAGGACGGCGTTCGTGTGTTAACTCACCAAATAGTTTTTGTTATGTGTGTGGCCAGTTTGTAGTTAAAGGACAGTGTAGATCCATTACGCCATCGGTGAAACCAGCATATTATATATATTTCGGATGTCGTGTGGGAGATCAGGACAAAACTTGGGCACCCAACATAATTTGTGCGTCGTGCTACGTCACTTTACTTGCATGGGCCAAAGGGAAACGGAGGTTCATGAAATTTGCTGTACCAATGGTGTGGAGAGAGCCCACCAACCATCTGGATGATTGTGTTTTTTGTCTCACAGTAGTTAAGGAACATTCTAAAAAAAGCAAATACACAATAAGTTATCCCAACGCAGGGGTGTAGCCATGGGGGGGCCCATCGGGGCCCGGCCCCCCCAAATGACTTCCTGCCCCCCCCCAAATGACCAGCTTTTAAAACATCATTGTAAGATTACCTCGCTTCAGTCACTTGAAAATAACAAAGTTTACATATAATTGATAATTTACGGTAAAACATTATGGAAAAATACTATTTTACTATACCAATCGAAATATAGTATGGTATTTCCTCCTTATACCAGTCGGAAACAGTATGGTTTATTTTTTTTTATTTTTATTTTTTTACAGCAGATCTCACAGTTTACTGCGATTTATATTTGACACTTTGAAAACAAACGTTTCAACAATTTACTGTAAATACTACCACAAAACAATGGTACTAAACTGATTTGTAAGTAGGCCTGCATTACATTTTTTATATGCTGTAACTAGTATTTAAAAAAAAAACATATTTATACCAGATGAAACATTTGGTGAAAAACAACGTTTTTCAGTATGGATTTCAATTAATCGGTAATTTTCAATTATTTTCACATGTCATCATCCCCCTTAGGAGTAATAATGGCCACTGAATTTGGATTTAAACGGCATCGGAAGTGGCACTGTTCGTATCAGCCACTCCGAAAACTATGATTCAATATTAATATTGGTCATTTTCGATCATTTTTGTATATCTTCCGCTTCTCTTCAAAGTGCACATTCAAAGTAAAGCTATAAAAAACATTTCAGGCCCGAAACTCATCTACGTTGAAAATTTAATCGAAATCAGTCGGGTGGCTCAAGAGTTGTTACAAATGTAGTAATTTCATTATATATATATATATATTACAGAGTGAATGGTAACTAAGTGGACAAATTTGGGCGGGTGATAGTACATCTAATAAGAAGCAAAAAAAAAAGTCGTAGTGAACATCGGAAATTCCATCCCGTTTAGGACTGACAGTGTCGAAAGCAATACATCATAGAGAATGCGGTTAAAAATGTAACTTAGAAAGTCATACCTACTCTGTTGAAAAATGCATGTTTGGAAACACAGCTATGCGTGCGCACGGAATTCCCCAAAGGAACGGAGGGATTCCCGGATATGCTGTAAAGGAAAGAAGTGTCACACGTTGTTAATCCCGTGCGCACACGTAGCTGCGTTTTGAAATATGGATTTTTCAATAGAGTAGGTATGAGTTTCTAAGTGACATTTTTAACCACACTCTCCACGATGTTGGCCTCTGAAGCTGTTTTTAAGCTGTTGGCCTCTGAAGTACATGTTCCCATGCTTTCAACACTCTGTCATTGCTAAATGGGACGGAATTTCCCCCATGATCACTAGGACTTTTTTTTTGCTTTTCTAAGATTTACTATCGCCCATCCAAGTTCGTCCACGTCGTTACCGTTCACCCTGTATACATAGATATATAAATAAATAATTATATATTTCGGAAAGTTTCGAACTATAGCCTATGTAAATTGAATCATACAGAAGTTATTCGAAGACGCACTAGACACCAGCATGACTGGTGAAGAACTCTGTGTGTATCACAATGCAATAAAACTCAGTTTTGCGGCTATCGCAGCATTGCATTTACGTCACATGATTTTCTGGAGTTAGTTGTTAGTGATCGTAACTACCGCTTTAAAATTCCTTCGCGTTCCCACTTGCATCGCTATTTCTGAGAATATTATTTAAAACTTCTGATTCGAATCATTACCCATTCTTTTCTTCGAAGAAATTTCGCATGTGAAACTTTTTTTTCTTGAAACATTTTTTGACGGAACAATGCACGATTTGCAGACCTAAAGATATTAAAAACCTTATTCGTCGGATATTATTGTCGTACTACTTTATTATTATTATTTTTGGATTTGAATGTTTCTGAAGAAATCGAGTTTATTCGCATTCTCGCACCAATTTGTTTAAAAAAAGAATTTATAAAGTGGTAAACTGAAGTCCGAAGTCCAAAGAAGATGCTCGAAATCTTGTTTACAAACGAGATGTCCCTGCTCCTTCACGTGTGCAGCCACTTCGAATTTGTGGTCGACGAGGAACAGAACTCTGTATCGTTAAGACTGGTGAACTTCAAATGCACGAAGCACCCTGTATCTCGGAAGAAGAGGTCGATGTTATTTCTTTAAATCCTGTTTTGACTGCATCTTCCGCAGTAAATTCTCCTTGCCAATCACCAGTGACCTAAACTGATGGGTGCGACCTCCTTGATTAATTAAACAACCTTATGGGGATAAAAGATTATTACGAGTCTACCATTTTCTAATACTTTGATTTGTTGGCGAAAAACGCTATAAATATATTTACAATAATATAAGCATTTTCTAATAAAAAAAAGTTCTACCCTAAAATAATCAAAATAATGAAAAAATAAAGATCAAAAAGTGTTACGTAACAAAGGGGTGGGGTTCGGCCTTGCGTTACAAAGTGTGACAAGCAGAAGGGTGGGGTAAAATTGGTCAAAAATAGCGTTACGTAATATGTGGACGGCCCCTAGAACAGGAAATAAGACATAGATGTTAATTAAATAATTATGTTTTTTTTAGTCACGAATAATAAATAATTATTTTTGTCAGGAAATCTTAAAGAAAATAAGTCAAATTTCAAAGAAAATTAGCCTTATGTAGATAGGTTCTGTGTACAAGGGCTTAAACTAGTTATGCAAAAGGTATATTCCGGGTCCGGTAAGGAATTTGGTCCGGGACAGTGATTATTGGTTAAACATAATAA
The DNA here is from genome assembly GCF_964235325.1 of Thermobia domestica. Classification (NCBI taxonomy): domain Eukaryota; kingdom Metazoa; phylum Arthropoda; class Insecta; order Zygentoma; family Lepismatidae; genus Thermobia; species Thermobia domestica. The sequence goes on along the minus strand of NC_137458.1, from coordinate 147,604,261 downwards.
AAACTACCTGGAATATAATTTATGCACAAAAAGCAAATAATAATAATAATAATAATAATAATAATAATAATAATAATAATAATAATAATGAAGAAGAAGAAGAAGAAGCTGGAAACCAAAATTTGCCAGTTTTTTCATGCCTCAAAAACACTAGCTGCAACATAATTTCTTTTGGCTTTGTAGCTGGCCCCCCATCAAAAACGACGGCCCCCCCCCTACATAAACCTGCTGGCTACACCCCTGTCCCAACGTTAAATCTGCAATTAGACCTATTCCGCACGGGGATGAACTTCCACTTCCCGAGCCCCCTACCAACTGGGAAGAGATATGGCCAAAAGACTCTGATGATGATCATGACCTTGATGAACCATCGACATCACCATGTACTCCCATGCGCAAAAAAATTGCGTGTATACTGTAACTCACGATTTTTCTCAATTATTTAATTTTCCTTATGTTTATGGGTAAAATTCAGTTATTAGAATGTGGAGATAATAGAAAGCAATCCATCTAAGGAGATATTTCCAAAAAAATATAATAAAATAATAAAAATATAAGCAAAAAACAAAATTATGTTCGGTTTTGTGTATACTGGCAATAATGTTTTCGAGGGAATTTTTGGAGTAGCACAGCACGATTGTAGAGGGAATTACAGAATTGGTAACAGAACAGGGGGACAGTTGAATCAAGGAACAGGAAAGTGGAGTAGAATATTGCATTTATTGGCCTAAATCTAGGATGTAAATTGTCTGTCAAATATAAATTAGCTTCTGTAACCAATATGTTGTACGGAAATATATAAACAAAGAGAAAAACTGTTGTCTTAAGTTTGGAAGTGACATGCTCTATAGCCATGAGCATTTATTTCTTAAGAAAAAGATTGGCAACAAAAGAAAGTCTGTGTGGTCAAGTGGGTAGAGTGACGGATTAGTAATTCTTATACTGTTTTGACCCCAGATCGAATCTCATCCGATCCTGTTCAAGTTTGTTTTTTACGAAACATTATAGAAGTGTATAATTTGTATGTTAATAAAAACTGAAACAATACATTAAAGAAATAACTTTTTGTTTCCTCTGATGACGTATTTATTTAGAATTAGTGTACTATTAGTAATAGCCATTGGTTTCAGTTTATGCTGTTATATAGATTCTTTTATCATCCTCTTTCCTTGAAAAAAAAAAAACAAAAAAACAAATTTGTCTCCAATAAAGTATGAAAAATATATATAGACAGAAACAGACATCTTATTATCAAACGTGATTTATCGTGATGAAATAAACAAGTTTCCCGTTATTAAAAAAGAAAACTATAGAAAATCATTGAATTTGGTCTTTAGGTTTTTAGCGTGCTATAGGCCTATATATTCTTTATAAGACTATACTTTATAAGGCAAGATGTGCGATCATACACACAAATTTAGCTAGTGGGTGAAAGATGTTTTCGGCACAAATATTTTACAGGTGTAGGTGCATGAAACACCAATACGCCATGGTCTTGACCTTCGTTTATTTCACATTATTATCCGACATATCATAGCAGGTAAAAAGCAGCATCAATCGGCAAGAAAAACTGCAAGTTGTGGTCTTAGTCTGTTTTTGATGCTCCGGACTCGATCGCCTAGCACGCCCGTCTATACCTTGACTCATACGTCTATCATTCAGCGCAGGCACATATCCAGCTTTACTTTTCGGAGGGGACCCGACACGAAAGCTCGTAAGCACGTAATTCTAATGTTTCAAAAATATCAATAATAATAATAATAATAATAATAATGCAACAGTTCTGTATTTCTCTTAAACATTTCTTACTTTTCATTTATGAACCGGTCAAACTGCATTCTAACACAAACGAAATCAAAAAAAAAAAATATTTTCTAGAGACATGTAAGGAAAACTGTCTGCTACGTATATCACATAACAAAAATAGCAAATGGCAATGAGTGTATCGTTCTAATACAGTAATGTTATAAACAGAACGGAAACGAAATTGTAATCCCATTTAAAAGTGTTCTTTAATCCCACCTGGTATCAATGGCATTACGGTATATTCTTACAAGTAACACTTCCCAAGTGTAACACTCCGATTTTGATAAAATTTGACAGGCAAACACTACATATAAAATAAACGAATACATGTTTTTTATAATTTTCTGCGGAAAAACGGTTTTAGGGGGCAAAAGCCCTCACCCAAAACTTTGAAAGTTAACGCCCGAAAGACAAAAAATGTGGAACAAAGTGAACGAAATTGTGCACAGATATGACAGACGTAAAATGAAGGAATACGTGTTTTGTATTTTCCTGGAAAAACGGTTAGGTGGGACACAGACCCCTCCAAACCTTTGATCATGAAATATCAAAAGTGCTAGTAACAATATGTCTGATGTGTTTAAAGGACGAAGAATTCCAACGACACTTTGTGTATGGACAATACGCAAAAACTAAACGAATACCTGTTTTTTTTATTTTCTGCGGAAAAATGGTTTTAGGGGACAAAAGCCCCCATCCCAAATTTTGAAAGTTGACGCCCGAAAGGCAAGAAGAAGTGAACCGAAATGAATGAAATTGTGCAAAGATATTGCAGACGAAAAATGAGGGAATACGGGTTCCGTATTTTCCTGAAAAAGAAAAAAGAAAAACGTTTGGGTGGGACACAGACCCCTCCAAAACTATGATCGTGAAATATCAAAAGTGCTAATAATAGTATGTCAGAAGTGCTTAAAGGACATGAAGAATTTGAACGACACATTGTGTAGGGACAATACGCAAAAAACAAACGAATACGGGTTTATTTTCTGCGAAAAAATGGTTTTAGGGGGCAGAATTCCCCACCCAAAATTTTGAAATCGTGCATAGATATTCTAGACGTAAATTGAGGTAATTGTGTTTCGTATTTTCCTGGAAAAAAAGCGGTTGAGTGGGGAACGGACCTTCTAAGCTGTTGATTACGAAATATTAAAAGTGCAAATAAGTATACGTCAGAAGTTCCTAAAGAGTATGGAGAATTGCAACGAAACTTCGTATAGGGACAATTTGCAAAACAATAAATGAAATGCGTTTTAATTTGTTCGACAAAACAGTGTTGGGGCCTAGAGCCCCTCCAAAAAATAAAAAAAAAATGTAAATATTACTGTAAAAGTGCAGGAAGGAATGGACCGAAGCAAATGAAATTGTGTGTAGATATTGTATAGACTGTATGTAAAATAAGGACTTTCGTGTTTTTAAGATGTCCCTATCAATTTTGGCACATCAACAACAAACAGGAAATTAATCGGCACGTGTTTTTGTTTATGCGGGAAAACATTATAAGGGTTAAAGTTGCCTCGTGATATACTACAAAATACGCTAACTGTTTGTGCTTGTTGTTGATATGCCAAATTTGAAGAAATCTGATGGAGACGCTTGTGAAACACGAGAGGCTTTATTTTTCATATCTAATATCTACAGACAATTTCATTCGCTTCGGTCCTCTCCTTCCGACACTCAACGCCTCGGTCCACTCAACAGTTTTTTTCTTTTTTCAGGAAAATACGAAGCACGTATTCCCTCATCTTACCTCTACAACATTTGTGAACAATTTCATTCAGTTCGGTCCATTTCTTCTTGCCTTTCTTGCGTCCAATTTCAAAATTCTGGGTGGGACCTTTTGCCCCCTAAAACCGTTTTTTCGCAGGAAATAAAAAAGCCGTAATTGTTTATTTTTTGCTTATTGCACTAACACAAAGTTTTGTTCCAATTCTTCGTGTAAATTTAGGCACTTCTGGCATACTGTTATTAGCACTTTTGATATTTCATGATCAAAGGTTTGGAGGGGTCTGTGCCCCACCTAACCGTTTTTTCCAGGAAAATACAAAACACGTATTTCCTAATTTTATGTCCGCAATATCTGTTCTCAATTTCGTTCACTTTGGTCCACTTGTTTTTGCCTTTCGGGCGTCAACTTTCAAAATTTTGGGTGAGGGCTTTTGCTGTTTTTCAGCAAAAAATAAAGAAGCACTTATTTGTTTATTTTATGTGTAGTATCTACCTGCCAAATTTTATCAAAATCGGAGTGTTGCACTTGGGAAGTGTTACTTGTTAGAATTATAACAACAACGCATTGTCCACAGTTTGGACACTGACTCAAAGTAATCTGACATAAAAGAACCTCAAAAGGGAAAAAGTAGGTTTATTAAAAAGTGCTTGAGGTTTGGTAAGGGACAGATTCCAGGACCTCACGCTGAATACGTCACTGAGTCAATGCATTGTATTTGTTTCTTGCAAAACATGATAATTAGATGCGTAATATGTAAAATTATATCATAGTTTGACTTTTAATAGGTCTTTCCTTAATACATCCATATTATCCGGCGTTCTGCCTGCCTGTTTCATGTCGGATAAGCGAAACTCTACTGTATTTTCAAAGATAGCATATTCACAGGGGCTAGAGGTCTGCACGGACCGGAATTTTTAGAACGGACCCAGCCCGTCCCCTTTAATTTATAATCTATAGGCATTAGCAGATTAAGGGCGGAGCCAATGGATCCCAGGCTTCGGGGCCCCAAGCTCAGGGGGCCCTTTAAAATCCCTCTGTTTAATACTAAAATATAGTAATCAACTTATTATATTATAGGCTTCAGACCGATGCTAATTTTTTTCCCGCTCGTTACGCTCGCGGTATCGCTAGATTTAAGTCTTTCTATCAGCAGCATTTACCTGTTAATAATGAATGCAATTATTTAATTGTTAATAATGAATTTAACTAAACTAATTATTCTAAACTTGGAGCACATTCAAATATTACAGCATAGTTCTCGGTAGTTCCATATGCCTATGAGACTGTGGAAGGCAGAAAAGAAAATTTATGCACTGGAACTATTCTTAACATAGGGCCCCCCTTTAAAACAGTCGGTTCTAGGTCCCCAAAAGCCTTAATCCGCCCCTGTCTATAAGCAATATTTCACGAAAAGCTGGTATTTTTTAACAAATGTGTTCGTCATCAAGTTTTCATAAAGTAGTCCCTTTCTCCTTTAAGTAATTTCAGAGCCCACGGTGTTTCAATGGTAGAGCGTTCACCTCTGGTGCATGGAGTCCTTGGTTTGATCTATGCTCGCGCCAAGTGAACCTTGTGCTGGACAAACACTGTGCGTGGGTTTTCTCGAGGTTCTCCCGTTTTATCCCACTTTCTTCACTCGATCATTTCATTCATTTCTTATCATCACTGTCTCCTTTAGCCTATCCGGCATAATCGTGGGACGTAAAACTTAAAGATTTCATTTCAAATCATTTCAATCAAAAAACAGTTGCAGGAAGTATGTAATTTCGAATAAAGCAAACTACTATAGGCTATACAATTCTGGGTATATTATTCTTTTATGAAATTCTCGCGAACCTTATTTCTAAATCGAAGGGTAAGAAGACTAAATTCACTCTTTTATTATTATAGATCCATTTCAATTGAAGCAGTTGGAATAGTTGAAAAAAAAAAAGAAAACATAACCTATATTCCAGTGTGCCACAATCGGTATAACGCGGCACACTGGTGTGTCCAGCAAAGTGAACTGTGTGACGCAAACTTTTTCCTACTATTTGCAAGAATATTTATCGAGCTTCTGTTATTTATTATTATTATTATTATTATTATTATTATCAACGATTCTTCCATGGATCAGCTGTCTGTATACGGTTAAGCAACCACAAGTATCACATTGAGGGAATGAGTATAATTATTTACTTTAATAGTAATACAAAATCTATTTGCTTGTATATTCTACCGGGAATAACTGCATCCGTCTAGAAAGCTAGGACTAACAACAAAGGGATCCGAAGTTGTGACCACACACCGCCCCAAATCGTGAGTGCCACAAGTTCCCTTCTACGCCTTAGCACAATAAGGGCTGTTGCGTTCAGGGAGAGAGAGAAACAATTAATTCCATTGCAGTTATATGCTTATTAAATGTCAACTTATATTTATAAATTATGTAAGTGATCGTATCGTTTTCTGTTTATTATTATTATTATTATTATTATTATTATTATTATTAATTCTTATTATTATACATTTCTTATTAAGTTGATTGCCATGTGTATGGAATTCCATACACACGGCTCTCCTGTGCAGTAGAGCGTGATTATTTTCCATACGCAAACAATGTAGATATTCCAAGTTTGTTGTGTTCGTTCTATAGCTGTGTATGTAATTAGATACATATGGCGTAGAAATCAAAATTTAATGTCCATGCCACGTATATGCAAAACCATACGCAAAGACATTTATGAACAAAGACATTGAGTTTGAGTTTAACGTCTCGCTCAGCAACGAAGCTATATGAGACGTCGGCCTACTGATTAACGTGGACTCCGAAGCACGTGAGCTCTCGCCGGGAATCGAAGCCGGGTCTTCCACGCCAAAGGCGCGTACGCTAACCGCTTAGCCACTAAGGAGCTCATGAACAGAGACATTTAAAACAAAGGCGAAAACAAAGATGTGTGATGTGATTTTGAGTTTAACGTCCCTTTCAGCAGCGAGGCTATATGAGACGTGGACCTACTGATTAACGTAGAATCCGAACCACATGAGCTCCCGCCGGACGAAAACAAAGGCCTTTGGAATTGACAATAATCGTTTGGACATTTCAGTCGCACCTACCTAATATTAACAACATTTCTACGATAATTTCGTAACATTGTATTATTTCTTTTGTTGATTAGCTTGGTTAGGCTTATTTAAACACTTTTTTTCTTCGCACCGACGTGTCACATCTCTTGGATGAAAATACACTAGCTCTCACTGGAAATCAAATCCAGAACCAATGCACTTGAACCATTTGACCACAACAAGGCACATTTAAAAAGAAGTTTCGATTTTGTTCGGAAAATTGTGATTAGGTGTAACATTAAAAAATATATTTAAGAAAGGATACGGAGCAAACGCACTGTACTTTCTCGCTCGAATTTTTTACACTGGCTTATGTTAGGCTGTAACTATTATTGAAACATTTATTTGGGAAATTGCGAATAAAATAATGTTTTGGAAAACTTTGCTAGAAGAAACTTCAGGCCCAAAAGTAAAGTACCCATTGGTCATATTTTCGTTAGATATAACATGATCCATATATTAGAATTATTAAGGATATAATTGTATGTGAACTATAAGCAAAAGCGTCTGAGTAATTTCTGAGAAAATCATGAAAAAAGTCACCCCCAAGAATAAATTATCCCTTGTGGATCTTTTCAGGACAAACGAGCTATGCTATAGTGTTAGTGTTTTCGTGAAACATTTATTTATGAAATAGGAACACAATCGCCTGAGTCGTTTTTGAGAAAATCGCAGAGTAAAACTTACTGTCAAAAGTAATATACCATTTCTAGTTTTTCCGGATGAGGGAATTATACCATATAGCTAGGTTATTTATGTCACATGTATTTATAAAATATGAACAACAAACATCTCCTGTGTGTTTTAGGAAGGTCATCGGGAAAAGCTTACTCCCAAAGGTAAACTCTTCTATCTGTAATTTTGACAGTATATCGAGTAATTTTTAAGCAAATCGTCGGGAAAAAATTCACTGTCAAAGTATCTCTTTTTGATTTTTCTTTTCGGAATAAGCGAGTTATACCATATTGTAAGATTATTACAGAAAATATTTTACTGAAATTAGAACAAATTTGTCTCAGTTATTACTGAGAAAATTGTCCAAAAAAATTCAACCCTTGAGAAAACCACTTCTTCTGTATGTTATCGGAATAAACGATTTATGCTGTATGTTAGTTTATTAATGAAACATTTCTTTACGAAATATGAACAAAATTGCCTGAGGCGTTAATGGGAAAACTATCGGGGTAAAGCTCACCCTAAGATTAAGCTACTCCTTCGAACGAGTTGTTTGTTAGGTTATTAATGATACGTTTATTTATGAAATGTGGTTGAGAAAATTCTGCAAAAAGAACGGATACCATACAGTAAATTACACCATATATATTTTTTCAGAAAAATTATTCATGTGCGGTGGGGATTCGTTAATAAAATATATATTTATAAAAAGTAAATAAAATCGTCACAGCTTTTTTTACTTGAGAAAATTGAATTGTTTTAAATTTTAATCCTTCAGTAAATTACCCTTACTTTTAGATGTCGAAGGACATAAAATTCGAAAGATAGTATGTTATTAAAACGTTATGTCTAGAATTCGGTCCAGATTCGTTGAACAGTATGGCCTCTATTTGAGTGCGTGTAAAAGCATGACGAACCGAGAGACGAATAGATGGACAGACATCGAAAAATCATTTTTTCGATATGTAGGAGCCATGTTAACTTATATTCATTGGAATCTGGTATTCGGTTTTTATAATTATAACCACACTTTCTTCTTTCGTCGCTCGAATGTGAAAACGAATAGGCCTACACCGACACGTAATGTGATAATTTGTAATCCCAAAAATTTAATTTGTTATGTTTAATGTGTTGTCACGCTAAAAAAAGAAGCTTATGCATGTTAGATCATTTTATTATCAGTTTTTCACGCTACTGTATAATTCGTCGGAAGCATTCGTGTTATTCACAAAGAGAGCTATAAAATTTAGTTTTGTTTAAAGAAAGCATTCTTGATTTCTTTTTACACAGACTTGCATTTGTTGCACTTGTTGATATGAAACAAAAGGGGAGAGAGAGAGAGAGAGAGAGAGAGAGAGAGAGAGAGTCAATACTCTAAAAAGGAACACACACACACAGAAACACTAGAACAGACAACGAGCTATGGCTGTGATTGTGTTCGTCACGCTGTGTGTAAAGCTGCAGGTCGCGCTTGTTTTGTTTTTTACAGACACACTCGCAGTGAGTTGAAGTTTGAAGTTACTTCTGCTGTGTTAAAAAAAAATTGAGAGGGAATGATTAAGCATACCATACCATTAACTAAAAACAATCGCTATTAGTAATAAATAGTAAGCTAATTCTGAATAAATACGTCATCAGAAAAACAAAAAGTTATTTCATTATTATATTGTTTCGGTTCTTATTAACATAAAAATTATACACTTTCTACAATGTTTTGTAAAGAAAAAAAATTGAACAGGATCGGATGGGATTCGATCTGGGGTCAAAACAGTATAAGAAATACTAATCCGTCACTCTACTCACTTGACCACACAGGCTTTCTTTTGTTACCTATCTTTATCTCAAGAAATAAATGCTCATGGCTATAGAGCATGTCACTTCCAAACTTAAGACAACAGTTTTTCTCTTTGTTTATATATTTCCGTACAACATATTGGTTACAGAAGCTAATTTATATTTGGCAGACTATTTACATCCTAGATTTAGGCCAATAAATGCAATATTCTACTCCACTTTCCTGTTCCTTGATTCAACTGTCCCCCTGTTCTGTTACCAATTCTGTAATTCCCTCTACAATCGTGCTGTGCTACTCCAAAAATTCCCTCGAAAACATTATTGCCACTATACACAAAACCGAACATAATTTTGTTTTTTGCTTATATTTTTATTATTTTATTATATTTTTTGGAAATATCTCCTTAGAAGGATTGCTTTCTATTATCTCCACATACTAATAACTGAATTTTACCCATAAACATAAGGAAAATGAAATAATTGAGAAAAATCGTGAGTTACAGTATACGCGCAATTTTTTTTGCGCATGGGAGTACATCCAAGGATCCAACGTCATCCCTGACTGTGTTCGCGAGCCACATTTCATCCGGCAATGTGAACTTAATGACCTAGTCCGTGATTTGCACCTGACAAAACAAGAGGCGGAACTTCTGGGTTCAAGGCTCCAGCAGTGGAACTTATTGGATGCAGAAACGAACATATCAGTGTACAGGGAAAGGCATGTTCAATTTTCAAGCTATTTCTCAATGCAAGATAATGTGTGCGTATGTACGGATATAAATGGGTTGATGGCGGAGCTAGGAATTCCTTACGTTCCAGAAGAATGGAGGTTATTTATCGACGCGTCAAAGGTCAGCCTTAAAGCTGTCCTTTACATAATGGAAATAAAAAACCTTCTATACCACTTGCGCACTCAGTGAAGATTAAGGAATCCTATGACACCATGTCAACTTTGCTAAATCTTATAAATTACAAGGACCATTGTTGGCAAATATGTTGTGATCTCAAGGTAGTTGGTATTTTATTAGGACTGCAGTGCGGTTACACGAAGTACCAATGTTTTTTATGTTTATGGGATAGCCGAGCTGATGACAAACATTATGAAGTGAAGGAATGGGAACCTAGAGTGAATTACGTACCTGGAGAATGCAACGTCAAATACGCTCCTTTGGTAGATCCTAATAAGATATTACTACCGCCACTTCATATCAAGTTAGGACTTATGAAAAACTTTGTCAAAGCCATGGACACATCTGGTGAAGGTTTCAAGTATTTGCGAGATAAGTTCCCTAACCTGAGTGATGCTAAGATTTCAGCGGGAGTGTTTATTGGTCCCCAAATTAGGAAATTAATGCTTGATGATAGCTTTGACAGCAAGTTAAACAGTGCTGAGCTAGCTGCCTGGACAACATTTAAGTGTGTTGTGCGCAACTTTCTGGGCAATAACAAATCTGAGAGTTACACAGAAATCGTACAGGACATGATACAGAAATACAGAGAGTTGGGTTGTAGGATGTCTTTAAAAATCCACTTTTTGCACTCCCACCTCAGCTTCTTTCCTGCTAACCTAGGTGCTCTCAGCGACGAACAGGGGGAAAGATTCCACCAAGATATAATGGCAATGGAGAAAAGGTACCAGAGACGATGGGATCCTTCAATGATGGGGGACTATTGTTGGGGTCTTGTTAGAGAATGCAACATTTCTTACAAAAGATGGAAGTAGTGTACGTTTTTGTAACCCAAGGAAGTTTCATATATTGTGATAGTTTTGATTGTCTTTTCATGACCTTTTGGTACATATGTATTATTGTTTATTGTAAATTGTCACACTTGTAAATTATATTGTATTATATTTTATATATGTGTTTGTGGTAATAAAGCAAACCGTTTTACCTCAACTTAAGAGATCTGAAAGCATTACTATAAGGTGCAATAAACAGTACACACAGTATACATACAAACATATTTATTTCTCTAGAAGGAATAAAGCGATTATTACGAAACTTGGAGGGTTTGTTAAATATGAATCAAAGTATAATTAGGTATAATTTCTATGTTAGTATATGCAAGGGGACAAGATCTTGGGGTGTAAAATAAACGAAAAGGGAAATTTTTGAAGGATTCTCCCGAAAATCCCTCTGTTACGGGAAAATCTACGTGATGGAGAAAAACCGAGTGCATATTCGAATTCAGTGCAAAAAGTTCCTTTAAGAACAGGTATTTCCTTTTATGTAACAAAACCTTTGTTAACTAGTGTTATATTTACTTGGGGAATATTTGTTTTGGGCCAAAATATGTTTATGCATTTTCTTGTTTGTGTACAATAATAAAGTGATTGAAAATACTAATCACAATTGATGGAGGTGATTGAGTCACTTCTTGATTTATATTTACTTGGGGAATATTTGTTTGTGGTCAATATATGTTTATATATTTCCTTCTTTCGAAGGATAATAAAGTGATTGAAAAAACTAATCACAATTGATGGAGGTGATTCAGTCACTTCTAGAATTATATTTACTTGGGGAATATTTGTTTGGGGTCAATATATGTTTATGCATTTCCTTCCTTATGTACAATAATAAAGTGATTGAAAATACTAATCACAATTGACGGAGGTGATTTAGTCACTTCCTGAATTATAATTAATTGGATAATATTTGATTGCGGTCAGTATGTATGTGGCCATTTTCTTCTTTCTGAAAAAGAACATAGAAATAAAAAACTCCATATTTGTGTGGAGTCAATATTGTGTGTAGACATTTTCTTCTTTGTGAAGGGGAATATAGACATTAAAAACACCCGTCACAAATAATGAAGGTGATTGAAAAACTTCCTCAGTTATATTTACTTGGGAAAGATTTGTTTGGGGTCAATATGCGTCTGAACATTTCCTTCCTTGTAGAGAACATAGAAATATAAAACGCTAAATTTGCCTGGAGTCAATATTGTGTGTAGACATTTTCTTCCTTCTTAAGGACAACATAAATTGAGAACACTTTATTTGTCTTGAGTCAATATTTTGTTTTGATATTTCCTTTCTTGTGAGGGATAATAAAGAGATTGGAAACACTAATTGCAATTGATGAAAGTGAATTGAGTCACTTCCTGAATCATATTTACAAAAAGAATAATTGTTTGGGGTCAATATGTGTGTATATATTTCATCCTTTGTTAAGGATAATAAAGTGATTGAAAACACTAATCACAATTGATGGAGGTGATTTAGTCACTTCCTGAATTATATTTACTTGGGGAATATTTGTTTGGGGTCAGTATGTATGTGGACATTTTCTTCCTTCTGAAAAAGAACATAGAAATAAAAAACTCCATATTTGTGTGGAGTCAGTATTGTGAGTAGACACTTTGTTCTTTGTGAAGGGGAATATAGACATTAAAAACACCCATCACAATTAATGGAGGTGATTCAGCCACTTTCTCAATTATATTTCCTTTGGAAATATTTGTTTGGGGTCAATATATGTTTGTACATTTCCTTCTTTCTGAACAATAATAAAGTGATTGAAAACACTAATCACAATTGATGCAGGTAATTCAGTCACTTCTAGAATTATATTTACTTGGGGAATATTTGTTTGTGGTCAATATGTGTTTATACATTTCCTTCTTTTGAAGGATAATAAACTGATTGAAAAAAGTAATCACAATTGATGCAGATGATTCAGTCACTTCTTGAATTATATTTATTTGGGGTATATTTTTTTGGGGTCAAGATATGTTTATGCATTTCTTTCCTTGTGTACAATAATAAAGTGATTGAAAATACTAATCACAATTGATGGAGGTGATTCAATCACTTCTAGAATTATATTTACTTGGGAAATTTTTTTGGGGGTCAATATATGTTTATTCATTTTTTTCTTTTGAAGGATAATAAAGTGATTGAAAACACTAATGACAATTGATGGAAGTGATTTAGTCACTTCCTGAATTATATTTACTTGGGGAATATTTGATTGCGGTCAGTATGTATGTGGACATTTTCTTTCTTCTGAAAAAAGAACATAGACTTAAAAAACTCCATTTTTGTGTGGAGTCAGTATTGTGTGTAGACATTTTCTTCTTTGTGATGGGGAATATAGATATTAAAAACAAACATCACAATTAATGAAGGTGATTGAAAAACTTCCTGAGTTATATTTACTTTGGAAAGATTTGTTTGGGGTCAATATTCGTCTGGACATTTCCTTCCTTGTTGAGTACATAGCAATTGAAAACGCTATATTTGCCTGGAGTCAGTGTTGTGTGTGTATACATTTCCTTCCCTGTTTAGAATATAGAAATTGAAAACACTATATTTGTCTAAAGTCAATATTGTGTGCAGACCTTTCCTTGTTTGTGAAGGATAATAAAGTGACTGAAAACAGTAAACACAATTGATGGAGGTGATTGATTACCTTTTTGAATTATATTTACGTGAGTAATATTTGTTTGGGGTCAATATATGTTTGTACATTTCCTTCTATTGAAGGATAATAAAGTGACTAATCACAATTGATGGAAGTGATTCAATGACTTCTAGAATCATTTTTAGTTGGGGAATATTTGTTTGGTGTAAATATATGTTTATACATTACCTTCTTTTGAAGGACAATAAAGTGATTGAAATAACTAATTACAATTGATGGAGGGGATTCAGTCACTTCTTGAATTATATTTACCTAGGGAATATTTGTTTGGGGTCAATATATGTTTATGCATCTCCTTCTTTGTGTACAATAATAAAGTGAATGAAAATATTAATCACAATTGATGGAGGTGATTCAATCACTTCTAGAATCATATTTAGTTGGGGAATATTTGTTTGGGGTCAATATATGTTTATATACTACCTTCTTTTGAAGGATAATAAAGTGATTGAAAAAACTAATCACAATTGATGGAGGTGATTCAGTCACTTCTTGAATTATATTTACTTGGGAAATATTTGTTTGGGGTCAATATATGTTTATGCATTTCCTTCTTTGTGTACAATAAGAAAGTGATTGAAAATACTAATCACAATTGATGGAGGTGATTTAGTCACTTCCTGAATTATATTTACTTGGGGAATATTTGATTGAGGTCAGTATGTATGTGGACATTTTCTTCCTTCTGAAAAAGAACATAGAAAGAAAACTCCATATTTGTGTAAAGTCAGTATTTTGTGTAGACATGTACTTCTTTGTGAAGGGGAATATAGACATTAAAAACACCCATCACAATTAATGGAGGTGATTGACCCACTTCCTCAATTATATTTACTTGCGGAATATTTGTTTGGGGTCAATATATGTTTGTACATTTCCTTTTTTGTGAACAATAATAAAGTGATTGAAAACACTAATCACAATTGATGGAGGTGATTGAGTCACTTCCTTAATTATATTTACTTGGGGAATATTTGTTTGTGGTCAATATGTGTTTATACATTTCCTTCTTTTGAAGGATAATAAAGTGATTGAAAGAACTAATCACAATTGATGGAGGTGATTCAGTCACTTCTAGAATTATTATTACTTGGGGAATATTTGTTTGGGGCAATATATGTTTATACATTTCCTTCTTTGAAGGATAATAAAGTGATTGAAGAAACTAATCACAATTGATGCAGGTGATTCAGTCACTTCTTGAATTATATTTGCTTGGGGAATATTTGTTTGGTGTCAATATATGTTTATGCATTTCCTTCCTTGTGTACAATAGTAGGGTGGCGACACCTGACCCCCGGTAGCTGAAAAATCGCCTTTTGTTCCAGGGTCTCCTGAGATCAAGAACTCAATTTTCCAGTGTCTCACGATACACTATGACCCACGCACCGTCAACCCATGGTATTTTACGGCCTCCATTTTAGGGGTGTATTCATTCTCTTTTATGAGCACTTTTTAAGGGGTGTACTCGTTCCCTTTTATGAGCACTTTTTAGGTGTGAACTTGTTCCCTTTTATGAGCACTTTTCCAATCCCTATTTTAACATAGCAGATGACACATAGAATTACGAAGACATAGAAGAGCAGGTAACACATAGCAGAAGACTACGTAACATAGCAAGGGTGTACTCGTACCCTTTTATGAGCACATTTTCCAACCCGTATTTGAACATAGCAGATAATACATGGAGATTACAAACATAGCATAGATTACATAGCAGAGCTAATAAAAAGAGTATGGCTTATTTTTAACCCCTAGCAGACAAACACCTACGTAACATAGCAAAGAGTACCAACATAATAGAGGGGTGTACTTGTTCAACCCCTATTTATACATAGCAGAGGTAATAAAAGAGTATGGCATATTTTCCAACCCCTATTTTAACATTGCAGAAATTACACTGAGACTACGAAACATAGCAGGGGTGTACTCGTTCCAACCCCTATTTGAACATAGCAGATAATACATAAGATTCATTCCCTTTGTCAGCATTTTTTTCAACATAGCAGACAATGAATACCTACGTAACATAGTAAAGAGTACCAACATAATAGAGGGGTGTACTAGTTCAACCCCTATTTATACATAGCAGAGGTAATAAAGGAGTATGGCATATTTTTGCAACCCCTATTTTAACATAACAGATAATAAAGGAGTGTATTCATTCAACCACTATTTTAATATAACACAACAGGGCTGAGATGAGAACAGAAAGTGGTGGACAATCTAACACATTGAAAACTTGTTCTTTTGTATGAACAAAGCAGTCAAAAATTTTGATTTCGAAAAAGTTGAAAGTTGCACGATGTTTATCAAACTCGGGTAGATGATACGTTTGATGATCTTAAATCGAATGCTGTTAAAATTTTATTTCTATCTCTCACCGTTTTCCAGATATAACGATTCGAATTTTTTCAAAATTTTACTAACTTCTACCCATCTGGTTTTTGAGTTTTTGAAACTCTGTATATGTGTACCCCACTAAAAAGACCGGTCAAAAATGTGGTTATGTTTGCTCTATCTCTTACTGCTTTTGAGATATGACGGTCTAAAGGCAAAAATTTCGATTTTCGAAAAAGTTGAAAGTTGGGGGATGTTTACCAAACGTGAGTAGATTATACATTTGATGATCCTAAATAGAATGCCGTTAAAATTTTATTTCTATCTCTCACCGTTTTCGAGATATGACGATCCGATGTTTTTTGGCAACTTGGCCCACCCTTGTTGTACAAGATTAAAACATGGTTCCATGGGTTCTTCATGCGTAAAAACGGCAAGGGCTTTTATAAAGGGGAGATTTTTCGATTATTTTTTGATATTTTTGACCGTTTTCGAGATATGGGCCATTTTATGAATTTTGGACACTCAAAATGAACTTAGAAAATATTTAGCACATATCTTAGCCGTTTTTGTTTGGAGCCAATAGTAAATAGTTTTATTTTAGCCAATGAGATACTTGACTTGCAGATTTTGCTCCAATGTAAAAGAGTTTTATTTTAGCCAATCAGAGGAAAGCAGAAAAACTATATAAGGGCTGAGGTTCGAAGCAATTCTCAGTCAGTTATTCGTTGGATTGCAAAAAGACAACATCGTGTGCAGAGTGAGAGAACATTGAAGTGAATGTTAAGTGTGAATTAAGGGTAAGTATTGACTCACCCTTGACTGATTATTTTTTGAAATATACGTTGTGTTGAATACGTTCATGAAAACCAGAGCTCGTTGTAGTCAAAAATAAGTGAAATAATGATTTTTAAAAAATTAAGTATTTTTGAACTTTGTCAAAATTTCGGGTGGTGATTTGTAAGTGTTCCTGATAACTTGCCCTATAGTTGGTTGGTTGATGAAATATTCGATGTTTTCGATTATGCTAATTATGAATATTATATCTTTCCCATAAATAATAGTTTATGTGGGATACGCCTAATATAGGGATGGCCTTTTTCGAAAAATCTGTTTTTCGATTTTCGGAAATTTCATTTTTCGTTTTTTCGTTTTTCGTTTTCCGAAAAATTTTTCGTTTTTCGTTTTTTCGAAAAATTTTTCGTTTTTCGTTTTTCGAAAAATTTTTCGTTTTTCGTTTTTCGTTTTTCGAAAAATTTTTCGTTTTTCGTTTTTCGAAAAATTTTTCGTTTTTCGAAAAAAATTTCGTTTTTCGAATAAAATTTCGTTTTTCGTTTTTAGTTTTCGAAAAAGTATTTTTCGAAAAAATGTGGCATCCCTAATCTCAAGATTAAAGAGATTCGCAGTCACGTCCGGATGTGTCCAACACTGGCACTAGTACCCGTAGAGTATATTTCTGATGGTTTGTTGATCAACATGGAGGCTGTCCGATTAGACGAAGAGTCGAAGTCTTCAATGATTAGGAGCAATGGCTGGAAAATCGAAATTTTTCTCCGGAAAGTTGGAATTGTAGCAGTCACAGGAATCGAACAAATAAAGCAGTAGAAGACTGACACAAATGCTTAAACAAAATATTATCCAGAACCCCTGCACATTTCCAGTCTTGTGAAGACTATTGAGGGAAGATTCTATATGTAATCATGTTTTCAGAAGAATGGAAATGCTGAGCATTACTCAAAAGAACGGAAAAGCCATGTATATGAAAGTTGACGATAGGATACAGTCAATACTTCACAATTTGAGAGAACATGTTGACCTGAGAAAATGTCTCAGTCGCTTGAGCTTTGTATGTACATAACCTTGAACAATTTCCTATGGGGGCGCGGTGGCTCAGTGGTAGAGCGTTCACCTCCGGAGCTTGGGGTCCCTGGTTCGATCCCAGCTCGCACCGTGTGGACCTTGTGGTGGACAAACACCGTGCTCGTGGGTTTTCTCGGGGTTCTCCCGTTTCCTCATTTCATAGCGTTGCACCATTTCATCCATTATTTTGCTCATCAGCATCTCCCTTAGTTACGCAGCCCCATTCGAGGTCCCTCGTGACTATATGTTTAGCGTATGCGTTTTCGGTTCGGGAGACCGGGTTCGATTCCAGCCTGGAGCTTAAGTGGTTTGTATCTCATGTTATGCTGAGTTCACGTCTCTATAGCTGAGTAGAACGCTAAACTAAAACCAATATCCTCATCATCATCGGAACACATTTGCAAGGTGTTGAGCTTAAAATAAAAACTAGATTGCGAATCTTCTATTTATATGTTTTCTTTTCACTTGAAAAATATTTTGAGTCTCTTTAAAAGAAGAAAACACAACAATCATTTGAGATTTTACATTTAAAGAAAGAAAAAAAATGATTAATTAGGCTTATATTATATGGAACTTCTCCACTTTATAGTATAAAAATTTGAGATGGGCCATTTATCTTGATACGCCCATGTAATTTTGAAACTAATTGACAAAAATGGCTGGAATTTTGTAAGATGCAAATAACGACAAGGGAACTCTGTCTAATAAACTCTGCAGTACCAACAAATTAATAGTGTTGCCAACATAATATAAAGTTATATTTTTAACGCCACTATGCCATGTTATTACATATCTCAAATCTAAATATTAAACGAAACCTTACAACACAAATTTGTTATTCAGTGTTGCAAATTAAGGACGCTGCAATATGACAAGCATCTAAACTTTAGAAACCTGATAATAGTATTAATAAAAGCAGAGGCGGATTCAGGACGAATTCAACGGTGAGGAAAGAAGGTAGTGAAAGATTCTGTTTTCTCTCTCACCGACTTTTGCAGCACTGGTGATTGTGAAACTCAGGGAGGTGAATAACCTTTCCCCCCCTGGATCTGTCTATGAATAGAAGTGAGACGGACAGTGAAATGCAAACCCGAAATACCTTAGTGTCGAATACTATGACCATGGCTTATTTCGAATGAATACAAGAAATTAAAAATTAGACTTTTTTCGAAAAATTTCTTACATAAACAGAACGTCTAATCACGTAGGTGATTCTCAAAAGACGTAAACTTCTCGGAGCCGTTACAGCAATTTGATATCTCAAATCGTTCAGGAGATATGAAAAACGTGAATACTGATAGTGATACTCCTAAAAATGACGTATTTGGGGATTGTTCGTAATGTATTTTGATTCTCTTTGCTTTTATAACATTACAGAAACAGATTTTGGTACTTGTAATTACAATAAATTCTTGCAATTACATAATTTTAACCAGTGTTGCAAACTTTACCAATGTGTATCACATCTCCAGATCAGTTTGAGATATCAAATTGCTGTAAACTGCATTATGATCTTTACGTCCGTTGAAAACCTTCTATGTTGTTGGATATGATACTCATCCAAGCAGTTATCGAAATAAAATCTTTCTGGAAAAAAAGTCAAATTTTCAATCCCTTACGTGAAGACTAAGGAGCATGGAAGCTTCTCAGTTGCGGCAAGTGACTTGCCAATAATGGCAGAATACCTATGATGACAACTTTGTACCTATTTATTTGAAATAAATCATATCATGATCATAGTATGTAATGTGCTAATGTGCTGTGGATGTGCATGCCCCGTCCAAGTTATTATTTATTACTATTATAGAAGCCTAAAACATTTGGATCTTTGAAGGCCCGTGCTGGCCCACCGGGACACCGGGACATGTCCCGGTGCGCCCTCCCAAACATCTCATTATAAATAAAGGTACAACTTTTTTATATATATAGATCTAATAAATTCTTACATTTATTATTGCTAAAGAACTGGTGGTGAATACAGCGCGTTCTTTACATAAGACGCCCTCGCGAACTACATCAAAAATAAACAATTTTATTTATTCTTCTGTATGGCACAATTTTGTACAATGAATACATACTGTTACTGTTGGTAAAAAACCCATGAAGGTTACAGTGCGCCCTCTATATAAGGCGCCCTTGCGGAACCTCACCAAAGATAAACGGTTTTATTTATTCTTCTGTATGGCATAGTTCTGTACAATGAATGCATACTATTACTGTTGGTAAAGAACCCGTGAAAGGTACAATGCGCCCTTTATGTAAGGCGCCCTTGTGAAACCAAATCAAAGATAAACGGTTTAATTTATTCTGCGGTATGACACAGTTCTATACAATAAATACTTACTGTTACTGTGGGTAAAGAAACCGTGAAGAGTACAGTGCGCCTTTTACGTAAGGCACCCTTGCAAAACAACATCAAAGATAAAAGTTTAATTTATTCTTCTGTATATTGGTGGATCCACGACCACGTGGGGGCAGAGGGGGCGACCGCTCCCCCAAAGGTATTTTACTTCCAGTTTACTTTCGGAAATAAAAATATTGTCTTTTCAATCTGGCCGATCCAATCTGTGTGACAAGCCTAGCAGAGTCTAATCAAAATGTATGGTACTTAATACAGACATATTTGAATTGTGAATACTTCTGTCCCTAGTTCCTTGAGACTGTCACCATAAGTCGCAAACGAGCGAGAATGATTTATTCGTTGAACGAACAGCTGTAGGAAGAAGGAAAGATGGATCACTCTTTGAACTAAAAATGTATATTTTAAAACTATATCCTAGAAAAAAATGATGTGTGATTCAAAACCCGAATCTTCAATTACGTTTATTTTGAATAAAGAGAAATATAGAATATTCAGCGCTCCTTACCGAAAAGCTCTCTGAATCTAAAAGGAGACTTTTCGGTTGGTTGATTGATTGATATGTATTTATGTCGTTTGTCAAAAGCGATGCTTTACAGAACAAGAACTAGAGTTTAAAGTTGGATCTGAACCACTGCAGTGCGTTCTATGTTCACTTACCTTGTATCAAACCACAGAACCTCATGCATCAATTATCAAAGGTATGTCCGCTAGCTACTACATCAACAAAGAACTATGACTTTTGGGGTTCAACACGGAAACATTCATTGTGACTTTTAATGGCATTTCATCTTTTCTTAGGAAATAATACAAGCTACAAGCTGTTATTGTAATCATATATAAAGAAGTCGTCCTGATCTTCGCACAGGCCAAACCGCTTAAGCTAGAAACTTGAAATTCGGACAGTAGATAAGATTTTCGATCTAAGGTATCACTAAGGAAGGATTTTTGGGAAATTCAAAGAAAGGAAGGGGGAATGGGGTGGGAATTATTTTAATAAGATGATCATCTCTCCGAATCCCTTAAGGTTAGAAAACTGAAATTTTGATTTTGATTTCTCATTTAAAATAATGCGTTTCACCATTTTTTGATACTTCAGTAAAATGGGGAAAAGAGGTGTAAAGAAAAGGGGGCGGGGATTGCAATTATCATAATAAGATATCAATATCTAAGAATCTTTGAAGGTTAGAAACATGGAATTAGATATATGGACTTCTCACTTAAAACAATTCAATATATATTTCAGCGTTTTGTATTATTATTATTATTATTATTATTATTATTATTATTATTATTATAAGATGCCTATATTTCGGGATTCCTTACGGCTAGAGACATGAAAGTTGCTAATGTGATTATTCATTTAAAATAATGAAACATGTATTTGAGCATTTTTTGCCACTTAACGTACAGTAGAAAGGCAAAAAAAAAAAAAAAAAAAAAAAAAAAAAAAAAAAAAAAGGTGAGGGTTGACTAAAATGCCTTGCGAGGTGTTTGAATTTCGTGACAGCGTTTTAGCTCGATTCAATTATATGTATATGAAAGACACAGAAGGGAGAACGCAAAATATTGTGCCACAATACACGTAGAAGCATTTTCTACATTGTACAGGGCCGTATTCCGAACAAATTGGGGGTCTGGGAGCGAAATCCCACCTAGGTAAAGGCTACTATAATATAATTTTATTGTTGTTGTAGGCATACATGTTTCTAAATGCTGCTTTTAAGAAATTAATTAATAGAGCCAATTTCCAACACCCTCTTCCTCGTCTGGTCTTTTTTTTTTTTTTTTTTTTTTTACATACTCAATTATACCACTGCAAAAGCAGAGTATTCGGACAAAATACCCTATACGGTGTTTAAAGTCCCCAGTTTGATTCCCGTTGAGGGTACATTTCAACGAAAAATGTGGTTCGGATTCCATTACAATCAATAAGTGCACGTCTCCTTTAGCCGTCATGTCACTACCATGGAACGTTAAGCTCAAGCAACAAATCAAAATACCCTATGTATAGAGGTCTACACTTTTGTAATAGTATCCTATATTTGTCTTCTTGCTCTCTCCTGCTTAAGTTAAAAATTCCTGAATGTACCAGAAATTGAATTCCTTACACATTCATCTTTAAATGCATCAATTGAGTATAGTTGGGAGCTTTTCTTGAGAAATGAACTATTCCATGCACACATAACGTCAAGGCTTATCAATGACTCCCCAACTCCTCGTGAATCCTGGGTTCTATACCAATCATAGAAATGTTTTCTTCATCTTTGATACATCAGAAGATTTTGGTACGACTTATGTAGCCGCAATCTTAACGCGCACTTAAGAAAATGTCAATAATGTTGATAAACTGAAATCATGGTGAAATATTGAGTTTAGCAAAACGAAACGTAACGGAAATCCAACATCTTGCCCTCAGGAAATGTTCTTTCCATAGCGCCATAGATCAAAGATCAGATCAGAGAGACAGTGAAAAAAAAATGTCATGGATAGGGGTCGACGAACGTCAAGGCATTCTATTGGATAATGAAATTGATAGTTATATCAAACTTCATGTTTTCTTGCGATCACTTTAGTGAAACAAAGGGAAGCTATATTTATATACACAGAGGAGATATGGGAGAGGCTCGTGGCAGATAACAGGTGACATATAAATGCAATCGTCAATATAGTGCTTTGTGTAAGTACTGTGCAAGACAGTGCATCTGATATATTGTGGTGACTAAGTGTGAAGTGAATTATGATACCGCCACGCCTCCGAAACGGAAGTTCGTATTTAACTCTAGAGAAAGAATATACTTCCATAATAATAATAATAATAATAATAATAATAATAATAATAATAATAATAATAATAATAAAAATCGGGTCACAAAATATAATCTGAGAATCAGGTTTACGCCCCCCTCCTCTCCAGCCCCGGATTCATATGTGTCCCATTTTTGCAAATTAAAATTCTGGTCACTTTTAGGCTATCTCATCTTCCAGAAAGCGAACCGCACCTCCAAACGATACCTCTGGATCCGCTAGTGCTTCTGTATGGCACAGTTCTATACAATATACATACTGTTATCGTTGGAAAAGAACCCGTCAAGGCACCCTTGCAAAACAACGTCAAAGATAAACGGTTTTATTTATTTTTTTGTATGGCTTAGTTCTATAAAATGAATACATGCTGTTACTGTGGGTGAAGAACCCGTGAAGGGTGCAGTGCGTCCCGCGCATACAGCACCCTGCGAAACACCACGTTAGAGGGAAGTGGTTTTAATTGTCCTTCTGTATATCAGTTCTATATAGTAAATTCATATAGTCATTGGCGCAAATCCCGAGAGGATGAGGGGGACATGTCCCCAACCTTGGAACTACGGGGGACTGTCCCCTCAATAATTCGATTTGAAACGTGTTTTTGGGGGAGAAATGTGATGATTTGTGTCCGACTGCCACAAAGGAAAGTGAGATGAAATTGATGTCTCTTGGCTTGTTTCATTTTAAAAAAAAGAATCGTATTCTTTCATATTTCAAACTGTACTTCGTATCCTGGCGTATTTACGTCACACCAATCTGTATTAATTCAGCTCCCGTTACTTGGACACAAATTGCAATAAGTGTCAGAAAAGGATATGTGCCTCTCCTCATGCTGGAAAATTGTATCAGCTGTAGATAGGGCATAAATCCCGAGGAAATGGGGAGCCTGCCCCCCAATTTCAATACATTAAATTCGTCTTTAATTATTGTTAGTCTATTTATTTAATTCCTGTAACGATTCCTATAATGCTATTGAGATCATCATCATTTTTCTCAAATAATAGTATTCTTGCGTCATACATAATTTATTTTCTTTCTTCATAGTTTTGGGAAAGTCATTATTTAAGTTATTATAAAATAAGTGTCCTAAAATTTAATGCGGTCTAAGTAGAAGCATACCAATTACAAATATGCATGTATTCAGATTTCAGAATAAGTTCATGGCACTGATTTGTAATACTGATATTTACCACTATTTCATCTACATCGCCTGATATATAATATACATGTTCACCTCAGAAAGCAGATTCATCTGAGTCTCATCTGCCCCTTCGCCACCAAAAAAAGCCTTAAATCTGCCCGTCTCCCAATATTGAAGACAACTGTGCTCCCCCAGTTTCTTTGGGAGCCACCCTTGCACCGCCACTGCACTTTATCCGATTGTACACTAATGGAATCTATGACTAACAATAATGGACATTCACTTTTGCCCAATTTCAATCCGACATTTTGTTCTGGAGTATGTCTGTTTTTGCACTTTTCCGAAAATTTTCGGATGGTCATCGCTCCGAGGCATTTCTACACCCAGGTTGGTCTATACTTTTCTTTTTATCTTGGAGACAGGAATTAAATCTTCCAAAAGACACAGACACACACACACACACACACACACACACATACATATATATATATATATATATATATATATATATATATATATATATATATATATATATATAACGTAATCACGTTTGTATGAGCGCCCTCTTGGTAGACTTGTCCACCGCCCTCATTAGTAAGCCAGCACGGGCCTGGATCTTTGTGGATGTTTGTGATACTGTAGCATCCTTAGTTTGTAACAAAATTTCAGCCTTTTTTTATATTATTCTAAAAGTTACAAGAGTGTAAAGATAAATAGTCCACTAAGTGTGTTCGTGTCACGTTATTTTTTTATTTTTACTCTAAGAGTGTCAAACACGAGTATCCTCTAAATAAATCTTATCTACCCCACTCGGGGAGGGGGCTAGAAGATTCAAATGACACCAATGTACAATCACTTACCTCTGTTTCTTTTGTGGCTCCATCTCTGGATCACCCTCGGCCTCAATAATCTCTTCCAGTGACTGCTATCTTGATGTTTCCTGTATAACACCAACGTGTCGTGATCTTAAATGGTACCACAAGCCAGTCGTTGAATTTCGATTGTGGATAATACTTCGACAGTAATTGCATTTTGAAGAAACACCATCATTTTCACGAGTGAAATGTTCCCATATATTCGACTTTCCCATTGTAAATACTTCCCGAAAATATCTCTTCTTGCAGTTATCTTATATAGTTCGAAACAAGCTCTGCGTTGGTAACTGATATAATGAACTCAGTTGGGTATTCCTCATAACGAACTAATGCTTCTCCCACTAGGCCAATAAACATATCAGAAGTGTTGATATCGTAGGACACGTGTCCTTTCTCTAAACAACAATCTTTTATTGTTACCAAAATATTCAGTCACAGCGAATACGAAGCCACGTACCGTATCAACAAAGGCGAGTACGAGATAGCTAGCTAAAAGCAGTCTCAAATAGCTATTACGATTAGAACACGCCGCATCAGCGAAATAAGATACTATTCAATTTCAGTCAGGGAGTAAAGCTTATCTGTATGCAATGATGCGTTTCTTTTCTTTTCTTTATAACTTCAATCAAACCAGGCAGGGAAGGAAATGTTGCTCTTTCGCAACTTCAAATTTCTCATCAGTTTCGTTTCGTCCCTTCGTGTTCCATCTCCTTCTGTTTCGATTTTTTTCGTTTTTCGTTTTCCGAAAAATTTTTCGTTTTTCGTTTTCCGAAAAATTTTTCGTTTTTCGTTTTCCGAAAAATTTTTCGTTTTTCGTTTTTCGAAAAATTTTTCGTTTTTCGTTTTCCGAAAAATTTTTCGTTTTTCGTTTTTCGAAAAAATTTTCGTTTTTCGTTTTCCGAAAAATTTTTCGTTTTTCGTTTTTCGAAAAATTTTTCGTTTTTCGTTTTTCGTTTTCGAAAAATCCATTTTTCGAGAAAGTATTTTTCGAAAAAATGTGGCCATCCCTAGCCTAATATGCGATTTTTGGATGATTTTGCAATATAAGAAATGTAATAATTTGCTTTTTCTCTATTTTCAGGTTTAGAAAATATCACTAAAAACGTTAGGAAGAATACGTTATTGGAAAGACACTTCTTGGTGTTCTATAGTGGGAACAGCCCCAATTACAGTAAAAGTATCAAACAGCGGAAATACGTGAGATATAGTTTTTTTTTGTAAAAAACGCTAATAGTACTACTACTTTTACTACTAATAATAATTGCTAGTTGACAGAATACTATAGTACTCTAAGCAATAATAGTATTTAAAAAATGGAAAGTTCTAGTAAAATTACAATTATTATCAAAATAACTAGAAAGTACAAAAAATTCCGAATGAATGGTACAATGATAACTGCACAACTTGCGACAACCCCTGAAGGGGAAAACCCAATTGTTTGGTTGCGAAGCGGAATTGCTCAACTATTGAATATGTTGATGGTAGATGTTGATTCCCACCATCAGGTAGGGCTGACATTATGGAATCAGAATAATCCAGATAAATCGTTTTGGTTTTCATTTCGAGAAGCAGCGAATGTCGGTGAAGACTTCGTCTGGGAAGCTCTGAATCGAGTCATACAGTCTAATGCAAAATTTATGGAACAAGATCGTTTTGTTATTGATTTTCATCATGTGGCTTTACCTATAGGGGAAGGGAGGAAAAGTCAAAATTTTACCTCTGATGAAGAATATATAAAAAATGCAATGGTATAGTCGTTATTAAAAATAAAGATAGTAGTTGTCTTGCTCACGCCCTTGTAGTTGCTAAAGGGCTCATTGATAACAAAGGGAATAAAAATGCATGTAAGCCTTATTAAAATAAAAAAAAGAACTTTATGTCTTTAGAAGCTAAATTATTGTGTAAGAGTTCTGGCGTTAATTTGATGCATGGTGGTGGCATATCTGAATTAAAACTAATTCAAACATATTTAACTAATTATACGATTACAGTGTACGACGATTTGACGGGGGAGAAAACATTTTTCGAGGGCATCGGTGGTGAGAAGAAAATTAATTTACTCCTGATAAATAATCATTATAATGTTATTACCAATCTATGTGCTGCATTTAGTAGTGGGTACTTTTGCGAAACATGTCATAAAAAATATGATCATAGAGAAAGGCATATAGGGCACTGTAAGGCATTATGACCTAAATGTCGAAAAAATCCTCCATGTAAGAAGACAGATGAAGTATTAAATTGTAATAATTGTAACAGGTGTTTTTACGGTAACGAATGTATGGCGTATCATATAAAATCAGGTTTGTGCTCACAGCTAAAAGTATGTACAATATGTCTTAAAGCGTATGTTATCAAGAAAAATAGAAATCCTCACCAGTGTGGGGAAACATTCTGTATAAACTGTAAAAATATGATGCCCCCCGTCATTTATGTTATATGCAATCACGAAAATATTCAAACGTAGGAAAATGGATGATGATATTCTATGACATTGAGTGTAGGCAAGATGAAATATTCCGTGAACATGTGCCTAATTTGCTAATCACACAGCAAGTATGTTATCATTGTTTTAAGAATAGCGAGGGTAATTCATGTACTATTTGCAGCAGAAAGGAAAACATTTTCTATGGTGAAGAGTGTGTTACTGATTTTCCGGAGTATTTATGTAGTAAACCATCCAATATTAATAAAGTTATATGTATTGCACATAATGCAAAAGGATATGATGCACATTTTATTCTACGTGCAATGATATCAGCAAGACGATGGATTCCAAGCGTCATAATGAAGGGGTGTAAAATAATGAGTATTGATTGTAAATATTTAAAATTTATCGATAGTATTAATTCCTTTCCGATGGCTCTATCAAAATTATCTGATGCATTTGACATAGAAGAAACAAAAGGTTATTTCCCGCACTATTTTAATACGAAAGATAATCAAAGTTATGACGGGCCTATGCTCGACCCTAAATTCTATGGTTTTCAGTATATGAAGGAAAAAGAACAAAAACAGTTTATAGAATGGTATGAAAAATCCTCAAATCAGACATTTAATTTTAAAGAAGAATTAATTCGTTATTGTCGCATGGATGTTAACCTTCTACGGAAGGCAAGTGTTAAATTCGTAGTAGAATTCCAACAAATAACTGATGTTAATCCATTAGTCGAAGCAATTAGTATAGCCTCGGCTTGTAATCTGGTATTTCGACGCAAATTTCTCAAAGAACAGACTATAGGTATTATTCCTCATAATGGTTATCGTTGGTCAGATCAACAGTCCATCGAAGCGATTCAATGGTTGGTTTACGAACAAGAAAGACTAGGTATTACAATCAAGCACGCAGGAAATGGAAAGGAAATGGTTCTAATGGGTGCTTTTAAAGTAGATGGTTACGCACGTATAGATGAACAGATCCATGTATGGGAATATGAAGGTTATTTTTATCACGGATGTGTTAAATGTTTTAAAACAGGTCGTAATAATCCTATATATAATGATCCACATACCACTCTTGAAATACGCTATGAAAACACCATTAGAAAAATTAATCATTTAAAAAACTTGGGCTACGTAGTTCATGAAATGTGGGGGTGTGAATGGAAGAATGAACTGCGTAAAAATCCCCAAATTGCAGAATTGGTGGCACATCACCCCCTGTGTAGAAAAGATCCTATTAAACCTAGAGATGCTCCATATGGGGGCGATGTTCCGCTGTTAAATATTATTATAAGACTGTCCCCGGGGAGGAGGTGCACTACGTAGACGTCATTTCATTATACCCCTACTGCTGCAAGGTGAAAAAATATCCCATAGGGCACCCAAAAATCTATGTGGGTGCTGAATGTCCACCAATCGACAAATTTGAGGGTATCGTGAAATGTACAGTACTTCCTCCCCGGGATTTGTATCATCCCGTTTTACCATATCGCAGCAAACAAACTTTTGTTCCCTCTGTGTCGCAGATGCGCCGACACTCTAAATACAGAGGAATGTGAGCATAGTGATGAGGAGAGGGCCTTCACTGGGACGTGGGTGGTGGACGAAGTACGTAAAGCCCAAGAGAAAGGTTATAAAATATTAGAAATACATGAGGTATGGGAATATAAAGTAGTGCAATATGATCCTGTTAAAAAAGAAGGTGGCATTTTTACAGAATATATAAATATGTTCATGAAATTGAAAACAGAAGCTCATGGTTGGCCTAAATGGTGTAAAAGTGAAGAACAAAAAAGTAAATATATTAAGGATTATTATGAAAGAGATGGAGTACAGCTAGACAGTACTAAAATTGGAAAGAAAAACAAAGCAAGAAAAAGTATATGTAAATTGGCATTAAATTGTTTATGGGGCAAGTTTGCTCAAAATGAGAACATGAGTCACACTGAAATTATTCGAGAACCTGCCATATTTTATGATAAATTAACAGACAGTAATGCTGAGGTAACCCAGGTAATTCCAATCGATGAGGATGCGTTATTATTAAATTACCAGATATTGGATGACGCAATTGTTCCATTAAAAATACTAATGTAATTATTGCGGCATATACCACTATGCATGGTCGATTAGAATCATACAGTTATTTAGAGAAGGTAGATAAAGATGTGATATACATGGATACCGATAGTCTTATTTATACAGTAAGAGCTGGAGGTGTAAAATTACCTCTTGGTGATTATTTTGGCGAGTTAAAAAATGAAATAGATAATGTAGGTCCCGATGCATATATTAGAGAATTTTGCAGTGGCGGGACAAAAAATTATGCTTACGAGGACTTCAGTGGAGGTACAACAAAAACATGTTGTAAGGTACGAGGAATTACTCTAAATAGTGAAACAATGAAAATTGTTAATTTCGAACAAATTAAAAATATGGTTCTTAATGATGCCCCTCCTGTAACTGTGTCAAACCCTTGCAAAATTGCTCGCACAAAAGACATCAAAATTATCAGCAAAGTGGAAACGAAAACCTATCAATTGGTACATACAAAACGCAAAAGAGTTGAAGGAAGTTATGATACAGTGCCTAATGGTTTTAAGAGAAATAGACTATTGTAAAAAAGAATAAGTTGTGTAAATAGATAATTATACATTATGGATAAAAAAACAACTTTTAAGTTCTTTTTACTTCATCGATAATTCCACAGATCTTTGTGTATATTTGAAATATAGTAGTGATTATAAATTTTATGTGTTTGTAAAATTACGCATTGTTAATGAATGTATTGTGTTATCAATTAATGAATGGTCCAGGTTTTTATCATATTCCATGTATATAAATGATTATTTTAGAGAAGGTGAGAATGCAACTGAATACGCACTAAGTGAGAAAACGAAAGTAATACTTGACGCTAATAATGATGATGTTAATTTAATATATATATTTGTGCAAATGATGATAATAGTAGAGTTGAAATACATTTTTGTACATGGAAAAAAATATGTTACTATTTCCCATGTATTGATGAAGCAATTTCTTCATGTTCTACACTTGCTCCTCTAATAAGGAAATATCTATATGAATGTGTTGTGAAGGGTAAATTTTCTAAAGTTACTTTTGTTGAAGATACTGTCACAGCAAATCGTATTCAACTAGAATTAGTTTCTATGTTATTGGGTGATTGATAAATATTTTATTTTTGAAGAAATATAAAATAGAGAGAAAAAATGGAGTTTCGCCATCCTTTCACTTGCATTATTGCAGGCCCTACTGGGTGTGGTAAATCATATTTTGTAAAAGAGTTTTTAAAACATTATGCCGAAAAATGGAAAAATATAGTATGGTGTTATGGTGAGTGGCAACCTCTGTATAAAACTCTATCCTCAGGTTGTACATTTAAAGAAGGGCTCCCCAAAATAGATGATTTTTCAGCACAAGCTGGCCCACATCTTGTAATTATTGATGATTTAATGCGAGAATGTGATACACGAATTGTTGACTTTTTTACTAAAGGTAGCCACCACCGAAATTTAAGTGTTATTTTTATAACACAAAATATGTTTCATCAAGCTAAGGGTATGCGAGACATATAATTAAATTGCCATTATATAATATGTTTTAAAAACCCCCGAGACCAGGCTCAAATTAATTATCTAGCACGCCAATTATATCCTGGTAACAAAATTTGTGCAGGAGGCCTATCAGGACGCAACACGAGATCCTCATAGTTATTTGGTTATTGATTTAAAACAGGGCACTCCCGACGAACATCGTGTTCGAACAAAAATTTTCCCCTCAGATTCTTACAATTATGTTTATGTACCAGTAAAAAATAATCTCAATAACTTTTATATTTTAATACTGAATTTTAGTATAATAGCTAAAAAAATGATTAGCAAAGAGAGTGCGCATTTACTAAAACTTTTAGCAAAGGCAAAACCTAAAGTACGTCAAGCAATTTTACAAAATGCTGATCCCGAATTAATTCGCTCTATTTGTGAATGTTCCTATAACGTATTACAGGGAAATGTTCCATTAAATAAAAAAGAGAAAAATAGATTAAAAAGATATAGAAAGGAATTGAGGTATTTAGTGAGAAAAGGTCCGTCATAAAAACAAAAGAAAAAACGAATAATTGTACAAAAAGGTGGGTTTCTTACTGCTTTGCTTGCACCTATTATTGGAGGTATACTATCTAGTTTAATTAAATAATTATGCAGCATGCACAAAAGCTTGTTTTAATTGCACCAGAAAAATTGCACCAATATCAAACTATATCTAATTTAGATGATATGAAAAATATTTTAAATAATAAAAATGTGAGTGTTGAAGAAAAATGGATACGCTATAAAGAGGTGTTACAAAAATATTTATACATTGTGCAAAAACCTACTGCAACAACATCAACTAGTGTTGGTACTAAGAAGGAGGAGGAGGAGGAGGAGGAGGAGGAAGAGGCCGATGAAATACTATCTACTCTCCCCGAAAATTGTCTGCGTAAAGCAAGACCTTTATTACGTAAATTAAAACAAAATTCCGACATTCATTGGGATGACAATGGTAATGTTAATATTTATAATAAATTCCTGTGCCAATATAGTAGATCTAATAGCAGATTTTGTCAGGTGTCGCAAGAAAAATATTCCCCCTACAGGTTGGGAACCCTTTGCTGTACTGTTAGCAAAATCCAATATACCTTTAGAGTATATAGGTAACCCACAGCGTATAGAATATATTCGTAAGCTGACATCATCATCTGCCGCTGATCCAAAACAGGAAGAAGAAGATGAGGAAGAGGAGGAGGAGCCACCACGTAAACGTAAAGTTGTCAACAGATGGCGTGATTATAAAATATGAAGAAGCTGGCCGATATTTATTATAACCCTTCACACCCTGCTTCGTTTTCAACTGCTACGTCATTATGAAGAGCTGTGAAGAAATCAATTGCTTTACACAAGGTGCAACAGTGGGTAAAAGAACAGCCGATTTACACACTGCATAAACCAGTACGCAAAAAGTTTCCACGTAATCCCTATTTAGTGTTCAATATTGACGATCAGTGGCAAGCTGATTTAAACGATATGCAAAGTCTGCAAAAGTATAATGATGGCAATAGGTATATTTTAACAGTGATTGATTTGTTTAGTCGTTATGCACGGGCTGTGCCTGTACGTACAAAAACTGGTGAAAACATTATAAAAGCATTTAAGCAAATATTTGCATCTACCCGTTGTAGACCCTTACGGCTACAAACAGATAAAGGTACAGAGTTTGTTAATAAACCATTTCAGTTATACTTAAAAAAGCAAAATATTAAATTCTTCACAACACAAAACCCCGATATTAAGGCAAGTGTAGTGGACCGTTTTAATCGAACTCTTAAAGAACGAATGTGGAAATATTTTACAGCAAAGAAGACTTACCGGTACATAGATGTGCTATCGAAACTTGTTCAGTCATATAATTCTAGACCACATAGAGCTCATCAATTACCACCTGCCAGTGTGAACCAAGACACTTTTCAACAAGTTTGGAATAAATTAATAAAACCGATGCCTCATACTAACATTGCAAAATATAAAAAAGGTGATACTGTACGCATTACTAAAGCAAAACGGCATTTTGAAAAAGGGTACAAAGAAAAGTGGACTGTAGAAATATTTAAAATAAAACAGGTGATACATAAGGAAAAAATTGGTTTATGTGCTGGAGGACTTAAATGGTGAAGTAATTGATGGTACATTTTACGAAGAGGAATTACAAGGAGTGCCTCTGCCGAAACTTTATGAAATAGACGAAATTTTAGAAGTTAAAGGTAAACGTGTACTTGTTCGTTGGCGGGGATACCCCCTTCCTTTAATTAATGGATTCCTGTGTCGCATTTAAAAACATTTAGCCACAATACAATATTATAAACGACTGTTATATAGGAATATAGGAACGACTGTTATATAGGAATTCTTTGTAAATATAGGAAAAAATAATAATGAATGATCCATACTTTAAATACTATACGCATCAAGCAGGAAGTGGTTATAACGTGTATAGGGGTGCACCATATCAAGAAGGTTATGGTATTGGAAGTTTTTTAGGTGGTTTATTTCGAAGTGTATTTCCGTTAATTAAACAAGGAGCAAAAACTGTTGGTAAAGAATTGTTACGTACAGAAATTAATGTAGCTGGAGATGTATTAGGTGATAATAGACCTATTGACGAAGTTTTAACATCACGTTGGCAAGAAGCTAAAAATAATTTAAAAACTAAAGCTCAAAATAAAATAAATCAAGTATTGGAAGGATCTGGAAGAAAACGAAGAAAAGTTCATTTTGCAAAGACTGGTGGTAAAAAGAAAAGGAAGAGGGAGAGTGATATTTTTGATTAATATGGAACAGAGTACTACTAGCATTTATCTTACATTACCGAGTAACAGTTCTATGAAGTATTTTCCACAAAATACTTTGTCTTGTTATACTACCAAATTATATCATCCACTGGTGCTAGAGAAAGGTGAGTGGGAGACGGCAGTTGTTGAAGTACATTATACAAATTCATTTCAGAATGTTTCCAAATATACTAATAATATTTATTACCGTCTCATGAATACAAAAAGCTGGAACATTACTAAAATCTTACCAGGACACTATTACAATGTTGATATTCTATCTCAAATTAATCGTAAAAGTGATATATTAAATTTACAATTAAAAGTTAAAGCATCAGTAAAACGAATCGAAGTCAGTAGAGTAATAAAAGATCAAGAGAAGCATATAGAAGTACGTCTATCTCCTGAACTAGCCAGAATACTAGGCTTTGATCACATACAACAAGAAGATATTGCAGTTGTACATCACGCTCGTTATCCACCTGATTTACAAAAATCGCTACCTACGCTTATGTATATTTACAGTGATATTGTAGAACCACAAATGGTAGGCGATACTATAGCTCCATTGTTACGTATTATAAATACAAATATTACAGAGTATGGTATTAGTAATGTACATATTTTTGACAAACCTCACTATGTCCCCGTGCAACGTAAACAATTTGATCAAATTATTATTGATTTAAGAGATAGTACAGGTAATCCACTTCCTTTCCAACATGGGAGTGTATGTGTAAAATTACATTTTCGCAAACGTAATACGGTATTGTAAATTTTACCATGTGTGAATATTAATAGTAAGAAAAAATGCAGTGTGAGTGTATGAAATCAGAATTAGATTTATTTGCTGGTTTACCCACTCAAACCAGTATTATAGGTAATAAAATAGTTCCATATAAGCCTGTGGCTTCGATAACTGATAATGCACCAATAGAATTTGTTGTCCCCGGTCATGGGGATGACTATATAGACTTACCGCACACATTGTTTTATATTAAAGGTAAAATTACTAAATCAGATGGTTCTAATTTAACTTCTACCGATAAGAAAATCGGGCCTGTAAATGATTTTCTCAATGCAATGTTCAGTGAAGTGCAATTATATTTAAATAATCAACTTATTTCCTACTCTTCACATACATATCCATATCGATCGTATATTGAAAAACTACTAAATTATAATGCTGAAGCTAAATCAACGCATCTTCAAACATCAATGTGGTTTAAAGATACTGCAGGGCATATGGACAGTGTGGCCGATAGTAATGTAGGATTTAAACAACGTTTTCTTCTCACTACTTTAAGTCAGTCATTTGAATTATTGGGTTATATTCATGCTGATATATTTAACCAGGAGAAATTTTTACTGAATGGTGTACAACTGCGTATTAAACTAATTCCAGCTAAACCTACATTTTGTGTAATGGGTGACGCAGATGCTGATGGAAAAGTTGTAATTACAGATGCAACATTGCTTGTGAAAAAAGTTGATGTGTCACCAGCCGTTAAAATAGCACAAAATAAAGTATTACAAAATCCTAAATTTAGCATAAAATATCCTATAACAAAAGTGCAGGTGAAGACAGAAACTCTGCCACAAGGAATTATGGATAGTACACTTCCAAATCTGTTTTCAGACATAGTGCCTAAACGTATTATTATCGGGTTTGTTAGTAATACTGCTTTTAATGGTACTTATCAGACAAATCCGTTCAATTTTCAGCATTTTAATATGTCATTTTTTACATTGTATGTTGATGGAACGTCTGTGCCATCCAAACCACTACAACCTGATTTTGATAATAAGCTATATATACAAGCATATTCCACGTTATTTACAGGTTCAGGTATTTATTATTCTAATCAAGGTAATAATATTTCACTCGCTGAATATCCTAATGGTTATACTCTACTGGTGTTTGATTTAACTCCCGATTCTAGTGCTAGTGCTGCATTTCATACTAGTCCACAACGGCAAGGAAGTGTACGCCTAGAGGTTCATTTTAAAGAAGCATTGCCATCTCCTGTAACAGCGATTATTTACGGTGAATTCTCCTCAGAATTAGAAATTGATTTCCAGAGAAAAATATATATTAATTATTTTTTTTAAAAAAATGTTAAATACACTTGAACTTTATGAGGCGCTACAACAAAATCTGCCTAAAAATCATTTTATTGGAGTATATGCTGCAGATGAGCTACCGCTGTTTATTCATACATTTCCAGCAGCCATAATTATAAATACACATTCTAGTGATAAGTCTGGTGAACATTGGGTTGCTGTTTATATAACTAATATGCGTGTGGGGGAGTATTTCGATAGCTATGGTATACCACCTTATATACATCATCATATAAGGTTTTTAAAACGAAACTGTCTGTATTATACATGGAATAATAGACGAATTCAGGGTGATTTAGCTCAATTTTGTGGACATTATTGTTTTTTATATCTAGCATGCCGTGCGTCTGGTTATTCACTACGCACTTTCTTAAACAAATTCTCACTTACCACTATTGATGCTAATGATCTTATGCTTTATTCATTTATGAGATGGTCACTGGCGCGAGATTAAGTTCTCCGTAAACCATGTATGTGTGATGGTCACTGGCGCGAGATTAAGTTCTCCGTAAACCAGATGTGTGATGGTGGTTGGCATGAGATTATATATATGTGTGTGTGAATAACCAGACGTCGTTATTTTTTTAAACTCTGCTAAAATGTCTACAAAACGAATCGCCTAACCTTTTAACTCCGCCACTGCCGGTCCCAAGCTCCGGGATGAGAAAGGAGGAGGGTTGGGGGTAGCTACCCCTGAAAAAAGGGAAGGTTCTAACAGAACGAGTACACCCCTTAAAAGGGAATGAATCTTATGTATTATCTGCTATATTCAAATAGGGGTGGAAAAAGTGGTCATAAAAGAGAGCAAATCTTATGTATTATCCGCTATGTTAAAATAGGGTTGAAACGAGTACAGCCCTGCTATGTTACGTAGTCTTATGTATTATCTGCTATGTTCCAATAGGGGTTGAAAAAGTGATCATAAAAGGGAACAAGTCTAAATCTATGCTATGTTGCGTAGTCTCTGCTCTTCTATGTGTTCGTAATCTTATGTGTTACCGGCTATGTTAAAATAGGGGTTGAAAAATATGCTCATAAAAGAGAACGAGTCTTATGTGTTATCTGCTCTTCTGTGTTCGTAATGTTATGTGTTATCTGCTATGTTCAATTAGGGGTGGAAAATATGCTCATAAAAGAGAACGAGTACACCCCCTAAAAAGTGCTCATAAAAGAGAATGAATACACCCCATAAAATGGAGGCCGTAAAAGACCATGGGTTGACGGTGCGTGGGACATAGTGTATCCTGAGACACTGGGAAATTGAGTCCTTGATCTCAGGAGACCCTGGAAAAAAAAGGTGATTTTTCAGATACCGGGGGTCAGGTGTCGCCACCCTACTTACAATAATAAAGTGATTGAAAATACTAATCACAATTTATGGAGGTGATTTAGTCACTTCCTGAATTATATTTACTTGGGGAATATTTGATTGCGGTGAGTATGTATGTGGACATTTTCTTCCTTCTGAAAAAGAACATAGAAATAAAAAACTCCATATTTGTGTGGAGTCAGTACTGTTGTAGACATTTTCTTCTTTGTGAAGGGGAATATAGACATTAAAAACACCCATCACAATTAATGAAGGTGATTGAAAAACTTCCTGAGTTATATTTACTTGGGAAAGATTTGTTTGGGGTCAGTATTCGTCTGGACATTTCCTTCCTTGTGGAGAACATAGAAATTGAAAACGCTATATTTGCCTGGAGTCAATGTTGTGTGTGTATACATTTCCTTCCCTGTGAGGAACATAGAAATTGAAAACACTATATTTGTCTAGAGTCAATATTGTGTGCAGACCTTTCCTTGTTTGTGAAGGATAATAAAGTGATTGGAAACAGTAAACACAATTGATGGAAGTGATTGAGTCACTTTTTGAATTATATTTACTTGGGAATATTTCTTGGGGTCAATATGTGTGTTTACATTTTCTTTCTTGTGGAGGAGAACATAGAGAAGAAGAGAAATATATATTTGTCTGCAGTCAATATTGTGTGTAGACATTTTCTTCCTTCTTAAGGAGAACAGAAATTGAGAACACTATACTTGTCTTGAGTCAATATTCTGTTTAGATATTTAATTTCTTGTGAGGGATAATAAAGAGATTGGAAACACTAATCACAATTGGTGAAGGTGAATTCAGTCACTTCGTAAATTATATTTACTAACTAACTAACTAACTAACTCTATGGCGTATGGAACCCGGAGGTTCAGTGCCGCGTTCACAAAAGCTCTCCACTGACTTCTATCCTTAGCTAATTGCATCCAGTTTCTACTTTGTATTCCTATCTCTGCGAGATCCATCTTAATATTGTCCTCCCATCTGCGCCTAGGTCTTCCTAATGGTCGTTTTCCTATGGGTCTACCAGTCAAGACTTTGAAAGCGTTTCTACTTTCTTCCATTCTAGCTACATGACCTGCCCACCTAAGCCTCCTAGACTTGACGACCCTAACAATGTTGGGTAAACCGTATAAACTATGTAGTTCCTCGTTATGAAGCTTCCGCCATTCCCCATTCTCGTTCCTCTTGGGTCCGAATATTCTTCTCAGGATCCTGTTCTCAAATACTTTCAGTCCATGTTCTTCCCTCAGAGTAAGCGACCATGTTTCACAACCATACAGAACAACAGGCATGATTATCGTTTTATATATTTTAAGCTTCAAATTCCTCGACAGAATTCGCGACGACAAGAGATTTTGAACCGAATAGTAACACGAATTCCCTGCTTTTAGTCGACATTTAATTTCTTCGTGAATATGATTTTCGTCTGTTAATATTGATCCTAAATATTTGAAAGTATCCACTTTATCAAAAGTATTATTTAATATTTTAACGCCTCCACAATTTGCCGTATTACGGTCCCGACGCACTTCCATGTATTTAGTTTTCTCTGCATTTACTTCTAAACCCATGTCCCTGCAATCGTTTAATAAGATCTCTGCATTTATTTCTACTGTTCTCCTATCATCCCCTATTAAATTTACATCATCAGCATATGCCATAACCTGGTGAATGCCGTTCAACTCTAGGTCCTGGTTGCTATCTTTGATTTTCCTTATGGCGTATTCCAGCACAAAGTTAAATAATAATGGCGACAACGCATCTCCTTGTTTCAGGCCATTTTCGACGTGGAAGCTCGTGGACAAAAATTTTCCTACCCGGACTTTACTTTGGGATTCACTTAAACATATCTTAATTAATCTAATTAGCTTTCTCGGTATTCCAAGTTCTGTAAGAACGTTGTATAATGTTTCTCTCCTAACCGAGTCGTAAGCCTTTCTAAAATCAATAAATAGTTGATGTACCGGGGTATTGTATTCCCACTTCTTTTCGAGCATTTGGCGAATGGTAAATATTTGGTCGATAGTTGATCGATTTCGTCTAAATCCGCACTGATAATCTCCAATAATTTCATCTGCGTATGGGGTCAATCTTGCTAACAGAATATTTGAAAGGATTTTATAGGATGTTGACAGAAGAGAAATGCCTCGATAATTATTACAGTCAGTTTTGTCGCCTTTCTTGTGAATTGGAACAATGATTGATTCTTTCCACTCTTGTGGCAATTCTTCCTTGTTCCAGATAAGGAGAATGAGTTTGTGTATCTTGTTCCACAATTTTTCGCCTCCAGCTAAAATTAACTCAGCCGGAATTTCATCTACACCCGGAGATTTGTGTTTCTTCAATTTCTTTATAGCGGCTTCCACTTCTATTCGATTGGGTTCTGGAATATACGGTTCTGCGGTGTGTATCTCCTTTCCTCCACGCACATTAGTTTTTGGCTGCGTGTTCAGCAAATCGTCAAAGAAATCTTTCCATCTATTTAAGAGGCTATCCGTATCGGTGAGAACTGTTCCGTCAGATTTCTTTAATATATAAGCACGAGGTTGATAGCCTTTCTTAAATTCGCTGATCCCCTTATACATGTCCCGAATATTTTTATTTTTACTATTATCTTCAAGTTCCTTAATTTTAGCTTTCAAAAAATCCCGTTTCTTTGTTCTAAAAGTTTTGGAAGTTTCCCGCCTGGTATCTGCGAAATTTTGTGTAGTTGTTTCATTCGGATTTTGTAGCCACCGTAATTTTGCCTTTTTCTCTTCTCTGCTAGTTTAATGCATTCTTGGTCGAACCATGGTTTGTTCCTACGTATTTCCGCGTGTCCCAATTTTTCTATTGCTGAACTTTTAATGCTATCTCTAATTTAATCCAAGTATCCTCAACACTAGTGCACTCCGAGTCTTCTAAAACCGCGAATCTATTCGAAACTTCAATCTGGTATTCCTCTCTTACCTGGCTCTCTTCTAATTTCTTTAAATTAAATCTCTCCGTTTTCGGACATTGAATATTACCTTTATTCAACGATAATCTCTCCCGTATTATCGCTACTACCAGATAGTGATCAGTGTCACAATGAGCCCCTCTAAACGACCGGACGTCAATTATGCTAGATTGTCTTCTTCTATCTACTAAAACGTGATCAATTTGATTGTGTGTTTTTCCGTCTGGTGATGTCCAAGTGTATTTATGAACGTCGCGATGTGGGGATTTTGTACTCTTCACGATTAGGTTTTTGGATGTTGCAAAGTTCACGAGTCTAACACCGTTGTCATTACTTTCCTTATGCAAACTTTCGTTCCCTATAATCGGTTTGAAAATATCCTCTCGTCCTACCTTCGCATTGAAATCCCCTAATAGAATCTTCATATGGTATCGCGGGAGTTGGTCAAATATCCGTTCCACTTCTTCGTAAAAACTATCTTTTATATCGTCACCCTTATCTTCAGTTGGAGCATGTACATTTAAAACAATAATATCACACCACCGTCCCTTAAGAGTAATAAAAGAAAGTCTGTCAGTAACAAATTCCACCCGTTTAATTGCTGGTAATATTCGTTTGTGAACGAAAAACCCTGTTCCTAACTGGTGATTTTTATTTCCTTCCCCGTAAAAGAACGTAAAATTTCCGGAATTCTCAGATCCATTTCCTTCCCACCTAACTTCCTGAACTCCTACTACGTCCATCCTGTATTTCTCTAACTCACTCGTTACAGATTTTAACGCGCCTGCCCTATAAAGTCTTCTAATATTCCATGTTCCAAATCTCATGTCCATTTTCTTTTGCTGATGTCGTGCCAAGTTATCAGTCCTTGTCCGAGGCTTTTGTGAATGTTTCTGAACAAGTACCTTTTTTTACAGGATGAGGGTGTTAGCCTTACCCAAACCCCCAAGCTGGAGGACCACTCCTAGTCGCCTGTCCGCGACTGCTTATTCAATATATTCGCAGCTAACCTCTATATCTAGAGGCCTTCTCCTCGATCCGCAACCTGAGGACGCGCCATGCCGTGGTGACAGGAACCCACGTTAGTAAATTATATTTACAGATGGAATAATTGTTTGGGGTCAATAAGCGTGTATACATTGCTTTTTTCGGGAAAGATAATAAGGTGATTGAAAACAGTAAACACAATTGATGGAGGTGATTGAGTCACTTCCGGAATTATATTTACTTGAGGAAAATTTGTTGGAGTGAATATGTGTGTGTACATTTTTTCCCTTCTGCAGGAGAACATAGAGATGAAGAAAAAAATATTTGTCTGGAGTCAATATTTTGTGTAGACGTTTTCTTCGTTCTGAAGAATAACAGAAATTGAGAACACTATATTTGTCTTGAGTCAATATCGTGTTTAGATATTTCCGTTCTTGTGAAGGATAATAAAGTTATTGAAAACAGTAAACACAATTGATGGAGGTGATTGAGTCACCTTTTGAATTATATTTACTTGGCGAATATTTGCTGGGGTCAATATGTGTGTGGACATTTTCTTCCTTCTGAAAAAGAAGAAAATGAAAAAAACTATATTTGCCAGGAGCGAATACTGTGTGGATACATTTCCTTCTTAGTGATGCATAATAAAGTGACTGAAAACAGTAAACACAATTGATGGAGGTGATTGAGTCACTTCTTGAAAAATATTTACTTCCGGAATATTTGTTTGGAGTTAATATATGTGTATACATTTCCTTCTTTGTGAAGGATGATAAAGTGATTGAAGATACCAATCAGAATTGATAAAGGTGGATTGAGTCACTTCCTGAATTATATTTACCCAGGGAATAATTGTTTGGGGTCAATATGTGTGTATACATATCTTTCTTTGTGATGGATAATAAAGTGATTGAAGACACTAATCACAATTGATGGAGGTGATTGAGTTACTTCTTGAGTTATATTTGAGTTATTGAGTTATACTTGAGTTATTGAGTTTACT
The DNA here is from genome assembly GCF_964235325.1 of Thermobia domestica. Classification (NCBI taxonomy): domain Eukaryota; kingdom Metazoa; phylum Arthropoda; class Insecta; order Zygentoma; family Lepismatidae; genus Thermobia; species Thermobia domestica. Next base: position 147,562,130 of record NC_137458.1, on the reverse strand, counting down.
TGGGGAATATTTGTTTTGGGTCAATACGTGTGTATACATTTCCTTCTTTGTGAAGGATAATAAAATGATTGGAAACACTAATCACAATTGATGGAGGTGATTGAGTCACTTCTTGAATTATGTTTACTTGGGGAATACTTTTTTGGGGTCAATATATGTGTATACATTTTCTTCTTTGTGTAGGATAATAAAGTGATTGAAAACACTAATCACAATTGATGGAGGTGATTGAGTCACTTCTTGAGTTATATTTACTTGGGGAATATTTGTTTGGGGTCAATATATGTATATACATTTCCTTCTTTACGAAGGATAATAAAGTGATTGCAAACATTAATCACTAATAATGGAGGTTATTGAACCATTTCCTGAATTATATTTACTTGGGAAAAATTTGTTGCGGTCCACATGTGTGTCGACCTTTTCTTCCTATTGAAGGACAACATAGAAATTGAAAACACTATATTTGTCTGGAGTCAATATTGTGTGTATACATTTCCTTCTTTGTGAAGGATAATAAAGAATTGAAAACACCAACCACAACTGATGAAGATGATTAAGAAAATTCCTGAATTACATTTACTTGGGGTATATGTGTTTGGGATCAATATGTGTCTGGACATTTTCATCCTTTTGAAGGATAATAAAGAACTGAAAACACCTATCACAACTATTGAAGGTGATTGAGAAACTTTTTAAGTTATATTTACTTGTGAAAGATTTGTTTGGGGTCAATATGCGTGTGGACATTTTCTTCCTTGTGGAGAATATTGAAATTGAAAATGCTATATTTGTCTGGAATCACTGCTATATTGTGTGTGTATACATTTCTTTCCCTGTGAAGGAGAATAGAAATTGAAAGCACTATATTTGTTTAGAGTCAATATTGTGCTCAGATATTTCCTTGTCTGTGAAGGATAAGAAAGTGATTGAAACTACTTCCTGAATTATATTTTATGGGTAATGTATTTGGGGTCAATATGTGTCTGGACATTTTCTTCCTTGTGAAGGAAAACAAAAAAAATGCTCTATTTCTCTGGAGTCAATATTTGTGTATAGATTTCCTTTTGTGAAGAATAATAAACGATTGCAAACACTAATCACAACTGATGATGGTGATTGAGTCACTTCCTGAATTATATTTACTTGGGAAATATTTGTTTTGGGTCAATATATGTGTGTACATTTCCTTTTTTGTGAAGGATAATAATATGATTGAAAACATTAATCACAATTAATGGAAATGATTGAGTCACTTCCTGATTTATATTTACTTGGGGAATATTTGTTGGGGTGAATATGTGTGTGTACATTTTCTTCCTTGTGGAGGAGAACACAGGGATGAAGAAAAGTATATATTTGTCTGGAGTCAATATTTTGTGTAGACATTTTCTTCTTTATTCCTTCAGAAGAACAACAGAAATTGTGAACACCATATTTGCCTGGAGTCAATATTTATGTATACATTTCCTTTTGTGAAGAATAATAAACGATTGCAAACAGTAATCACAACTGATGATGGTGATTGAGTCACTTCCAGAATTTTATTTACTTGGGGAATATTTGTTTGGGGTCATTATATGTGTATACATTTCCTTCTTTGTGAAGGATAATAAAGTGATTGCAAACACTAATCACAATTGATGATGGTGATCTACTCGCTTCCTGAATTATATTTACTTGTGGAATATTTCTTGGGTTCAATATGTGTCTGGATATTTTCTTCCTTGTGAAGGAAAACCAAAAAAAAGCTATATTTGTCTGGAGTCAATATTGTGTGTATACATTTCGTTTTTGTGAAGGATAGTAAAGTGATTTCAAAAACTAATCACAATTGATGATGGTGATCTACTCGCTTCCTGAATTATATTTACTTGGGGAATATTTGTTGGGGTCAATATGTATGTGGACATTTTCTTCCTTGTGAGGAAGAAGAAAATGAAAAACATTATTTGTCTGGAGTCAATACTGTGTGTATATATTTCCTTCCTTGTGATGCATAATAAAGTGAATGCAAACACTAATCACAATTGATGATGGTGATTGAGTCACTTACTGAGTTACATTTACTTCGGGAATATTTTTTGAGGTCAATATGTGTGCGGACCTTTTTGTTCCTTGTGAAGGAGAACAAAACAAAAATTTTGAAAAAATATTTGTCTGGAGTGATTATTGTGCGTATACATTTCGTTGTTTGTGAAAGATAATAAAGAGATTGAAAACACAAATTAGAATTGATGAAGGTGATTGACTCACTTGTTCATTTAAATTTAAGTGGTGAAGATTTGTTTGGGGTTAATATGTTTCCAGATATTTTGTTCCATGTCAAGGAGAACATAGAATTTAAAAACACTATATTTTTCTGGAGTCAATATTGTGTGTAGACATTTCCTACCTTGTGAGGGACAATAAAGCATTGAAAACACCAATCACAATTGATCAAGGTGATTGAGACACTTCCTGAACTATATTTACATGGGAAATATTTGTTTGGGGTTAATATGTGTCTGGAAATTTTCTTCCTTGAGAAGGAGATCATAGAATTTGAAAACATCATATTTGTCTTCAATTAACTTTGTGTGTCTATAAATTTCCTTCTTTGTGAAGGATAACAAGGAATTGAGAACACCAACCACAATTGATGAAGGTGATTCAGCCATTTCCTGAATTATATTTACTGGGGTATATCTGTGTGGGATCAATATGTGTCTGGACATTTTCTATAATTGTGAAGGAGAACATAGAAATTGAAAACAGTATATTTGTCTGCAGTCAATATTGTCTGTACACATTTCCTTGTTTGTGAAAGAAAATATAGATATTGAAAACACTAATAACAGTGAATGAAGTTGATTGAGCCACTTCCTCAATTATATTTATCTGGGGAATATTTGTTTGGTGCCAATGTGTGACTGGACATTTCCTTCCTTGCGAAGGATAATAAACTAAAACCACCCATCACAATTAATGAAGGTGATTGAGAAACTTGCTGAAATATATTTACTTAGGAAAGATTTGTATGGGGTCAATATGCGTCGGCACATTTTCTTCCTTGTGGAGAACATAGACATTGAAAATGCTATATTTGTCTGGAGCCAATATTGTGTTTAGATATTTTTTTCTTGTGAAGGATAATAAAGAGATTGGAAAAACTAATCACAATTGATGAAGGTGAATTCAGTCACTTCCTGAATTATATTTACACAGGGAATATTTGTTTGGGGTCAATATATGAATATACATTTCCTTCTTTGTGAAGGATAATGAAGTGATAGAAAATACCAACCCCAGTTGATGGAGGTGATTGAGTCACTTCTTGAATTACATTTACTTGGGAAATATTTGTTTGGGGTCAATATATATGTGTACATTTCCTTCTTTGTGAAGGATATTAAAGTGATTGAAATCATTAATCACGATTAATGGAGGTGATTGAGTTACTTCCTGATTTATATATACTTGGGGAAAATTTGTTGGGGTTCATATGTGTGTGGACATTTTCTTCCTTGTGAAGGGGACCAGAAATAAATAAGCTGTATTTGTCTGGAGTCAATATTGTGTGTATACATTTCCTTCTTTGTGAAAAATAATTAAGTGATTTAAAACACTAACCACAATTGATGGAGGTGATTGAGTCACTTCCTGAATTATATTTACTTGGGAAATATTTTTTTTGGGTTCAATATGTGTGTGAACATTTTCTTCCTTTTGAAGGACAACATAGAAATTGAAAACACCATATTTGTCTGGGGTCAATATTGTGTCTAGACATTTTCTTACTTTTAAAAGGGGAACATAGAAATTGAAACCACAATATTTGTCTGGAGTCAATATTGTGTCTAGACATTTCCTTCTTTGTGAAGGATAATAAAGAGATTGAAAACTCTAATCACAATTGATGGAGGTGGTTGAGTCATTTCCTGAATTACATTTACTTGTGGAATATTTTTTGGGTTTAATATGTGTCTGGACATTTTCTTCCTTGTGAAGGAGAACAAAATAAAAATTAGCTATATTTGTCTGGAGTCAATATTGTGTGTATATATTTTGCTTTTTGTGAAGGATAATAAAGTGACTGCAAACACTAATCACAATTGATGATGGTGATTGAGTCATTTCCTGAATTATATTTACTTGGGGAATATTCGTTGGGGTCAATATGTGTGTGGACATTTTCTTTCTTGTGAAGAAGAACAAAATGAAAAAAACTGTAATTGTCTGGAGTCAATACTGTGTTTATACATTTCCGTCTTTTTGGTGGATAATAAAGTGAATGCAAACACTAATCACAATTGATGATGGTGATTGAGTCATTCTGTTATATTTACCTGGGGAATGTTTGTTGGTGTCAATATGTGTGCGGACATTTTGTTCCTTGTGAAGGAGAACAAGAAAATTTAAAAAAAAATATTTGTCTGGAGTCAATATTGTGCGTATACATTTCCTTCTTTGTGAAAGATAATAAAGTGATCGCAAACAGTAATCACAATTAATGATGGTGATTCGGTCACTTCCTGAATTATGTTTACTTTGTGAATATTCGTTTACTTTGTGTTTGTCCATCACAAAGTTGACTTGGCGGGGGCTGGGATCGAACCAGGGACACCAAGCACCAGAGGTGAACGCTCTACCACTGTGCCAGCGCGGCCCCTAGATTGATTGAAACACTAATCAGAATTGATGGAGGTGGTTCACTCACTTGCTGAATTATGTTTGCTTGCGAAATATTTTTTTGAGGTCAATATGTGTCTGGATATTTTCTTTCTTGTAAAGGAGAACATAGAAATTGAAAACACTATATTTGTCCTGAGTTAATATCATATGTACATTTCCTTTTTTGTGAAGGGTAATAAAGTGATTGAAACACTAATCACAATTGATGGAGGTGATTCACAAATTTCCTGAATTATGTTTACTTGAGAAATATTTGTTTGGGGTCAATATGTGTCTGGACATTTTGTTCATTGTGAAGGAGAGCATAAAATAAAAAAAATTATATTTGTCAAAAGACAATGTTATGTGTAGTCATTTTCTTCTTCGTGAAGAATAATAAAGAGTTTGAAAACACACACCATAATTGATGAAGGTGATTGAGTCACTTCCTGAATTATATTTACTTAGCGAGTATTTGTTTGGGGTCAATATGTATGTGGACATTTTCTTCCTTGTTAAGGCGAACATAGGAATTGGAAACTGTATATTTGCCTGGAGTCAATTTTGAAAAGGGAAAAAAGAAAAAAGAAAAAAGAAAGAATACTAAGCTCGCTGTGTAACAAATGAGATGCATGGAATAAGTCGTGATTGGGAACCCTTCACCCCTGGTGGGGGGAAGGTTGAAATTTAAAAAAACCTTTAGAGAAGAAGTAGAAGAAGGATAGGTAAAAAGAGAGGAGACAGAACACTACAACTACGAAAGATAAGTGGTTGAATTTATGTATACAACATACTATAACCAAATATTCTCTTTTATGCCAGAAGGGGTTCGGCTTACCAAATAAATAGCCGAAAAGCAAGTATCTGAAACGACGAGTCGAGTCTGTGCCCTCAATGGGATTTTCGGAAAGACAAAGGCTTTAGGGAAATCCCACCGCTCACCGTATCCGGTCAACGCCATTGAAGACCCCGGAATCTACCGGAAGGTTAGTGTAGATTCTTAATTTGGAATTTCAAAAAAGGAAAAAAAATCATCCGACCTCTTAGGAACTAAGAGAGTCCAGAGTAGTAATGAAACTAGAGTAAAATAATAGCTAAGATATCCCTAACTAGTAATTTGCCAAAATAAAAAATAAATAAACTGAATTTTGGATCGGTGATTTCAGTGACCAAACATCAACGATAGCTACTTTGCGCAGACATGCCAAGGTCTGGGACGTCGTTAATTTCCATCATCTAATTAAACTAAGAAAAGAAACGAAAATACTTAAGAGGACCAGGGGTCGACATCCGGGTACGCAATGGACCTAGATATTAATTTAGTAGCGGTTGATTAAATTGGATAGCCTTATCCGATCCATTGGCTATATGAACACTGCACAGTAAATAAGATAAGCAACGAAAGAAAAAAATCTCGGATAGTCAATGAATGTTAAAGGTACAAATTACCAAACCTGTACTTTTCGATGATCACAGGATATAGCAGTTATTTTTCTTAATTATCATTTCTGTCAACCTTTTAAAGTAATTCCCACATGATGCTACCCTATCTGATAAAAGGCTTAAGATCTGGGGCTGTTAGTATGAGGTACTTAAATGCGAAGTAACATACAATTCCCAACTACACATTACTATCCAATAGCAAATTCGGTTGGATGAATGTACTGGTAGAAGTCGAAACGCGAGAGATTTTCAGTAAAACATATTCATATTCTCCATATATAATATACACTGGGCCTATTCATTTAAGTACGGGTGTCCTACCATCTCATTCATTTCATATTATAATCGTATTATTATTATATCATTACATTTATTTATTATTTACTTATTTCCACGCGAAATAATATTTTACACACACCCTATTAAATACATTTACACGCAGGCCATATACATATTTACATTACGCACTAATAAATATATAATTATCACATTCTGTCACGCTTAAACTACTACACGATAACATTCATCGAACCACGGACTCTTTGTTTCGAAGCACCCAAATTATATTTACTTCACAGTTAAAAAAATCATACGTGCATTCACTAAAAGTTAAATTGTCAACGATTATTATATTTCTGATTTGCTGATAAAACTAAAGCAACAGTGGAATTTTTCTACAGCCACGGGAAAAGAGAATTTAATATTACATTTTAAAACAAACAGTAACATCATGTAGGCTTATTTATATTAAGAAAATAGGCATTCTTGATTTCAGTGGATATTTCGATTTCTGAATGACATAGCAAGCTGTAATTTTCAGAACTACGAGATCTCACGCTATTTCATCGAAACGTACACTCATAAGAACCGAAAACCATGTCCACGGGATGTAATTTGAGAATAAGGGGCCAAAATAAAACAACCTAGAGCGCTAACTCATGCAATGACGTAATGTCAACAAACAACTAATTACTGAAACGAACGCGATGGCGCTGTAGTAGAGACATAATTTACCGTGTACTGAAATATATACTTGCGCTTATTAATCAGAACTATAATATTTACTCTGGTTTAGTTATTTTTAGTTAGAAAAATGATAATGAGTTTACATACGTAACTACACTGTCCTCGCACAGTAACGTCACATTCACACAAAACTACTATCTACACATAACAATATATATACTAAACTACTAAACTAAACAAGCACCATTTAATTACATGCATATTAAAGGCAAGTACCTGATATCTTATACTTAAAACACACTACTCCCTTGTCGGTATACACAGTTGGCTGTATTGAACTTTAGGGGGACAAAATGAGAAGGGTAACCCAAGGTCCAATTGACCTGATCAATTGTTTACAACATGTTTGCTAGAGATTGATGCCCTGGGGGAACCTTAACGAGGTTTATTGAGGGACCCTTCCCCTGAGAGGGGAAAAGGCCCTAAAACAAACAATAACTAACCCATTCCCTGCTAGAAATGGTTCAATTCCGAAAGGAATAGGAGCCCTTTTAGTGAGATTAAGCTGCCATTCTTATAGTTAGTATTACAGTATTAGTACATGCAATTACTGAAAAAAATCACATTCACAGTATACACTATAGAATGTACGAAACCAGGTCGTATTTCAGTACTAGAAAATGGATCGATCTGGCTCACCTTCGGACAACATAGGCCAACTCACGAGCCCCTGGGAAATTGAGCACCTTACACCGTGAAACCACGGTCTTTTACGACCTCTATTTTAGGGGTGTATTTGTTCCCTTTTATGACCACTTTTTAGGGGGTGTACTCGTTCTCTTTTATGACCACTTTTTAAGGGTGAACTCGCTCCCTTTTATGAGCATATTTTTCAACCCCTACGAACATCACACAGCAGAGCAGGTAAACAATAAGACTCGTTCCCTTTTATGAACACTTTTTCAGGGGTGAACTCGTTTCCTTTTATGAGCATATTTTCCAACCCCTATTTTAACATAGGATATAACGGAAGAGCACATAAGACTATGAACACACAGCAGAACAGATAATACATAGCACAGCTAATAAAAGAGCATGGCTTATTTTCCAACCCCTATTTTAATATAGCAGATAACAGATAAGAATATGGGGTGTATTCATTTTCCAACCCCTACGAACACACAGAAGAGCAGATAACACATAAGAGTACGTAACATAATAAGGGTGTATTCATTCTCTTTTATGAGCATATTTTCCGACCCCTACGAACACATAGCAGAGGTGTATTCGTTTTCAACCCCTTAGCATAAGACTATATAACATAGCAGAAATTACACTGAGACTATGAACACACAGCAGAGCAGATAATACATAGCAAAGCTAATAAAAGAGTATGGCTCATTTTTCAACCCTTATTTTACCATAGCAGAGAATACATGGAGACTAGGAGCACATAGCATAGCAGATAATCTTTTATGAGTACACCACCTCTATTTTAACATAGTAGAAATAGCAGGCAATGAGCAAAGATTACAATCGAACACCCACGGTCTACAGATAGTCATTTTAAAGGTGAATTTGTTCCCTTTTATGACCACTTTTTCCAACCCCTATGAACACACAGCATATGGCTTATTTTCAACCCCTATTTTAACAGACAATGAATACCTATGTAACATAGCAAAGGGGTATGAACACACAACTATTTGAACATTGCAGATAATACATAAGACTACGTACTTTTTCCAACCCCTATTTTACCATAACAGAAATCACACAGAGACTACGAAACAGCGAAGTCCACCTCTATTTAAACATAGTCCATTTTAGGGGTGTACTCGTTCTCTTTTATGAGCATATTTTTCAACCCCTATTTTAACATAGTAAAGAATACATAGCAGTTGGCCTATTTTTCCACCCCTAATTGAACATAGTCCATTTTTAAGGGTGTATTTATTCTCTTTTATGAGTATCGTTTCCAACCCCTATTCGAACACAGCAACAAACTAGAGAATAATGGGGATGTACTTGTTCCCTTTTTAACCCCTATTTCCCACAGAGGCTACGGACATAGCAGATTACCTGGGTCTTATAGTTCATGTGGGATACGCCCTTTCTATGACAATTTTAACCGATTTGGATGAAACTCGGCATATGGGGGTTTTCGGACCTGCTGATTACGAATATCATACTTATTTTTACCTGGGTCTTATAGTTTATGCGGGATACGCCCTTTGTATGACACTTAAAACCTAATCACTCGTAAACGAAGCAACATATTGAGGTGGTGTTTCCACATTTACCAATAGGTCATCAGGTACTACATGTCCCAAAATTAGTGGTCATCGAGGTCAAAGGTTAAAATACTTAAAACATAATCACTCGTAAACGAAGCAACATATTGAGGTGCTGTTTCCACATTTAGTAATTGGTCATCAACTACTACATGTTCCAAAAATAATGACCATCGAGGTCAAAGGTCAAAATACATAAAACCTAATAACTCGAAAACGGAGCCACATATTGAGATGCTGTTTCCACATTTAGCAAGAGGTCATCAACTAGTACAAGTTCCAAAATAATGACCATCGAGGTCAAAGGTCAAAATACTTAAAACCTAATAACTCGAAAACGGAGCCAAATATTGAGGTGCTGTTTCCACAATTAGCAAGAGGTCATCAACTAGTACAAGTTCCAAAATAATGATCATCGAGGTCAAGGTCAACATACTTAAAACCTAATAACTCGAAAACTGAGCAAAATATTGAGGTGCTGTTTCCACATTTAGTAATCGGCCACCAACTACTACAAGTTCCAAAATACTAATCATCGAGGTTAAAGGTCAACATACTTAAAACCTAATAACTCGAAAACTGAGCCAAATATTGATGTGGTGTTACCACATTTAGCAATTGGTCATCAACTAGTACAAGTTCCAAAATAATGACTATCGAGGTCAAAGGTCAAAAACTCAGAAACTGAGCCAAATATTGATTTGATGTTTCCACATTTAGTAATTGGTCATCAGGTACTATATGTCCCAAAATTAGTGGCCATTGAGGTCAAAGGTCAAAACTCGCAAATGGACCTACATATTCAGGTGCTGTATCCAAATCTAGTAATAGATCAACTAGTACATGTTTAAAAAAGTACTGACTATCGAGGTCAAAGGTAAAATATTTAAGCCTTAATAACTTGTAAACAGCGTGTCGGATAAAAAAACTTGTGTGACCTATTCAGTTTTGTACCAAGCAGAAAAAGTGAAGAATGAATCAATTTGAGTGGTTTATTTGCTATTTTACTAACGAGGAATGCCATTTTGTACTACTCAAACAAACGAAGGAATAAATTTGTATTAACCTAAGAAAAGCGAAAAATGCTCATTTTAATTAAACGAATCAATAAATTTATACTAACTAGAAAAAAAGCGAAGAAGGACTATTTTGTACTACTCCAATAAACGAAGAAGTATTCAGTTTTGTACCAACTAGAAAAAAAGAATAAAATTTGAGTGACCTATTCAATTTTGTACCAACAAGAAGTGCCATATTTAACTGGCTCAGAATCAGATACCTTTTGTACTATTTAAACAAAACGAGAAATGACAATTTTAACTAGCTCAGAATTTATGTAACAAAAGAACAAATTTGAATGTTTTGTTTTTGTATCAAACCAGAAAAAACCTAAGGAGGACCATTTTAACAAGTTCATAATTTCTGTACTTTTTCGTGCTATTCAAGTGAAGGAAAGAAATAATTTGTGTCCTCAAAAATGAAAGTTCAATTTAACTAGCTGAGTATTTTAGATCATTTTGTAGTATTTAAATATACGAAGAAATAAATTTGAGTGACCTATTCAAATTTGTAGAAAACAAGAAGTGCCATATTTAACTGGCTCAGAATCTTATACCTTTTGTACTATTTAAACAAACGAAAGGATAAATTTGAGTGGTCTATTTTCTTCTGTACTAACCTTAAGAAAGGCGAAGAAGGGCTATTTTAACTAGCTGAGTATTTTAACTAGCTGAGTGTCATTTTGTACTACTCAAATAAACGGTGGATTATTTAGTTTTGTACCACCGAGAAAAAAACAAAGATATTGTACCATTTTGGAGTATTCAAATAAACAAAGGACTTATAATTTGTGTCAACTCTAATAAGGGCCATTTATAACAAGCTGAGTATTTTATGTCATTGTGTATTATTTCAACAAACAAAGGAATAAATTTGTATGAGCCAGAAAAAGCAAAAAGTACCATTTTATACCATTTTGTACTACTCAAATAAACGAAAGAATAAAATTGTACTAACCAGAAAATGCGAAGAAGGCCCATTTTAATTAAACGAATCAATAAATTTATACTAACCATAAAAAAGCGAAGAAGGACCATTTTAACTAACTCAGACTTTTATATCATTTTCTACTACTCCAATAAACGAAGGAATAAATTTGTACTAACCAGAAAAAGCAAAGAAGGACCATTTTAACTAACTCAGATCTGTATACCATTTTGTGCCATTTAAAGAAATGAATATATACATACGGATGTCCTATTTCCTTTTGTAGCAACGAGAAAAAAGCGAAGAAGAACCATTCATAACAGGCTTAGATTTTTATGCCTTTTTGTAATATTTGTACCAAACAAAAAAAGCTACACAAACAAACAAAGGAATAAATTTGTAATAACCACAAAAAAGCGAAAAAGGCCCAGAATTTTGTACCAACGAGAAATTTCAATTCCAGGCCATGTTTTACTATTTAAACAAACGAAGGGATAAATTTGAGTGGCATGTTTTTTTTTGTACCAACCATAAAAATCGAAGATTAACTAACCCAGAATTTATGCATCTTTGTACTAGCCCAATGAACGAAAGAACAAATTTGGGTGTTCTACTTTTTTATACCAAACAAAGAAGAACCATTTTGTACTACTCAAATAAACGAAAGAAAAAGCGAAAAAAGACAATTTTTAACTAGCTCAGAATTTATATACTTTTTGTACTAATCAAATAAATGAAGGAATATTTAGTTTTGTACCAAGCAAAATAGGAATAAAATTTGGATGGACTATTTTCTTATATACCAACAAAAATGGAGCAAATTTGAGTGGCATACATACTTTTGTACCAAATTTTATTTAATTATGCTTTAGAAAACAAATTCTTTCTTCTGCGGTCTTCGGCATGCATTTTAGACCAAGAGCAGCAAGATTCGATTCTCTCGATCTTCTGTTTTATCCTGCAACTCCAATAAGCATCTGTTAACTTTATCCATATCTGTAAAATATTCTTTGGTGTGTAAAATTAGTTCTAAACAGTCTTGTATTTGATCCACTCATCAGTATAGTAGTTAAAGATAATTGCTTCTAATCTCGTAATACCCTGTAAACGCTTGTCTGAACAATGAACAAAATTTGGCAAATAAATTTGTTGTAATTTTTAATGGAAGAATTACCTGTATTCCACCTAAGACAATCTACACCCACGGAATCATCGTTGTTACAAATAGTGTTAACAGGCTTGTCCTTCCATTCAAAAAATTAAAATACCTGCAAAATCTTGTGTAATATTCTTTTTGTAGATGTTCTGAAATTTTTCTATTAGCACATCCTAGTACTTCTTAGTTATATCTCCCAAATACATTTCCACAATTGGTTGTACACCTCTTCCCCATTTAATTTAGCCTTAAATCTGAGAAATTAGATGGTATAAATGTGTTCGCAACATTATCGCAGAATGGTGGTGTAATTGTTATCGGGTAAGTTTTATCTTTACCTAATAACTCTCTCAGAGATCATTATTGCTGGTAGACTAGAAAATGTATACTACAATACACCTTTAAAACTCTTGTGCAATGTAACCTATTTAAAAAGTTTTAATGTTCTTGAAAAACCTACTTTGATTCGAAAAATAAACTGCACTATTACAGACTATTATAAGTACAGTGCAATGCCGCTATTAATTGGAAATTCTTACACAATGTATCGTTTTTGTAATCGAAGTATAATGTAATACCACCTAAATTCTCTTAAGTCTACTCCAAATAAGCATAAGGAGAAAGTAGTATTTACTGGTGCTTAATATAGCCCTTGTATGTCACTTTTTTAGGTATAGCTTTATTGTGAGAAAAAAACATTTTGTTATTCTTTTTTCACCAAGTTTCCAAATACTGGTTGGCTAGAATACGAGTTTAAAATAATGCTTGATCCTCTTAAGTCTACTCCAAATAAGCATAAGGAGAACGTAGTATTTTTTTGCCATAGTGGTTTAATCCGTATGTATTCGTAAATGAAAGTCGCAATAATGCCATACTGTTTTATTTTTTAATCTATGTACTAATTAATCTACTCGCAGCAGGATTGATACACAAATAGACCACTCAAATTTGTTCCTTCGTTACAAAAAGGCACATACATTCTAAGCTAGTTAAAAATGGTCTCTCTTTGCTTTAGAGCACAAAAAATGATTACCGAAAAAAAGTAGCCGGCAAATCTGAATAGGTTTCTTTATTTGAGTAATACAAAAGATAAAATGGTCTTTCTAAAAAAGCCAACAAATTTTTTGCTTAGTACAAAAGTGAATGGGTCTCACAGCTTTATACCTTTGTATATTTGAGTACTACAAAATTAAATAAAATTTGGTACAAAAGTATGTATGCCACTCAAATTTGCTCCATTTTTGTTGGTATATAAGAAAATAGTCCATCCAAATTTTATTCCTATTTTGCTTGGTACAAAACTAAATAATCCTTCATTTATTTGATTAGTACAAAAAGTATATAAATTCTGAGCTAGTTAAAAATTGTCTTTTTTCGCTTTTTCTTTCGTTTATTTGAGTAGTACAAAATGGTTCTTCTTTGTTTGGTATAAAAAAGTAGAACACCCAAATTTGTTCTTTCGTTCATTGGGCTAGTACAAAGATGCATAAATTCTGAGTTAGTTAATCTTCGATTTTTATGGTTGGTACAAAAAAAAAAAAAAAAAAACAGGCCACTCAAATTTATCCCTTCGTTTGTTTAAATAGTAAAACATGGCCTGGAATTTCTCGTTGGTACAAAATTCTGGGCCTTTTTCGCTTTTTTGTGGTTATTACAAATTTATTCTTTCGTTTATTTGAGTAGTACAAAATGGTATAAAATGGTACTTTTTGCTTTTTCTGGCTCATACAAATTTATTCCTTTGTTTGTTGAAATAATACACAATGGCATAAAATACTCAGCTTGTTAAAAATGGCCCTTTTTAGAGTTGACACAAATTATAAGTCCTTTGTTTATTTGAATACTCCAAAATGGTACAATATCTTTGTTTTTTTCTCGGTGGTACAAAACTAAATAATCCACCGTTTATTTGAGTAGTACAAAATGACACTCAGCTAGTTAAAATAGCCCTTCTTCGCCTTTCTTAAGGTTAGTACAGAAGAAAATAGGCCACTCAAATTTATCCTTTCGTTTGTTTAAATAGTACAAAAGGTATAAGATTCTGAGCCAGTTAAATATGGCACTTCTTGTTTTCTACAAATTTGAATAGGTCACTCAAATTTATTTCTTCGTATATTTAAATACTACAAAATGATCTAAAATACTCAGCTAGTTAAATTGAACTTTCATTTTTGAGGACACAAATTATTTCTTTCCTTCACTTGAATAGCACGAAAAAATACAGAAATTATGAACTTGTTAAAATGGTCCTTCTTAAGTTTTTTCTGGTTTGATACAAAAACAAAACATTCAAATTTGTTCTTTTGCTACATAAATTCTGAGCTAGTTAAAATTGTCATTTCTCGTTTTGTTTAAATAGTACAAAAGGTATCTGATTCTGAGCCAGTTAAATATGGCACTTCTTGTTGGTACAAAATTGAATAGGTCACTCAAATTTTATTCTTTTTTCTAGTTGGTACAAAACTGAATACTTCTTCGTTTATTGGAGTAGTACAAAATAGTCCTTCTTCGCTTTTTTCTAGTTAGTATAAATTTATTGATTCGTTTAATTAAAATGAGCATTTTTCGCTTTTCTTAGGTTAATACAAATTTATTCCTTCGTTTGTTTGAGTAGTACAAAATGGCATTCCTCGTTAGTAAAATAGCAAATAAACCACTCAAATTGATTCATTCTTCACTTTTTCTGCTTGGTACAAAACTGAATAGGTCACACAAGTTTTTTTATCCGACACGCTGTTTACAAGTTATTAAGGCTTAAATATATTACCTTTGTCCTCGATAGTCAGTACTTTTTTAAACATGTACTAGTTGATGATCTATTACTAGATTTGGATACAGCACCTGAATATGTAGGTCCATTTGCGAGTTTTGACCTTTGACCTCAATGGCCACTAATTTTGGGACATATAGTACCTGATGACCAATTACTAAATGTGGAAACATCAAATCAATATTTGGCTCAGTTTCTGAGTTTTTGACCTTTGACCTCGATGGTCATTATTTTGGAACTTGTACTAGTTGATGACCAATTGCTAAATGTGGAAACACCACCTCAATATTTGGCTCAGTTTTCAAGTTATTAGGTTTTAAGTATTTTGACCTTTGACCTCGATGACCATTATTTTTGGAACATGTAATAGTTGATGACCAATTACTAAATGTGGAAACAGCACCTCAATATGTGGCTCAGTTTTCGTGTTATTAGGTTTTAAGTATGTTGACCTTTGACCTCGATGATCATTATTTTGGAACTTGTAGTAGTTGATGACCAGTTACTAGATTTGGAAACAGCACTTCAATATGTGTCTCAGTTGTCAAATTATTAGGTTTTAGTTATGTTGACCTTTGACCTTGATGATTGGTATTTTGGAACTTGTAGTAGTTGGTGGCCGATTACTAAATGTGGAAACAGCACCTCAATATTTTGCTCAGTTTTCGAGTTATTAGGTTTTAAGTATTTTGACCTTTGACCTCGATGACCATTATTTTTGGAACTTGTACTAGTTGATGACCTCTTGCTAATTGTGGAAACAGCACCTCAATATTTGGCTCCGTTTTCGAGTTATTAGGTTTTAAGTATTTTGACCTTTGACCTCGATGGTCATTATTTTGGAACTTGTACTAGTTGATGACCTCTTGCTAAATGTGGAAACAGCATCTCAATATGTGGCTCCGTTTTCGAGTTATTAGGTTTTATGTATTTTGACCTTTGACCTCGATGGTCATTATTTTTGGAACATGTAGTAGTTGATGACCAATTACTAAATGTGGAAACAGCACCTCAATATGTTGCTTCGTTTACGAGTGATTATGTTTTAAGTATTTTAACCTTTGACCTCGATGACCACTAATTTTGGGACATGTAGTACCTGATGACCTATTGGTAAATGTGGAAACACCACCTCAATATGTTGCTTCGTTTACGAGTGATTAGGTTTTAAGTGTCATACAAAGGGCGTATCCCACATAAACTATAAGACCCAGGTAAAAATAAGTATGATATTCGTAATCAGCATGTCCGAAAACCCCCATATGCCGAGTTTCATCCAAATCGGTTAAAATTGTCATAGAAAGGGCGTATCCCACATGAACTATAAGACCCAGGTAATCTGCTATGTCCGTAGCCTCTGTGGGAAATAGGGGTTAAAAAGGGAACAAGTACATCCCCATTATTCTCTAGTTTGTTGCTGTGTTCGAATAGGGGTTGGAAACGATACTCATAAAAGAGAATAAATACACCCTTAAAAATGGACTATGTTCAATTAGGGGTGGAAAAATAGGCCAACTGCTATGTATTCTTTACTATGTTAAAATAGGGGTTGAAAAATATGCTCATAAAAGAGAACGAGTACACCCCTAAAATGGACTATGTTTAAATAGAGGTGGACTTCGCTGTTTCGTAGTCTCTGTGTGATTTCTGTTATGGTAAAATAGGGGTTGGAAAAAGTACGTAGTCTTATGTATTATCTGCAATGTTCAAATAGTTGTGTGTTCATACCCCTTTGCTATGTTACATAGGTATTCATTGTCTGTTAAAATAGGGGTTGAAAATAAGCCATATGCTGTGTGTTCATAGGGGTTGGAAAAAGTGGTCATAAAAGGGAACAAATTCACCTTTAAAATGACTATCTGTAGACCGTGGGTGTTCGATTGTAATCTTTGCTCATTGCCTGCTATTTCTACTATGTTAAAATAGAGGTGGTGTACTCATAAAAGATTATCTGCTATGCTATGTGCTCCTAGTCTCCATGTATTCTCTGCTATGGTAAAATAAGGGTTGAAAAATGAGCCATACTCTTTTATTAGCTTTGCTATGTATTATCTGCTCTGCTGTGTGTTCATAGTCTCAGTGTAATTTCTGCTATGTTATATAGTCTTATGCTAAGGGGTTGAAAACGAATACACCTCTGCTATGTGTTCGTAGGGGTCGGAAAATATGCTCATAAAAGAGAATGAATACACCCTTATTATGTTACGTACTCTTATGTGTTATCTGCTCTTCTGTGTGTTCGTAGGGGTTGGAAAATGAATACACCCCATATTCTTATCTGTTATCTGCTATATTAAAATAGGGGTTGGAAAATAAGCCATGCTCTTTTATTAGCTGTGCTATGTATTATCTGTTCTGCTGTGTGTTCATAGTCTTATGTGCTCTTCCGTTATATCCTATGTTAAAATAGGGGTTGGAAAATATGCTCATAAAAGGAAACGAGTTCACCCCTGAAAAAGTGTTCATAAAAGGGAACGAGTCTTATTGTTTACCTGCTCTGCTGTGTGATGTTCGTAGGGGTTGAAAAATATGCTCATAAAAGGGAGCGAGTTCACCCTTAAAAAGTGGTCATAAAAGAGAACGAGTACACCCCCTAAAAAGTTGTCATAAAAGGGAACAAATACACCCCTAAAATAGAGGTCGTAAAAGACCGTGGTTTCACGGTGTAAGGTGCTCAATTTCCCAGGGGCTCGTGAGTTGGCCTATGTTGTCCGAAGGTGAGCCAGATCGATCCATTTTCTACTACTTATTTCCCTAATCCCTAATTTTAAAAGATCAAAAATCACTCTCCTTTCTGTCTTTTCTATCTGGACAGCAACATGGCGTCCTAATAAACAGAAATCCGGAATTTCACAAACTATCCACTGTTTCTTTAATGAAAATGCATATTTTGGGCTCATAAATGTTCATATGGCGTTTACTACGGCATTTAATCTGATTTTTTACTGGATCTTCACTAAAAATTTAAGTCCTTACCAGCAAATATAGAGTAGATACTGTCCACGGCTGTGTTTGTAGAATCGTCTGTGTTGAGAATGAAAACATTGCGCCGAAAACGACAGGGATTGGAGAATTCCACCAATCAGGGCGGAGTCTTCCAGCCGCGGAAATTACAAAGGGAATAGAAATTTGGTGAAATCCAGATATAACCGGATCTGAAAGTGACTATGGACTAATGAGAGGGGGTGAGGGAAGGTTTAGTTACCTGACTAAATTCTACATTGGTCTGAAATTAAGAAAATTTATATCCATTGACGGAACTATGTTTTGGTATGACGTCAGCATGGTAAACCTTGTTACTATTCAACTTGTATATGCGAAAATGGGATTTACAATTAATCAAAATATAACTAAATATGTTATTCAGTGAAAATATGATTTTCTAATGAGACCTTCGATTCATTACATTCATTTGAAGTAAAGAGGATTGTTCGGGCCGATCGCCCTTCCTTGAAGATCTGGTCCTTAAATAGTAATTTTTCCCTCCTGCAGAGGGCTCCAGGGTTCACTTTTGTCAACCCTCGGAATTTCTTTCTTTTGGGCGGACAAGTGTGTTTTTAAAAAGAGCCCTTAGACCAGTTGCTTTTGTGTGTGTGCGTCCCTATGATGTGAACGTGTGGTGGTCGTCGTGCCTACAGTGTTTTTAGTGGACAATACCGCTCCCATAGTTCGAATTTAATGTGTTCTTACAGTTATAATTATTTCTTTGATCCAGTTATTAATAAATATTATATATTCAGTTATAGAACCTTCTAATTTAAATATATATACATAGCAAAATACCACCTTTGCTTGGTTCGTACAAGAATAAATAAATCGTATAGTTAAATCGAATTTTAAAAAAAATAATTTCACTAGGTACAGAGTGAGAAAAAAATTGCCATTACTCTCAACTGCAATGGTACATTACAATATCATATAGACATTTCCTTCTTAGTGAAGGAGAATATAGATATTGTTAACACTAATCACAATTGATGATGGTAATTGAGTTACGTCTTGAATTATATTTACCTGCGGTATATTTGTTTGAGGTCAATATGTGTGTAGACATTTTCTTCCTTGTGAAGGACAACATAGTAATTGAAAACACAATATTTGTCCGGAGTCAATAGTGTGTATATACATTTCTTTCTTTGTGAAGTATAATGGAGAGATTGAAAGCACTAATCACCATTGATGGAGGTGACTGAGTCACTTCCTGAATTATATTTACTTGGGGAATATTTGTTTGGGGTCAATATGTGTCTGGACATTTTCTCCCTTCATAACAACATATAAGGACAACATAGAAATTGAAAACACTATATTTGTCTGGAGTGAATATTGTGTGTAGACATTTCCTTCATTGTGAAGTATAATAGAGAGATTGTAAACACTGATCACAATTGATGAAGGTGATTGAGTCACTTCCTGAATTATATTTACTTGGGGAATATTTGTTGGGGTATATATGTGTGCGGACATTTTCTTCTTTTGAAGGAGAACATAGAAATATATATAAAAAACTATAATTGTCTGGAGGGAATAATGTGTGTATACATTTAGTTCTTTGTGAATGATAATAAAGTAATTGAAAACACTGATCACAATTGATGAAGGTCATTGAGTCACTTCCTCAATTATATTTCCTTTTTGAATATTTGTTGGGGTCAATATGTGTTTGGACATTTTCTTCCTTGTGAAGGAGAAGAAAAAAACTGGAAAACAACTATATTTGTCTGGAGTCAAAATTGTGTGCAGACATTTTCTTCTTTGTGAAGAATAGTAAAGTGATTGCCAACACTAATCACAATTCATGAAGGTGATTGAGTCACGTTCTGAATAATATTTATTTGGGTAACATTGGTTTGCGGCCAATATGTTTGTGGACATTTTCTTCGTTGTAGAGGAGAACATAGAAATGAAAAAAAAAAAAAAAAACTGTATTTGTCTGGAGTCAATATTGGGTGTAGACATTTCCTTCTTTGTGAAGTATAATAAAGAGATTGTTAAAACTAATCACAATTGATAAAGGTGATTGAGTCACTTCCTGAATCATATTTACTTGGGGAATATTTGTTTGGGGTCTATATGTGTGTGGACATTTTCTTCGTTGTGAAGGAGAACATAGAAATTGAAAACACTATGTTTGTCTGAAGTCAATTTGAATAGTTTCACTTTTAGTAAAAATATCTATTCTCTATGACAGTAGTTCTCAAAGTGGGGTTCGCGGACCCCTGAGGGTACGCGTGATTTAGTCAAGGTTCCGCGGCGCCTAAGAATTGAAATGTATTGTAAAAAAATTGAACTACTGCTGTTACGCAAGAAGTATTTTTTCAGTTACTAAAAAAAGTCAATTAGAAATTATACCAACATTTGTAAATTTAAATGTTTCCCTGTTTTACTAAATTTTTGCTTTGTAAGTATGACGAGTTGTCCAAAACAGATATTGTAACATTTTATGCTTTTGTTTACACTTATATATACTTAAGTGAACGGACCTTTTCTGTTCTTTGCAAAATTAAAACCTTAAAGCAAAATCGTCTTAATATGGAATCCGACCTAAGATTGATGGTGGCAAAGGTTATTCCAGATTTCCATGCAGCCATGGAAAAACACAGAAGAATTTTATTCATCACAGTTGTGACCCCACATTTGATAACATTGTTCATCAAGTAGATTTCTATTAAAAAAAAAAAAAGAAACATTGACTTCCAGTTTTGAATATTCTTGTATTTTCAATTGAAACTTCGTTCACTAGGAAACAATCATGTATGTTTACAATAAATTAGTTACTGTACTATTTTTCTTGATCTCTTTCTTATCAGTGGTAATTCTAATATATATATATATATATATATATATATATATATATATATATATATATATATATATATATATATTAGGGATGGCCAATTCCGGAATTTTTACTTTCCGGAATCCGGAAAGTAAAATCGGAAAATTCCGGAATTCGGAAAAATTATTTTTTCTTTTTATAATCCTAATAATTTTGTTCAAATGCAAACGAACAAATTTCCTTTTTGTAATCCTAAGAATGTATGATGCAAGTTAAGCTGAAACTTACATCCTAAAGTATACACTACTCAATCTTCCCATGGTTAATGAGATGTAGTCCAAAAGTACGATGTACTTCTAATATTTAATTTTTGTTTTACTGTGATATTGTCCAGAGGTAAGACATATATCACACTGAGATAAACAACTTGACATAATGAAGATGTTATCATACGTAGTTTTCCAGAAAATCGTGAGAAACGAATTTTTATGAAGTTAAAATATGCGTCGCTTGTTGCCAGTGTGATGCAATTGATAACTTTTATGCTGGAATATTATTATTATTATTATTATTATTATTATTATTATTATTATTATTATTATTATTATTATTAATCGTTTATGTACTGTAAAAGAAAAATGTGAACCGTTAAGTAGTAGATTTTATGTTTTTTTTTTACATCTTCTAACAGTAATAACAAACTGCTTGTAAATAGGCAATGATTATCAAGGACAATGGCATATTAATGTAAGGACTACTCTGCAGACTAGCAATAAACAATAACAGATAAACAATAGTTGCAAAAAGAAAAAAAAGTAACTAACTTGGGCACGTCAGAATGTTCGCGAGAATATAGGAACGCATTGAGACTAGCAAAGAGCGTGGTATTATTATTACTCAAAGGGCCGTACGATGGAGGCATTAATGTTAATGGCACTAATGAGCACTTCCTTGCTCCAACTGTTAACCTCATTTTTGAGATGATTCTTAGAAGTGGGCGTGTTGGCATGCAGTTAGAAGACCTATATCCATTATTTAAAAAGCACACGTTATCTGTGGAGTACTAACGATTTGCGTCACTATCGAACACTAACGTAGCACTAGCGACGTTTAAAGTCGAAATTGGAGTCTGACATAAGTGGCTTGTCAACTTCACGGACATTATATTTTCCTTGAATGAGAGAATTTTGCGCCCAGGAAATTTGCGCCCTACCACAAAAATAGGAAAAAATGCGCTCGCAATATATTTGCACTGGGATGTTTGCGCCCTACCCCAAAAAGAGGGGAAAATGCGCCGGCTATATATTTGCACTGGGATGTTAGCGCCTACAATTCAACTTATTTTTGTATTGTGTAAAGTAACTTCCACTCACACTTGAACTAGGCTTGCCTCTCATCGTCTCAGTGAGTTACTCCATCCGTTATAATATTCCGAACAAATGAAAAAAATACAAATTTTAGTTCACTAAAGGGCAATCCATACAAGTACAATATTTCATTATACTACAAAATTTACAATAAAAGTATAAATGACTGATATATAATTATTTATTAATATAATCAAAGAGTATAATTTAATCTACAAGAGGCTGTTTGGCTTTACCCAGATATCTCTGTTCACAATCCTTGCGAGTTGTTACAGTGTGTTTACTTGCTGGAATTACACTTCAAACACACAACTGCGTTCAGTCGTTCTTTCAGAAAAAAATGTTCCGGGGGCACACTTAGTATTCCGGAGGGGGGTCACTGCTGGTACTATTTTATTTATTATTATATTATAGACGTATTATTTTGGTCTCCTCCGAGGGGGCACTCTGAGAGCTCTGGGGAGGCCAGTGTTCCCCCAAAATCATCTCTGGAAGAAGCAGTGATTGCGTTGATCCGTTGTGTTCTTTTGGCTTATATTGAAGTTTATTCTCCCCTTATATAGCCACAATGAAAATAAATCACAAATGGCATGGTTTGGGGGGGGGAGGATTGTTTATGCTGTAATGTCAGCCCCTCCGAGCAAATGCGTAAGCTCCAATAGGTTCTTTTATTTCGCAGGGCTCAAACTTCCCGGTGGAGGTACATCGCAGGCGCAATTTTCTCTGTTCTTGAGGTAGGGCGCAAATTTCCCAGACGCAAAATTCTCGACACCGTTCGAATGACCTCGGAAAACTATATCTTTTTCAATACTTTTTTATATTCTTTTACTCGAGATTTCTTCATAGCTTCTTATTAAAATACTTACTAATATATCCTCATTTTATTTTCCTAAGCAATCAATATGGGTATGTTGTCAGTAAATATTTAGATTGATCGAGCCTCTGGTGTGTAACCACAGTATTTCACATCATCCCCCCATTAGAAATCTTGGCTAAACGAACCAATATATGTTGCCAATAAAATAGTTTAGAATGATTGAGCCCCTGGTAAATAACCACAGTATTTCGTGACAGACCCCCCCCCCTTCCTATTACCATATTCTAGCTACATGCCTGACTCAGCTAATTCTCTACATTCTTTACCAAGCACACATTTTCTAAAGCGGAAAATGCTCTCGAAATACCTAAGCTCATTATTTTCAGCAGATGCACAAATTGGGTAACATTCTATCTACATGAATGTTATAAATGTCGATTACTGGAAACCGCTTCTCGCTATCTATTACCATATTTACTATATAATGATTAACGTTAAAACCGGAAATGGTTGATTTGTACCGCTTCCGGTTTGAATATTACATTCATCAGGGAACTCGATTCTTAACTATTGCCTCTGTACATCATGGCCAAAATTGATTGGTAATCCATCAGATAGTTCTTGAGACTGTTTGTTTCACTGACGGACAGAATGAATATATGGCTATAGAGTTTTGATAAACTAAATTCGTTAATGAGTGATGATGGAACAAATATAAGAAAGGTAGGCCTACCACCGGGAAAATTTTCTAACACAAAATTAGCCATCGAAAACCCACATGTCCTGGGTTAGAATACCATAGATGAAAACTCTACCACTGAGTCATCAATCACCCGCTTATTAATTTTATTAATTATTATATTAATATAAATTAATGAATGCCTGCTTATGTTAATTATTGAACAATTACATTGTATACTTCGTAAAGTCAAAAATTATAAATTTATATTTACTGACATACAGTGAGCGCAGAAAGTGTTCGTACACCTATGCTATTGAAACGAGAATGCCTGCGAAAAAGAAACAGAAAATTTAAGAAGTGTAATAACACACACAATATGAATAATGAAAACTAAGCTTTATGAATATATCAATAAAGAACTACAGAGACAAGTTTAATGGTCAGAAAGTAAATAAATTCCGTAGAAAGTGTATAGAGTAGACGCAAAAAGTGATCGTACACCTGACGTACGAATATGAAACAAAGATACCACAACTGGGGTTCACTAGTATTCACCTGAGTATACACCTCTGTATAGCATGACGAATAACAGAATGAGTTAGGTTGTGAATAGGAGTGAAAAAACTGCACGGTGGGCTGTCAAAGTGGGAAGCAACCGAACAGAAACAAATGAGGAGACAAGAAAAGTAATTATTAAATTGCATAAGAAGGGTAAGTCTTTGAGAAAGATAGCAAACCTTGCAGACAGGCCTCGTTCAACAGTACAAACAATAATTGCGATGTATAATGTTTCTATCACTGTGCGAAACAAACAAACAAACAAAAAAAAAAAAAAAACCTGGAAAACCAAAAGTGTTGAGTGAACAAGATAAACGTTAAATTATTAGGGAAAGAAAAAAGGTTCCAAAAAGTAGTGCTGTGCAGTTGGCAACGGATCTGGAAACACGCGGTGTTAAAGTATCAGCCAGTACAGTGCGGAATATTTGCAGGGTATCATGGTCGGATAGCCAGGAAAATGTTCTAGGTGAACAAGACAAATCGTATAAAGAGACTAAAGTTTGAAAAAGAGTATAAAGATAAGGGATCAGGCTTCTTTCTGGAATAGGGTCATATTTTCGGACGAAAGTAAATTTAACTTTATCGAGTCCAATGGGAGGCGTATGGTATGGCGCAAGGTGAATACAGAGATGAATCCTCAAAATCTCGTCCCTAAAGTAAGACACGGAGGAGGGTCCGTGCTCGTCTGGGTTGTATGAGTGGCTCAGAAGTGGGTCGTCTCCACCTTATCGATGGAGTGATGATCCACAAAGTGTATATTAACATATTAAAGGAAAATCTCCATACTAGTGCGCAGAAGATGGTTCTTGAAAACAATTTATTGTTCAGCAAGACAACGACTCCAAACATACAGCGGAAAATACTCGATTGTGGCTACTCTATAATACCTTGAAACAGCTTCGCACACCTCCCCAATCCACAGACATGAACCCCATAGAACATCTATGGTCTGTTCTGGAGACAAGAATCAGAAGGCACAGCTTCTCTACTCAGGGCCGGCGCTAGCAATTTTGCCGCCTTGGGCGATGCTTTCACATTCCGCCCCTTTAATCCGGAAACCTTATTTTGACAGATGACGTTCAAGTGTCATTTAAAAACATGTATAAAATGGAAAATTAAAAAAAAAAAAAAAAAAGAATTACCCTTCTGGAATGCTCATGTAATATTTAAACGACTCTATACTGACACAATATTCAGTATGCTCGATTTCGCTGTATATCTGTAATATAGAGCAGCGCATACAGAAAATAAAATTTTAAAAATATACTTTAGTCATGACTAAGAATTTTAAGTTTTAGGCTTATTTTATATCAAAAGGCGTTTTCAATAGAGTATGGAGCAAGAAGATAATACAGTAAATCAGATATTATGGTAAATGTAAGTGATTAGCCTAAGCCTTATAATGTACTAAAACACAATAGACATACATCAATTTAACATACCTTAATTGAAAGAAACTTTTCTTGCTTTGATATGAGCAAATTCCTTTATCACATTGCGTAGTCCAATGTTTTAGCCAATTTGTGTTCTATTGATATCGTCGCTAGACCACTCAAGCGTGTTTCAGACATAGAAGAGTGTAGATAGTTTCTAATAAACTTAAGTTTCCAAAAACTTCTTTCTCCACTTGCCACTGTTACAGGCAAGATTAACAAAATTCTACGTGCAATACTAACATTGGGAGCAAAGTCATGTTCCTTAATTATTATTATTATTATTGTGAACTTTCACAGGCTTAATTATAGTGAATAACACTTTCAGTTTGTCTTTCAAATAACTGGGGTTAATATCTTGCAATTCTTCGTGTGTTAAAATTGGCTAAGTTTAGTACACTTTTCAGACAAAAAGTTCAGGTGGTAGGCTATATCTTTACGATTACTTATATCACAAAGAAAATTGAAATACTCGCTGTGATGTTTAAATTGCTCAAATCTTTCTCTTAAAAGCTAACACAATCACTTCTAGAACTTTGTAATAAAAATCGATCTTGTATCTTGTTTGTGGATGTTTTCAGTAGCTTCATCCTCTGCCTCGTACTGAAACTGTCTCTTCTTTCGACTTCGAGCTTGCACTGTATTACGTATCAGTGGATCACCCGTATCTAATGCTGATGCCAAGTCCATCGCATCAACTAAGTAAGATTTAAACTTTGCATAATTTCTGCTCCTCTCAAAGTACCCAGATATATTTTCAAGAAATCCTACTGCATCCAACACATGAGAATCAATGCTTTAAAGTCATATCAGACAACGAGTGAGTAAAGGAAAGAAAAGTAACTCAGCTGGTTTGCTATACACAGAACATCGTGGGCGACCATTCTATCGGTTCTATTGTCATTACTTATTTGAAGTAAGGCATCATAAACTTCCTATATTTGATAACTGAGTCAGAGCATCAATTCGGCTCTCCCACCTTGTGGTGGATAATGGTTTTAAAGTGAGACTACTAATATGTTCCTTTAGTATGGCCTAACGTTGAACTGACGCAGAAAAAAAAGTCATAAACTTTTTTTAGCTATACAAAAAATGAAACATTTCTCAAGAAATAATACGCTGTACGATTTACTATATTCGGAATGAACAATTTGTAAATTGGTTAAAAACTCGCTGTTAGAACCTAAATGTCTCTAGATGCTACAGGCTAGAACGGCCTGTCTCAAGTGGGAGCATGGGCGGCGATTAGGGGGGCAAAGGGGGGCAGTTACCCCCCACTTTTTTGAAGTAACCCATTAATGTATATAGTTTCATTTAGAAATGTAAAATTTTTGTATGTATTACTGGTTCATAGAAAAAATGGTGCCATATATTTGCCGTTCCTTGAGTAGGTATTGGTTGTCTTCCCGTGGAGTAAAGAAAACTACAGGAATTGCGTTTTAATTGCCACAGAAAATAATCCCAAAATTAACCTATTGGAGCACAATTTCAGCATACTTTCACTTATTACAAGGGCTCGATATATTAGTCAGCCGCTTTGAAACTAATTCAGAGAGCATTTCGCAAAAGAAAAAATTCTTAAACAAGTTATTTTTTAATTGCACAAAAATTGACAGTTCCTAAAATGTCTTTTCTTTCTAAATAAAGGGGGGGGGGAAAGCGTAATAAGAAACAACTTCTACCTTTTCCATTGTTTTGTAGTGTAATGTATGAATGAAGTGGTGTGTTAGAGGTGTACGAGTGTATATACAATTAAATTTAGTGAATTCAACATAATTTTAGGTTTTAGTGTTATTTTGTATAACTGGAGTATGGAGTGATTCTAAGTATTGTTGTGTTTTGATGTGCTCCAAGAAAATTAAACCTGCACCTAATGGCAACGCAGTAGCTTAGCCAGGATGTGTGTTTGGGGGGGGGGCAAGTGCTGTTATAGGTACATATAGAAAAATTACAAACAAAAAAATATATAAACATAAAAATATATAAAAAATTACAAACATCACAGTACCAAAGTACATCGTCGGACCCCTTTGGGGGGGGGACCCGGCCCCTCTGGGCCCCCCTTCCCTACGCCACTGTGGCAACGAACATGTTTCGGGAAGTTGCAAAAGCAAATATTTCTTTAAATGTCGTAGCATATGCTTGTAGTATTTACTGTCTTTCATTTTCTACGTTTAATAGCATGTGTGGAATTAAAAATTAAGTTGTTCATTAATTCCCATTTCAATATGACTTTTGCAAAACAAACAACATTATTAGAGGCAAGAGTTTTTCGCATTGCGCGACAAAATTAAATGCGTCAGAATTAAGTAATTTTCAGTTTCTTTTCTTTTCTTTTCTTTTTTTTTTTAAACTGCAATTTCATTCCCAGTCGAAACTGGGCGAGCCACAGAAGGTAACGCCTTCTCCGGGGTCAGGAGAAAAACAGAATTGTTAGAAGCGCCTGGTTATAGATGGGATACAGGAAGCTATTGATTGTGGTGATGTACGATCATCGTTATATCTTTAGATGTTGTAGATGAAGTGCAGAGCAGAAGAGATTATGGACGATAGATATGCAGATGGCTTTGATAGATGCGACGACGTGGGTTATAGGTTGCCGCGGCCTGGTCAAGTTCATGCAGTGCAAGTAGATGGTCAACTGGTGGATAGGTATGCCGTGGTCGTGCAGGAGTCTGATCTAGCAGAGCACCAAGAATTGGATGTGCCTCAGCTATACGGCGCTGTATATAGCGAGTGCGGAGACGATATAGATGTTATAAAAGCGTGGGTATGGTGGTGTGCCGATAGACCTCCCTAGTAGGAGTATTTGCCGGTAAGAAATAAGCGGTGCGCAGAGCATTCCAGGACTTGTAATTTGCTGTAGAAGTGCTGTGGAGCAGACAACCAAGCAATATGACCATGGATAACAGCTGGGCGGACAAAGACCTTATACGTATGGAGAAGGAGCCTGGTGTTGAGACCCCAGTTGGTGCCGCGGAAGCTTCAGTTTCTTCACGTTTTGTGATATTCTATGTGTATTTTCGTTGTTTTCTGTTGCGCGATATAACGCGAAATTGGCAGTTTTGTACGAAATTTCTAACAGTTCGCGATATAATGCGAAATTTTAAACATACGTTTTCATTAATTTGGAAACGCCAGTTTTCCGCTGTCGGAACGGTAGAACGTGGCATGAACGGTGCATTTTCGGTAATTCGGATAGAGAACATGTTGCAGGACCTCTTTGGTGGAAAAACTAAAGCACACTTACGTTTGTTACGAAGTGGAAAGAGGTTGGTGTTAAATATGACTTTTAAAAAATGTGCATAAAGATCATCCTTGAAGCTTTCTTCGCAAAGAGAAGACTCCAAAGCTATAGAAGTATATGATGCTTTGGGAAAGCTATTTGATCCTTCTGTAATTGCATGTGGCAGTGAACCAGACATTGTTACGTTAAGAAAGTTTTTTTAAAAAAAGCTTGGCCTTCATTTAGGAAAATGAAAGCATCTGATTATGAAGTACCGCATTTGGAGTTTTACAAAATACCCTATGAACTCTTCACAAGTGATTCGTCTGGAAAGTACAGCGTAATGAATATTTTGAATGGACAAAAGTCCTGAAGTGATGATTGTTTGAAGTTTGTTGTAAACGCACTTACATATGTGGTTTTCAACAAGCAATGCCAATTGTGAGAGTTTTCTTTCTCCAACTATGGACTGGTGATAAGTGGCAAACGTACAACAATGAAGGAAAATGTGGAAATGTGTAACATGTTTATGTTTAATGCTTAAATGTAACTTGTCCCTATGTGTTTCATAATACAGCAAAACTTTCCTACTCATAGTAAGTTTAGTTACTGATTTTCTTTCATTTGACTTTAAAAAAATATAATTTCCTATAAGTGAAATTTACAATGTCAAGTGCAATATTCAGTGTATTTTGTTTTTAGGTTATTAATGGTTTATTTTTGTAGTGATCTATGAATAGAAGAAACAATTACAAAAATGTCGGGGAATATCTTTTTCTCAAGAGCTAAAGAAATGCAGAAGTTATTTGGAAATGCGACAAAACGCGAAATATGAAAAACGAAACGCGAAATTTTCAAATTCTTAGTGCGAAAAACTCGTGCCCCTAATCATTATTTATTACTATGATTAATATTATCCTTTCTATTTATTTGTTTTGCAAATTTGTTATTCAATAATCTGATCTCACAGTTTTTCAGACAGAATTTTAAGATGTTCATGAGCAAGGAATCAAATCTCTTCTTACACTTTCCTTGTTTAAGAGTACAAAGGTTCCACACCTACTGGCGTTGCTCTTGTCAATTACTTAATAAAATATGAAATGTTATATACGGTATTTTAACTGAAAAAGATAGTATCCTATTAGTTATACAACCTTTTGTCAAACAAAATATTAGAAACAAGCAGGAAAACTAACATTTATATGCAAATATTCAGATCATGTCTTGCCCCCCCACTTTTAACGTCCAACCGCCGCCACTGAGTGGGAGTGTACCTTTTGCATACTTGGAGCGAAGCGTTAGAACATTATTGAATAGAAAAAAATATAAAAGGACACCGTGATAATCTTATGCACTCTAGCTCAAAATCCTATCTACACCGCTGCAAGGGAAATATTGAACGAGATACCTGTGGCTAGTAGTTTGATAATTGAAAACGAGAAGGAATGCTCTGAATTTCCTGAGTGAGTATTTTCTTGAATGTGAGTAAAGTAAGTTCAATTACATTCTCAGGTGAACACAATTTTATTTTTCCATGTGAGCCTATTACGAAGCATTATATTTTGATAGTATTCTCTTCTTATTCAAATTTTGCCGCCCATTAGACTTGCCGCTCTGGGCGGTGGCACGGCTCAACCCCCCCTCGCGCCGGCCCTGTCTCTACTAAAGAAGGCCTAAGAAAAGCTATTCAAGAAGAATGGGACATAATCAGTCCCGAAGCTACAGAACTACGAACTACTACAGGTGAAATCAATGCCACGAAGACTACAGACAATCATTAACGCACAGGGTAATCCCACAAAATATTAAATAACGTAATATACTTTATAAGCATTAATTCAAGCATAAATGTACGGTGACTATTTGCGTTTACCAAAAAGGAATTCTCTCTTTTCTTCTGAACAAAACAGTGATTGTGTTTGTTTGGCCTTTCTCTTGTATATAGAAATAAAATGTATGAATGTGTAGTCTTAATTCTGGTTATATACATATTTTCCACCTCCCGTTTTCATGCTAGCTGTTTTCAATATAAAGTATGCACGGTGTACGAACACTTTCTGCTCTCACTGTAGGTATGTTGACAATAAGCGAATGTTATTAGAATATTTGTTGAGAATTCTTTTCCTTCACTGCCTTTCGCCTGGTTGAAAAGTAGTTTGCAGTGCTTTGGAGCAGCTGCAGGTGGGAACGCGATAATGTTTGAGACATACCGGCGACTTTTTTGTGTGTGAAAATAAGACCTTTCTCATAAAGCAGTAAATAACTGCAGTAGCAATTGTCTACGTAAGTGATAAAGACATATCCAACTACAAGAAACTAATACAGTATATATATTCATTATTGTGTTTCTCTTTTAACAGCTACTAGCTAGGGATGGCCAATTCCAGAATTGTTACTTTCCGGAATCCGGAAAGTAAAATCGGAAAAAATCCGGATTTCGGAAAAATTCCGATTTTTTTCTAAATTCCGGATTTTTTCCGAATGTCGGAATTTTTCCGAAATTCGGATTTTTTCCGAATTCCGATTTTTTCTGAATTACGGATTTTTCCGAAATCCGGAATTTTTCCGAATTCCGGATTTTTTCTGTATTCCGGAATTGTTCCGAATTCCGGAAAGTAAATTTTCCGATTCCGGAAAACAAAATTTCCGGAATCCGGATTTCGGAAAATTTTGGCCATCCCTAATATTATATATATATATATATATATTCACGTATATATTATATTCATGTAAAATTTCAGATTGCATTGCAAGGGGGACCGCAGATCAGTTTCCGAATGAACAGGGGTTCTGCATTATCGGAAAGTTTGAGAACCACCATATCTTTTTCAGTTATTGTCTGATGAAGACAACGTTAAGTTGTCGAAACCGTTACACTGTAATTTAGTTTTTATTAAACAAGTGTATATACTGTGGTCAGAAGTGTTTATTATTTCTTTAGAGAGTTCCAGAGTCATGATGAATAAAGTTGGATGTGAGATTCTTCTAAATCTGAAAAAGAGGATAGATAAGTGGAAGGACAGGAGAAGGAAAGTGATATCGAAGGAGCAGCAGATAGTGTTTTTTCGAAAGTGTTTACAGGAGAACACAACACCCAAGGGATTGAGAGTGAATAAGAAAGGTGTGCGTTGTGATTCAGTGAAATACAAGAAACTGGTTAGAAAGTTAGAAAAAGAGTTGGTGTGGGACGTTATAAGAAAAAGGACTAAGGAAAGTAAAGGGAGTGACAAAGTAAACAAGAGAATGTGGTCCGAAATAGTGGATAGACTATCAGTGTTTGTAAGAGAAAGGGTAGTAAAGAAGTTGGAAGAATGGGAAAATAGCTTTAGGGAAAAGGAGAGACTAAGGTTGAGGAGGAAAGGAGAAAGATTAGGATGGGAGAAAGAGGATAAGACAGTGGGTGAAGAGAACAGAGTGGTAGTTATAGGAAATGTGGATCTAACGGAGGAAGAAAGTAAGTTTTTAAAACTGGGATTCAAATTTAAAGTGAAAAACGAAAAAGTGGATATCAAAGAAGTAGTGTTTTCAGTAGAAGAAGCTATCATGGATGTGAAAGAGAAAGAAGAGAGAGAAAGGGGGAGAGAATAAGGAGAAAAGCGGTGGCAATAGTGAGACAGAATGCTTACGTTAGAAAGAAGAACCTAAGTAAAGAAGAAAGAGAGGGCTCTAAAAGACTGAGGAAGAGGAAAGACGTGGTTATTAAACAAGAGGACTAAGGAAGTGCAGTGGTAGTGATGCAGAAAGAACGGTATGAAAGAAAATTGAATGATCTTTTTGATGAAACGTATGAAGTCATAGGAGAGAAGAAGATCAAAGATGAGGTACTCAAGGGAGTGGTTGAGAACGGAAGAAGAAAAGAGTTTAAAAAGTGGGTGAAAGAAGAAGGAAGGATTCCAAAGATGAAAGGATTCCCGAAGATTCACAAGGAAGAGATTAAGCTAAGGCCGTTATTGGACTGTAGAGGAAATTGTCTGGAACTATTAGAAGAAGAGTTAAGAAAAATAGCAGAAGAGATACAAATAGGTCAAGAGAGTCATCGAGTAAAGAATACGGAGGAAGTGAAAAGAATGTTAGAGCGTATAGAAAATAAGGAGAAAATAATTGTTTAGTATTGACGTTAAAGCAAAGTTTCTGAGAATAAAGAGAGATTACGTAGTGAAAGCCATGGAAGAAGAGGTGAAAGGGAAAGAAATAAGAAAGTGGAATAAAGAGAAAATAGTGAAAGCCTTGAGAGTAATATGAGACAATAGTTTTTGAACAGTAGGGAATAAACTAGTCAAGATTAAGGAAGGACTGAGTATAGCTTCAAGATTAAGTCCAGTGTTGTCAAAACTGGTGATGAACAGATGGGACCAGAAAGTGATAGAAGAAGGTAGAAACAACCGAATATTGTTTTGCAGATACGTGGATGACTGTTTGTGGGTATGGAGAGGAACAGAGAGACAACTGGAAAAATTCGTAAAGAAGATTGAAGATTAAGAGATAGGAATAAGACTGGAAATGGAATTGGAGAAGAACAACATTATAAACTTACTGCACATGACGATAGAGATAAAAGATGGACGATTTACAACAAGATGGTATAGGAGAGAATGTGCGGCAAAAGTTTACTGTTATGAAAGGAGTAATGTGGATTACAGCATTAAAAGAAACTTCATAAGGAATATGGAGAGAAGAATAGAAGAAATAGATACTGAAGAAGAGAAAAAGGGGAACATAGAGAAGTTCCACAACCTACTAGAGCAGGATGGGTACAACAAAGAGAAGTTAAGGAAGAACAGAATTGAAGAAGAAAGAAGGAGAGAAAGGAGAGAAAGGAAGAAGAGAAGAACAAATGGCACGGAATAGAGAGCATCGGGGAGAAGACAGAAGTACTAAAGAACTTACTTAGAAGAGGTGGTGTGAACACGTACAGAAAAGAAGGAAGAAGAATTTTGGAAATGATTAATGATTTTGGAAAAGTAGAACGAAGGAAATATGTGAGAAAAATGAAGGTGTAGTGTATAAAGTGACGTGTAAGGATTGTGATATGATAAACATAGGGGAAACAGAAAAAAACCTTAAGGACAGAATTAAACAACATACGGATAATGTAAGACTTAAGATAAGGCCATATATAAACATGTTAAATAAACGGGGCATGATATATATTGGGAAGGTGTAAAGGGTCTAGAAAGGGAGAGTAGACCAATGATAAGAAAATGGAGGGAGCACAAAAGATAAAGAAAGAGAAAAGTGACAAATTAATGAACTGGAGAAGTAGACTGCTACTACATGATCTATGGGATAAATTATTGGAAGAAATTGAAGTGAAAACAAGATTGAACATATTTATATGTAATTTATATTCTTGTATTTAATATTATATATAGTTTAATATTGTATATAGTTATACTTATATAGAGTTATATATATTGTTATATTTTATAGTTATTTTTTATGTATATATATATATATATATATATATATATATATATATATATATATATATATATATATATATATATATTGCTTTTTTTATAATCAGTTGTATGTAGTATAGTCTGTTATTTATATCTAATAGGCATCAAAGGAAGATTAGGAGAAAGTTTTAAGGCAAACGGCCAAGTATAAAAAACAGGTGTGTTACAGATGTCTGCAAAAGATAAACAAGGGTGGGAGGGTGATTAGGACACATGACGCCCAGGGAAGTACGAAGCACGTGGCTTCAGATGCACACAAGGAATCACTTTTAGTATAAATATCTATGCTATAGGATATCTTTTTTAGTTAGTGTTTGATGAAGACAACGTTAAGTTGTAGAAACCGTTACTCTGTAATTTAGTTTTTAATAAAAGAGTGTATATACATTGGTCAGAAGTGATTATTATTTCTTTAGACATTTCCTTCTTTGTGAAGGATAATACAGAGATTGAAAACACTAATCACAATTGATGGTGATTGAGTCGCTTCCTGAATTACATTTACTTGGGGAATATTTGTTTTAGGGTCAATATGTATGTGGACATTTTCTTCTTTATTAAGGCGAACATAGAAATATAAAACAATATATTTGTCTGGAGTGAATATCATATAGACATTTCCTTCTTTGTGAAGGATAATAGAGTTTGAAAACACAAATCACAATTCATGAAGGTGATTGAGTCAGTTCCTGAATTATATTTACTTGGAGAATATTTGTTTCGGGTCTATATGTATGTGGACATTTTCTTCCTTGTTAAGGAGAACAGAAATTGAAAACACTATACTTGCCTCGACTCAATATAGTGCGTACACATTTTCTCCCTTGTGAAGTAGAACATAGAAATTGAAAAAAAAAAAAAAAATATTAGTCTAGAGTCAATATCGTGTGCAGACATTTCCCTCTTTGTGAAGGATAATAAAGAGACTGCAAACTTATCACAATTGATGAAGGTGAATGAGTGACTTCGTGAATTATATCTACTTGGGGAATATTTGTTTGGGGTCAATATGTGTGTGGACATTTTTCTCCTTGTTAATAAGAAAATAGAAATGAAAAACAATACATTTGTCTGAAGTAAATATCATATAGACATTTCCTTTTTTGTGAAGGCTAATAAAGAGATTGAAAACACAAATAACAATTGATGAAGGTGATTGAGTCAGTTCCTGAATTATATTTACTTGGAGAATATTTGATTGCGATCAGTATGTGTGTGGACATTTTCTTCCTTCTGAAAAAGAACACAGAAATTAAAAACACCATATTTGTGTGGAGTCACTATTGTGTGTAGACATTTCCTTCTTTGTGAAGGGGAATATTCCTTTCCGGATCCTGGCATTTTGGGCTATTTTTTAGACTTTCAGTCAAGCAGCTACTGCATCGTCACTATTTATCCTAGGATCATGGATCATACCTCATTCTCTTCAGAATAGAGATGGCTTTCAAATGGTACTACTCCCATGCCCATACCATATACTAGGAGAGGGAAAATTGATGTCGAAGGGAAAATTTTGAGAGGAATTTTTTTTGTCCAATTTGGGCCCCCCTGCCCCCCTCCCTGTGTGAACATAGAGACCTCCAAAAAATCTGATAAATAGTACTTGGTAAACTAAATGCGTGTACCAGATTTCAAGTTTCTATCTTGAATAGTAAGGGAGGGAGAAATTTTATCAGGAATTCCCACAGTGCCCAAAATTACTGCAAAACACCATGATCAAGGAAAAAATTTCCTGAGACATCCCTAATTACCCTAGGGTCATGTTTCGCCCATCATTCTCTTCACAATAGAACTGGCTTTCAGACGGTATGACTCACGTGTCTCTATCATGTATGTAAGGCGGGAAAATTCCGACCAAAGGGATTTTTGGTCTAAAAATCCCTTTTTTCAAATTTTGCCCCTCTGGACCCCCCTGTTTTTACGCAGAAATCGGAAAAAATTCTGGTAAATACTACTCGGTGGACTGAATGTTTGTGCGAAGTTTCAATCTTCTACGTGAAAAAATAGGCCCGCCTGAAAACATGTACCGACCATGCCCCATTTTTACCCTATACAGAAGTATATTTGGATAAAAATTCACTGAGATGGCCCTAATTACCCTAGAATAATAATTCGACCGTCATTTTCTTCAGAATAGAATTGCCTTTCAGACGGTTTGACTCACGTGTCTCCATCATGTATGTGAGGCGGGAAAATACTGAAAAACGGGATTTTTTAGGTCTAAAAATCCCTTTTTTCAAATTTTCCCCCTCTGGACCCCCCATGTTTTAATGCAGAGATCTGAAAAAAATGTGATAAATACTACTAGGTGGGCTGAATGTTTATGCAAAATTTCAATCTTCTAGGTGCAAAAGTAAGCCCGCCAAAAAAAAAATAAATAAACCGACCTTGTCCCATTTTTCCCTATATAGAAGTATATTTTTTAAAAATTCCCTGAGACGGCCCTAATTACTCTAGAATAATAATTCGACCGTCATTCTCTTCAGAATGGAACTGCCTTTTGGACGGTATGACTCGCGTGTCTCCATCATGTATGTGAGGCGGGAAAATGACGAAAAACGGGATATTAGGGGTAAAAATATCCCTTTTTTTTTTAACACTTTGCCCCTCTGGTTCCCCCCTGTTTTAACACTGACATTGGAACAACTCGGTAGACTGAATATTTGTGCAAAATTTCAATCTTCTACGTTTAAAAGTAAGCCCGCCAAAAAATAATGAACACAGGCTTAAAAAGGGAAAAAATATATTTTAAGATAATGACGTCATCACCTCCTATGTCTGGACGCAGGACGGTCTGAAACCATACGTAATGTCTTCTACAATGTCTCTGGACTTGAAAAAAAAAAACCTGACGAAAAAGCTCAAATAGGAGAGTTAAAACGCAAAATCCCAGAAAACACCCGTATGGTACAAAATGTACCATTAGGATCCCCAAAGGATATAGACTTTAAAAACAGTAATCACAATTAATGAAGGTGATTGAATCACTTCCTGAATTATATTTATTTGGGGAATACTTGTTTGGGGTCAATATGTGTCTGGACACTTCCTTCCTTGTGAAGGAGAACATAGAAAATCAAAACACTTTATTGGTCTTGAGTCAATAGTGTGTGTAGAAATTTTCTTCCTTGTGAAGGATAATAAAGAATTGAAAACACCTATCACAATTAATGAAGGTGGTTGAGAAACTGGCTGAGTTATATTTACTTGGGAAATATTTGTTTGGGTTCAATATGCGTCTGGACATTTTCTTACTTGTGGAGAACAAAGAAATTGAAAACGCTATATTTCTCTGAAGTCAATATTGTGTGTGTATACATTTCCTTCCCTGTGAAGGAGAACATAGAAATTGAAAGCACTATAATTGCCTAGAGTCAATATTGTATGCAGACCTTTCCTTGTTTGTGAAGGATAATAAAGTGATTGAAAACAGTAAACACAATTGATAGAGGTGATTGAGTCACTTCTTGAAGTATATTTACTTGGGGAATATTTCTTGAGGTCAATATGTGTGTGTAAATTTTCTTCCTTGTGGAGGAGAACATAGATATGAAGAAAAATATATATTTGTCTGGAGTCAATATTGTGTGTAGACATTGTCTTCCTTCTGAAGGACAACAGAAATTGAGAACATGATATTTGTCTGGAGTGAATATTGTGTTTAGATATTTCCTTTCTTGTGAAGGATAACAAGGAGATTGAAAACACTAATAACAGTTGATGAAGGTGAATTGAGTCACTTCCTGAATTATATTTACCCAGGGAATAATTGTTTGGGGTCAATATGTGTGTATACATTTTTTTCTTTGTGAAGGATAATAAAGTGATTGAAAACAGTAAACACAATTGATGGAGGTGATTGAGTCACTTCTCGAATTATATTTACTTGGGCAATATTTGTTTGGGGTTAATATATGTGTAGACATTTCCTTCGTTGTGAAGGATAATAAAGTGATTGAAAACAGTAAACACAATTGATGGAGGTGATTGAGTCACTTCTTGAATTATATTTACTTGGGGAATATTTGTTTGGGGTCAATATATGTGTATACATCTCCTTCGTTATATGGAAAACATGAAATCGAAATTAAATCTGTTTTACGTCTCACGATGAGAAATGAAGGAAATAGTGGAATAAAGAAAGTGGGAAGAAACTGGAGAACCCCGAGAAAACCCACGCAGACGGTGTTTGAGTTGAGTTCATTTTGAGTTTAACGTCCCTTTCAGCAGCGAGGCTATATGAAACGTGGACCTACTGATTAACGCGGAATCCGAACCACATGAGTTCCCGCTAGGAGTTGAATCCAGATCTAACGCGCAAAGGCGCGTACAGTAAGCGCTTAGCCACAGAGGAGCTGTAGACGGTGTTTGTCCACTACAAAGTTCACTTGGGGCAAGCTGGGATCGAACCAAGGATTCCATGCTCAATACATGAACGGTCAACCACTGAGCGAGCCACTGGGGCCTCAACCAATCTATATGGAGAAAGGTACAAGGTATTGGGTTGGCTCCACTTTACAAGACTGATAATGACACAATCAGGAAATACGTAAGGAGAGCAAATGTAGTTCCACTCGTTCCTCTTGAAGGCATTCCTGATGCATTTTCATATATATAAGACGATGCACCCGACATCCCGGAGGCACAGGGTTTCCTAGACTACTTGGCAGACACCTATACTGACGAACTAAATGCAACCTTTTACCCGTAAATACAGCAATATTTGAAAGTTTACTTTTTTGTTGGATTGTTATTTGATTTCTTACGTTGTACTAATTATATTTTTATTAATATTTCAGGGAAATAGAAAACAAATTTGATAACAACAGAAAAAAAAAAAACAAACACGAATTTGGCTGGGCTTTGGCTGACCCCAATAAAAGTTTCACGGTAGGCCTGCAAATGAACTATAATATAGTGATGAAGTATAATATGATTGGGTCGGGCCCCCCCTAACTTCGACCGGGCCCCCCCTAAATTTTTGGACTGGCTACGGGCCTGGGACACCCCCTAAATTTTTGTTGGTCCCTCTAAAATTTTCATGATAGTCTTGCAAATGAACTATGCAGATTCACTGCACGTTTTGCAAAATTACTCGAAACTAAGCTAAATGGATGTGGCGGAGTTTGATACTAGGCGCCTCATTTCTAACATTGAGGTGATACTAAAGCTTTTCATGCGATTCTGTGAAACAGGAAGTAACCATTTCACGAGAGGTTTCATGGAATACACAAACACACTCACGCATATCATATAATATATCGGTTGAGTCGATCTCACTTCAATACGTTTAAACGTTTTCGTAATTTCTCATTAGGATTTCAAAACAATATTAAATAAGTAAGAAATAATTGATTGATTTAAGCAATTTTCATTCAAAAGTAGACAAGTAGTAATATTTGGTATAAAATAGAAAGAAAATAATACATAGTTATGTTTGCTAACATTATTAGTTGCACATTAATACTACTGTTTACATTTATTGCCGATAGATGATAGAACGATAAGAAATAATTCTTTTACCCAGATTCTCAAGTGTGATATTAGAATTAATGAATTATTTACCATTTTGATTCATACTGTAGTATGCTATATTCTTGATTGAACTGATACTATAAACTATGGAAATTTTCCACAAAAATTAATGTAAAAGTTCAAACGTTCGTTCTACAATGATTGATCACAAAAATCTATATTTCGACGAGAGTAATTTCGAGATTGTACAAACATATATTGACTCCCAAGCTAGGGAGCCAATAATTTCTTTTTGGAGAAGGTGCAGGAATATCAACACTAACTTTCGCCCGTTCGAGAGTTGGTGGTGATATGTGACCTGTGCCTTGAAATTAAGCAAAACTAAAATTTTGTTTGCATTTGAACATTCGCATTCTAGTCATTTTATATTCAAGTCTGTTATGAACGCTATTTAGGACAGTGGTTCTCAACCTAAACCTCATCCTCTTGCCAGCGACCCCCTTGTAATTTCTGGTTTGTAATAAGCTTGTGTGGAATTTTTAATACTCTTATTGCGGAGCTCTCACGATATCCATCTATTTCTACTGTATAATAGTAGAATCGATTTCTTGTATATAGTGGAGACAATAACTTCCCTAAAAGCAAATGAATTAAAACCAAATTTGGACCTTTTATTCATATTACGAATATCGAATCCGATCCGTCATACTGTTTCAAAGTAGAGGCTGTTTGAAAATTGCATAACTCCTTTAATTTTGGGACATATGATTTAAAAAAAATAGAGATATTTCTAATTTTGGTTTAAAAACTTGGACAGTTGTTAAATAAGTTGTTGAGTATTTTAATTTTCGAGAGGTCGCCACATTGAGTTACCTCATATTGTTGTGAATTTGGTACATTGTTTCTGTCTTTGTTCAGTATCACCAAAAACTGTTAAGAGCAACTTGTGTAAATTTAAAATTTAGGGAGCAAATAAAATCCCATACCAAAAAAATTACTTTCATTGTGGCCAGCTTGCTGGAAAAGAAACCACACCCATACATATACAATTCTGCAAAGAACAACAAAGGGTCTCAAACAAAAGCACTCTCTTCTATTGCCTGCAGAATAACACTGGTCGGCATGAAAATCCTTCCACGAGGGTGAAAGGGTGTACCGAATAGATTTCGAGACGCTGATTACGAATATCTCATCGAGAAAGTTCCAGCACGTAAGGTTTTTTTTTTGGGGGGGGGCGGGGTGCTGTTTCCACAATTGACAGAAAAATCGTATTTTTCGTATTTAATATGTGTTTTCCGTGTCTGGAGTGCATAATTCTGAATTTTTATCTTAATCCAAGAACTGTTACTAGGCTCTATCCCAGGAACATTCTTTTCTCTAGCTCATGACCCCCCCGGAAATGTACCCCTTCCCCTTGGATTGCAAAGATTTGTTGTCGTTCCACACTGCATACACTAAAACCTAGGCGTTATTGACGGAGAAAGGATTCGTAATCAACTTGCGACCATTCGTCGGCTCCCTTTTGTCTAGACGACATACAGATTTTTGAAGAAAGGCGCCAAGACATACACTAGTTGTCGCGTGAAACAAATATTTCAGTTTCGAGTTGATCTTCGTGCTAGAGGATGGTGTTACGCTGTGTCTGTGTATACCGTAGGTGAAAAATATTTCTTCGTGAAATATTGACGTTTGTGTTTAAACGAACATGCCGAGAACTTGCAACAATTCGACAGATTCATTCTGCTACATATGTGGGGAAGTGATTTTCAAGGGACAAAGTAGGCCATTGTCACCGTTCCTGAAGACAGCCTACCATCCCTACTTCGGGTGTATAATCGGCGACTAGGATCGCGTTTGGGCTCCGAAACAAAGTTGTAACTCGTGTGCGCGTACTCTCACAGGATGGTTGAAAGGTACACATAAATCAATGCCGTTCGCCGTACCTACAGTTTGGCGCGAACCCCGTGATCATGTTTCAGACTGTTACTTCTGCCTGACTAATGTAAAAGGTTTGTCAAAAAACATGAAGCATAAAATACAGTATCCTAAATTGGATTCCGCGAGGAGACCTGTGAAACATGATATTTGTCTGCCTATACCCGTACCACCAGACACATACACCCTGTGCAGTGTTTCATCCGATGAAGAACCTGTTGCTTGTAAGGATGTTGCACAATCTTCGAGTACACAGTCAGATCCCAATTACGCTCCAGTGTCTGACACTAATGAACCACATGTGATAAGTCAGGAAGAGCAGAATGATCTGATCAGAGACTTAAACCTTCCCAAGTCAAAGGCCCTGTTGCTTGCATCACGACTTCAACAATGGAATCTACTAAACCAAGATTTGAATATATCGATGTATAGGAAAAGAGAGGTGAGCCTAGTTCCTAATTTTACAAAGGATGGTGATTTGGTGTATTGCAGTGACATTCCATCGCTTATGGGACAATTGAAGTTGAACTACAACACTGAAGATTGGAGGTTATTCGTAGATTCCTCTAGGATAAGTCTCAAGGCAGTGTTACTACACAATGGCAATGAAAAGCCAGTCATCTCTATTGCTCATGCTCTACATATGAAAGAAACATACGAGAACATGCGAAACCTATTGCAGAAAATAAAGTAGAACAGTTCCAGTGGTCTATATGCGCTGACCTTAAGGTTATTGCCATCCTCACCGGTTTACAAGGAGGTTACACAAAGCACTGCTGCTTCTTTGGCTCGACTATCCCAATGACAAAAGATTAGTACACCATCACAAAATGGCCGCCAAGGAAGCAACTGGTCCCAGGGAAGATGAACGTGGCTAATGAACGTCTTGTGGATCGGGAGAAAATATTCTTACCACCCCTTCATATCAAATTAGGGCTCATGGAGGTCTTCGTCAAGACCCTGAACCGGGATGGTGAAGCATTTAATCATCTCAGAAAACTATTCCCAAGACTCAGCGAGGCCAAGGTGAAAGGAGGTGTTTTTACGGGACCTCAAATCAGAGACGTTTTTAAGGATACTACATTTTCTTCTATGCTTAATAAAGTGGAAAGTGAGATTTGGCAGGCCTTTCGAGAAGTGTGCAGTAACTTTCTAGGGAATCATAAGTCACCTGATTACAAAGACATTGTGGGCAGGTTAATTATTTCATTTTGTAACATGGGATGTAATATGTCCCTAAAGTTACACTTCCTGCATTACCACCTGGACTTCTTCCCTGAAATGTACAGCTTGGGGAGGTTTCTGACGAACACGGGGAAAGGTTTCACCAGCAAATAGATACCATGAAGAGGCGCTACAGTGGTAAATGGAGTGTGAATATGTTGGCAGACTTCTGTTGGAATGTGACACGCGAGACACCCTGTAGTAATTACAAGAGGAGTAGGAAAACCAAGTGACACGTAAGTGTTAAACTTTTAATGCAATTTTATCTGCATAATTTACATTGATATTTAAATTATAACGTGCAAATTATTATGGGTGAAGAATAGCACCTTTGGGCGGATATTGAAACATCCCCCTCCTCCCTGAAAACTGGTACGTCCTGGAGAAAAACGGGTTACGGATTCGAGCTCAGGAGCTCGAAACCTATAAGAATCACCTATTTTCGTCGTGGGAGCGAAAAAAAGTTTAATTTTGCTGACCAGTGTAATTTGTCTATTGTTTATTTATCTACAAAGCAACACAGCTATTGGGATTAGCGTTTTCAATCTTAATTGTATTTTAAAAAAATGAAATCTTTGAGTTTTACGTCCCACGGTTATGCCGGTTAGGCTAAAGGAGACGGTGATGATGAGTGATGAATGAAATGGTGGAATGAAGAAAGTGAGAGGAAACGGGAGAACCCCGAGAAAACCCACGCACACGATGTTTGTCCACCACAAAGTTCACTTGGCGGGGGCTGGGGTCGAACCCGGGATCCCAAGCACCAGAGGTGAACGCTCTACCACTGAGCCACCGCGGCCCCTAATTGTATTTCAATATGCAGGTTTTGCTGCATTTGTATTTTTCTAGTATTTCAATATACAGTTCTCATTTAGTTTAATATCGTACCTTTTTCATTTAAATTGATTTTTAAACAATTCTGCACCTGTTGAAAATGTTTAGTGGACCTATTTTTTTGTTGTTGTTAACAGTACGTATGAAAATAAAGGAATTAGAAACAATTCAAAATAATATTTAAAAATATTTTCCGATATTAGTTTCTAATTATATTTTTCTCTTCCGATTATCTTCGCGAACCCATGGAACCCACTCGCGACCGCTCTAAAGGTCACGACCTCCAGGTTGAG
The DNA here is from genome assembly GCF_964235325.1 of Thermobia domestica. Lineage (NCBI taxonomy): Eukaryota > Metazoa > Arthropoda > Insecta > Zygentoma > Lepismatidae > Thermobia > Thermobia domestica. Next base: position 147,517,777 of record NC_137458.1, on the reverse strand, counting down.
AAACCCTGATTTAGGAAATAAAGCAGAGCCTAAGCTCTGTGCCTGTGTTGATGCACTCGACCCGAGCGAAGTGGAATGGATTTATTCAGTTTCTCGTACACAGACAAAAGAACCACTTACATTATATAAAAGACGAGAAGAATCCACAGTAGAATTTCAAGTCATTTGTTTGTGAAGCTTATATTCAAATTATTATAAAGAGGGTGTCGGGAATAAGAACACCTTCTTAGTATAATTTACAATTTCGAATTTAATAACACCTTATGGATGTTTACGTAACTTTTTTCCCGAACATTTAAGGAACGAATGGATATTCTTGGAACATCATTTCAAATTGATTCTATGATACTGTGAAACAAATATGGGAAACCACAGATAAATATGTGTGTGTTACACTTGTAATTCAAAAATTATAAAATAAGTTGAGAATAGTAAATTGTCAAGTCGTGAGGTTAGATTTAAGGCGGACAACACTCTCGAGGTCTGCAAATTCGATTCCCGGTAGACTTGCGGAAATTTAAACATGTTTTGAAGCTTCCTCGTGCGTACATTTTCACCCAGCGCCAAAGTATTGAAAGTCCTCTCCTGGAGAAGATCTGAATTCATTTAGGATACCAGGGGCGTATACAGGACGGACTTCTGGGGGCGGGAGCGGTGAGTTGTAATACTGCTACTTTTAAGAGCTCCAAACTCTGGGAAGTTGTTTTATTTATATATAAAATGAGAAAGTTTCCTCTCCTGGGGGAAGGGGCAATCGCTCCGATCGCCCCCCTTGGATCCTTCCCTGACGGATACTATGAATACAAATTCTAAGAAAAAAATATATAAGATCAAATTATTTACTTCGCAAACAAGGGTTTGTTTATTGTATTTCAATTTACCGCAACGCATGCACTCTGCCATTTATGAGATCATCTACAATGAAAATGGACCATTCCTAGGGTTTTAGTTTTCTCTATATTTTAGAGAACAAGAGAGAAAAGAGCAACACCGACATAAGACTTTCACGTTTTGTACCATTATATTAGAGCACAATCGATTAATGTAGGCCTCTATGTATTCCTCAAATTCTTGGAGGGGGAGGCAATTGCCCCTCCTGCCCATCTAAATGACGTCCCTGAACTAGGTAACTTAAACCAAGTAAAAGTTATTTTTTTTTTCACAGTATGAAACTACGGTAGACTTCCAAACTCTGCGAATTCAATACTCAAACTAGAAGTAGTAGCTACGAGTATATCTTTAACTACTGGTTGGAAAAAATGAAATCTTTGTATTACGTCCCACGGTTATGTCGGTTAGGCTAAAAGAGACGGTGATCATGAGTAATGAATGAAATGGTGGAATGAAGAAAGTGGGAGGAAACGGGAGAACCCCGAGAAAACCCACGCACACGGTGTTTGTCCACCACAAAGTTCACTTGGCGGGGGCTGGGATCGAACCCAGGACCTCAAGCACCAGAGGTGAACGCTCTACCACTGAGCCACTGCGACCCATTCTACTGGTTGGAATAGATTAATAGAATCAAAGATAGAACATATTTCTCGGACGCTGAATCTATTTCAAAAAGCCATTACTCAACATGCCTTACCGTTTTTGTTCTATAATGATAAAAAAAATGAAACCAGAAATCCTTAATTTTAACCATTATTGGCTTGAATAGATAGAGATATGGGAAGAGATAGAAGTTACTCTTGGGAAGCTGAATCGGTTGCAAAAAACCCTGCATCTTGATGTATCTTACCGTTTTTGCGCTACGGAAATCAGTATTGAAACCGGAAGTAGCAGTAAATTTCATCAAGTTCCGGTTTTGGTAGAATGTTGTGCGTTCTGACAATATGACCTCTTGAGACCCTGTATCGTTTGCAGATAACCTCTTATTGCTATAGTATATAATACCATTTTTGTTCTATGGCGATAAATGTTGAAACCGGAAATGTTAATTTGAATCACTTCCTATTTGCATAGAGGGTTAACGAAGAAGATGGAGCCTATTCTTGGGACAATGAATCAATTGTAGAAAACCCCGGATATCTCTTACCTTTTTTGCTATGAAAAAATTGGTATTAAAACCGGAAGAAATATTAAATTTGAATCACTGTCGGTTTTGATAGAGTATTCGGGATCTGTACGGATAAAGCACGTATGGCAAGATAGCCCCCCCCCCCCACTTTAGAATATTGAAACAATGACTAGGTCATTCGTTTGTACTACGTTTGTACCGTTTGTACCGAAAATATTTTCGTTTGTACCATTTTCCTTATAGGGTTACTTGAGAGGTCAACTGAGGGGGTATCTTGGCGCCAAGATAGCCCCCCGTATCACAGCACAAAAATTTGAAATACACCATTCGAAAGCAAATCGTTTGTACCGTTTGTACCGAAAAAAGTTTTGTTTGTACTCTGATAATTTTCGAAAAACAGGGGATGATATTTTGGGCGGGGGGCTATCTTGGTGCCAAGATAGCCCCCCCGTATTACACCGCAAAAAATTGGAATACACCATTCGAAAGCAAATCGTTTGTACCGTTTCACAGTGGGCCAGAATCAGAATCTGACTGGAAAAAAATAGTTTTGGCAACTACGTCTAATCTACATTCGAACAGCTCAGTTGTGTTAAGTAATAAATAAAGTTTCTTGCTGCGTATTAGTAAACACGGATAACAGCATATAGTGGCGGCAGCAGCACTTCAAAATTGATAGTTCATTATCTGTTTTATAGCGCGCTGAATTGGGGTAGTATGAACGTAAGGTTTGCGGTTTAATTGCGCATGTGAAAAGGTAACGAACGATCGCAAAATAAGCTATGAGTAAAGGTATGTATATGTACTTGCTGTTTGACTAAAGTTTTGATTGATTGGTTTACGTTGCTGTTCTGTAGAAGCATTTCTAGAGAGTCGAAGTATTCATGTATTGAAGAACTGCTATTGGAAATTGAAATTTAAATTTAAAAATGTACGTTCATGTCTGTATTGAGATCTTTCGTCATGGTGTAGTTTGATATATGTATTTCGAAATACAGTTGTGATCTACTGCCCGTTCTTGCCCGATTTTTATATTTATCGTCTTTTCAAAGTTAGGTGTAGCGATCCGGATATGCTCTTTGTGACGTGAAGAACCTGTACGAGGTATTGCGTTATAAACCATCAAACGAAGCACTTTATAATTATGATACGAACAGTTATGGAATGTAAATTCTTTCTGTGGATGTTCTTCAAAGAGTGAGAGTGACTTTAAGTGCCTTCAAAGTGATTTCGAAAAGCGTTGGAAGCTGTGTAATAGAATGGCTGATAAGTTTTTATCCAAATATAATGATTGGTTGGAAGGACATATAAAGTTCTCTGAAAAAGTATTTACTGGTTTCAAAACGATCTCTTGAAGCCAAGAGCATAAGCCTTTGACAAGCAAATCAGGCAGACCTAGTAAACTCTTCGAAGATCCGGAAACAAAGTCGAAGAAAAAACTTGTACAACCACTCGTTACAAAGCATTCTGAGTAAGAGCTGGTGTTGGCTGCCCAATGTTCATTAAGAGCTGCTGAAAAAATAGATGCCGCGGTTGTATTAGGAGAAATCACTCAAACGACACCTAAGGGAACGAAAATCAAACAGGCTTATCATTCGCCAAAATTCTCTCAAACACTTATTCTCCGGATGAAGTCGTGGCACTTATTATAGATAACAACTTAACAAAAAGACAGTATGCACATTTGAGACTAGGTGCAAAGGCAAAACATTGTGACATATATCTGTAGTATAAAGTGGTGTGGGAAGCAAAATTAAAGCGTTATCCCAGAGAAAAAAATATAATAGTAACTGACACGTCAGCCGAAGATAATTTACAAGCAATAGTAAATCAGACAATTGAGCGCATCGTGATTTTACATGAAGGTTATATTAAACAGTGCATCAAAGATGGAGACATAATGAAATTAGTGTGTGAGTGGGGTTGCGATGGAAGCAGTTGTCATAATGTATATAAGCAGAAAGTTGAAACAGAAGATAAATTGAACTAGTGGCTCAGATATTTTTGCTATCTCCACGTTCCCTTACAGTTGTATTCAACATCAGATGGGGAGGTTGACAAAGCAATTTTGTAGCAAAATCCCAAACCATCGTCGCCTAGATTTTGTCGACCCATTAAATTATTGTACCAGAAAAGAGAACTGAACTGTCGAGAAAAGAGGTATGTTCAATGGAAACGCAAATACGTAATTTAAAGCCTACTAAAGTACCAATTCAGGAGAAGGAAGTAAATGATATCCCTAAACTTGTGTTCACAATGGTGAATGGGAAGATGTGAAACTCTGTTACAGAAACTTCCTCCTCAAACGTACTCCTTGAAGGCACTTAAAGTCACTCTCACACTGCGAAGAACATACACAGAAAGAATTTACATTCCAGAACTGTTCGTATCATAATTATAAAGTGCTTCGTTTGATGGTTTACAACGCAATACCTCGTACAGGTTCTTCACGTCACAAAGAGCATATCCGGATCGCTACACCTAACTTTGAAAAGACGATAAATATAAAAATCGGGCAAGAACGGGCAGTAGATCACAACTGTATTTCGAAATACATATATCAAACTACACCATGACGAAAGATCTCAATACAGACATGAACGTACATTTTTAAATTTAAATTTCAATTTCCAATAGCAGTTCTTCAATATATGAATACTTCGACTCTCTAGAAATGCTTCTACAGAACAGCAACGTAAACCAATCAATCAAAACTTTAGTCAAACAGCAAGTACATATACATACCTTTACTCATAGCTTATTTTGCGATCGTTCGTTACCTTTCCACATGCGCAATTAAACCGCAAACCTTACGTTCATACTACCCCAATTCAGCGCGCTATAAAACATAATGAACTATCAATTTTGAAGTGCTGCTGCCACCACTATATGCTGTTATCCGTGTTTACTGATACGCAGCATGAAACCTTATTTATTACTTAACACAACTGAGCTGTTCGAATGTAGATTAGACGTAGTTGCCAAAACTATTTTTTTCCAGTCAGATTCTGATTCTGGCCCACTGTGCGTTTGTACCGAAAAAAGTTTTGTTTGTACTCTGATAGTTTTCGAATAACAGGGTATGATATTTGGGGCGGAGGCTATCTTGGCGCCAAGATAGCCCCCCCGTATCACAGCACAAAAATTTGAAATGCACCATTCGAAAGCAAATGGTTTGTACCGTTTGTACCGAAAAAAAGTTTTGTTTGTACCCTGATAATTTTCAAGAGAGAATGGATGGCATTTGGGAGGTTATCTTGTACGCAAGATAGGCCCCCTAATATGTACCTTTTCCATGCCCATTAATAAGTATTATGTGTCTATTCATGTGAATTTATGTGTATTTAGAACTCTTGTTGTACATATCCAAATAAAAAAAAAAAGACTTGTTGGGAATAACGCAACGTTAAAATTGAATCGGCGAGTGGGAAAACAGTGTAAGTTCAAAATAAGCCATTTTGAGTTAAAGGCGAAAATAACACTAAAGATGTAGAACTACAAGTTGTAATGAAGAGCAGTACAATTTGGAAGACCTCGCACGTTATAACAGAATGCTATAATGTCGACTGTACATTTGTGGCATTAACAAACGAAAGTTCTTTCTTCAAATATCTCAAAATGCGTTTTGTGCACTAGTAGTGTTTTTCCGCTCAACATTCAATAATTAAATTTTCTCTATTTGTGCCCTTTTCCGTAAATAAATACCGTAAAAGGAATAACGAAGTGTGTACAAATTCAGAAAGAAACTGGATTTACAGAAATAATCTTAAACAAAGAAAACTAAAAGATGAAATGTTTGCTCACCTAAACTGCGTCCTTCCACGTTTCAGCTTTACACCAACTGAAAAACTTAGCTGTTTATATCTGTCACATTAACGGCTCGAGAAGTTTGCCGCTTTCATAGACAATAGACGAAAGCAAATAGGCCATTGCTGAATAATACGTATTTACTTAAGGAAAAGGGCAGAAATAGAGAAAAATTAATTGAATCGGTGAGTGGAAAACCACTACTAGTCCACAAAACGCATTTTGAGATATTTGAAAAAATAAATTTCGTTTGTGGTTTAATGCCACAAATGTACAGTCGACATTATAGCATTCTGTTATAACGTGCAAGGTCTTGCAAATTGCACTGCTCTTCATTACAACTTGTAGTTCTACATCTTTAGTGTTATTTTTGCCTTTACTTCCAAATGGTTTATTTTGGACTCACACTGTTTTCCCACGTGCCCTACGGGGCTCTAAGCCGCTTTCAATTTTTATTGCTCCTAGTCTGGGTCTCGTCTGAGTCTCGTCTCGATAATTCGAAATGAAACCGAGACTGGCTTTTATATACAGAGACGAGACCGAGATAGAGCTCTATAAATCGAAACGAGACTTAGGTCAGTCTCCAATATTGATATTGATAGCTATTAGAATTGCCTCTACACAAACTTTGTTTCGTTGCTGTGTTAGATAATATGCTAACGGTTGACTGATGTACAGTGGCGTATTTAGGGAGTGGCTCAAGCCCCTCCCGAAATAAATTTGTGATAATATTTTTCGCATTGCACATACAACACAAATGTTTCTTTGTTTCTTACTCGTTCCTCAAGCCTTTCCCAAAACAAAATCCACTGCTGATGTATATAGCCTTCATCTCATATATATGAAATGAAATGTTTGAGTTTTACGTCCCACAGATATGCCGGTTAGGCTAAAGGAAACGGTGATGATGAGTAATGAATGAAATGGTGGAATGAAGAAAGGAGGAAACTTGAGAATCCCGAGGAAACCCACGCACAAGGTGTTTGTCCACTACAAAGCTCACTTGGCGGGGGCTGGGATCGAACCCGAGACCCCAAGCACCAGAGGTGAACGTTCTGCCACTGAGCCACCGCGGCCCCTATATATATATATATATATATGGTGATCAGAAAAATGGAAACACCTGAACGAAATTGCAACTTACCAGATTAATATGGTGTCGGGCCACCTTTCGCCTTCAGAACAGCCTTCATGCGACGCGGGATGGAGGCATAGAGGTCGTGAATGGTAGCAAGTGGAATTTTACGCCATTCCTCGTGTAGGGCATCGGCCAGTTCTGTGAGAGAGGATGGAGGTGGAAATCGTCGCCGGAGTCGTGTTTCCAAGACGGACCACAGATGTTCAATTATGTTGAGATCTGGGGATTGGGCGGGCCAGGGGAGGTGTTGAACTTCATCCCAATGTTCCTTAAACCACGCTGCAACAACGCCAATTGTGTGAATGGGTGCATTATCATCCTGAAAGATGGCGTCATTTTCCGGGAACAACATCCGGACCATAGGATGCAAGTGGTCTCCTAAAATTGCGACATAATCCTTGGCAGTGATTCGTCCGCTAAGTGTGACCACAGGATCCAATGAAAACCATGATATAGCGGCCCACAGCATCACCGAGCCGCCGCCATGTTTCACAGTTGGGCGGAGACATTGCAGATCATAAGTTGGGCGTTCTCCACACATAAACACGGCCCGTGGTTGGGAATAGGGTGAAAGATGACTCATCCGACCATATCACACGTTTCCAGTCCTCAACGGTCCAAGTTGCATGGTCGCGGCACCATTTGCGGCGTGCGAAAGCGTTATGGTCCCTGATGAGCGGTTTGGCCCGTGCAACACGACCCCGTAAGTTCATGTCATGTAATTCGCGGCGGACTGTGATTGTCGAAACAGGGTGGGGGAGGTGCTGATTGAGTTCCTCCGTCACTTGCTCCGCAGTGGCACGATGGTTCTGCGTGACAATGCGCTTTAATACCCGGCGTGGCCTGTCACTCATGATTTTCTTTCGCCCACTATTCCGCTTCCCCGATGTGGTTTTCCCGTGTGTTGTGTAGGCCGTCATCACCTTCGACACTGTCCCACGCGACACACCTAACACAGTAGCCACTGCCGTCACACTCAATCCACATAACCGCGCACCAACAATTTGCCCTCTTTGAAAATCTGAGGGGTCTCCCATTTTACACTACCTCCGTCTGCTGCAGCGACTGGACACTGCTGTTCCACTGCGCCTGACGTAGTATGGAGACCGACCTAACACACCACCACCAGCGGTCCGGCGCTGCGGGCGCCACGACACCACTGCCAACCCATACATCTGACGTGTTGCTAACTACAGGTGTTTCCATTTTTCTGATCACCATCTATATATATATAGTTAAAGTCATAAGTGTTCGTACACTGACTGCTGCAAGGTATGATTAAATGTCTGTAGCTCCGATTTTGTTGGAGATAGAGCATTGAAACAAACGGCACTGCATTCTCCATTAAGTTATTTATTATTTACAAAACAAATGTTCCGTGAATGTGAAAACATAGATAAATAATGGCAAAAGAAAGAAAAATGAAAAGGGTGTTGACATGTCAAAAGTATTCGTACACTGAAATTAAAGACAAAAAGGTCCAGTTGTTTGAGCTGTTGTTCACATAGAACGCCAACTGAGGGTTTGCAAAGCTAAACACAACCACAGACCAATGAAATATCATTCAAGTTCAAAAAGTGATTCAAGACGGAAGACGTAATGGGCCAACAAGGAACGGAGACAAAAGATACAGAAAGAAATATATTTATAAGGCTTCATAACGATCTATGATTGACTGCAAATCCTTACGGTAGATACCAGATATTATCGGAAAACCACGTTCGACCATGCGGTCAATCATAAATCGATATTGCGAAACAAACACAGTCAAAAACATGCCGCGAAGTGGAGTCCATGGAAGATCTTTGGACGATGTGAGCTATACTGCTGAATGATATTACGAAGAACCTAAGAATCAGTGGTGGCAGAAGAAGCCAAATCGGGTATGTTAGTTTCGGAAAGCACTGTGCGTCGTGCGTGCAACAAACAAGGTTGTAATGGGCATTGTAACGAGTCATCATTTCGAGCTGCCTGTTACTGCTGAAATATGGACTTGTCCTTTATTAATCATACGGAATGAATCTTCCTTTGCTTTTGGCTCGAGTTTGCTTGTAGTTTGAAGTGCTTTATGTGTCAAAGTGGATTGCATGGGGCAAATTGGGAGATAGTGCAAGAGAAATGAAAAGGTTTATAGTTTTTGATTGTGCTTTGAAACAAGTAATATGGCCACAATATTAAGCTTAATGTGTGAAAATTGTGAAAGGCTTATTATAATTGCATTCTCTAAGAAAGAGATCGGCACCGAGTCGCGGTGGCCAGATCGGGTAACTTTAGTAGATCGGGTAGTCGCGGCTCGCAAAAAATGATGTTTTGCTATACGCAGTGCAATGTTTATATTTCAATTAATTCATATTGTGAATATCTAGTCTCAGAATTTATTGGTTTAGTGATTGCATCGAGTTTTTGGTGGCTTTAAATGGCCGGAAATTAGGAGCTGGTGGTGGGCAAATGTTGTTCAGTTTAATTAGTCTCTGGAAAATCTTTTGTTCAGTTTCCCAGCTCAACTATTAGTTTAACTCGGATTTTTATTTTCCCTTTGGAATGTTTACTGCTTTGGAAGCAGAATAATTTGATTGATAAGTTGCCGTAATTCTTTTCACTGGCACTCATTCGACCAACTTGTTCGATTGCTAATATTCGAGAAAGTTCAGTGAAAGCAGGGCTAGAGGTGACTATTCTTATTGCGGTAATGAGGGTAAAGCAGAGACTGTTAAATAAGGTGAGTATGAATTACTTATTTAGATATAGAAAAGTAGCAGTGCACGTCTTATGTATTTTTATTGTGCAGTTGTGTATCGTAACTCCGCTTTGCTTAGGATAAAAACTTGGAATCAATATCCTGTTAGGATTCTGGTCCTTGTAATCTATCCCCTCCCATAATTTTACTGGGAAATTTCATTTGAACGAAATATTTTTTTATAAAAAAATATTTAATTGGACTATCGAATGAAATTGGTGATCAGATGTTTCTTGCAGTTCAATTTCAGCTGTTTAATGGTGATTAATTCGAATTTCAAATATATTTCATGCTTGAGCTCCCTTTTAAAGGCGGTAGCATTCCTATTTTCTCCAGAAAAGGGTTATGTTAATGCATTTAGAAAGAGAATAATTTAGAATACTATACATTTTGATCAATTGTAGAATTCTTGAACTGAGACAGAGGAATTAATAATTTGTCTTGTTGAAATTTATAAATGCTTTTATTATATACAGATTGATCATACATTTTTTCGGAGAAAAATTATTTACTGGATTAAATATTAAAAGTGACTAGGATTTTTGAGAGAATTTATTGTTATTTGGAATCTTTATTAAATAATCGTTTTGTTTTTACGATTGTTAAGTTAATCTAATCCTCTAGTCCTAATTAAATTGGAAAGTACTTGGAAATCCTGCTTTAGATTTTTGTTTTGAGAAAATATTTTAGCCGAATAATTTTCTGATATTTATCAAGATAACAGAAAAATACTATTGGTGACTATTTGAGAATTTTGTATTATTACCTGAGATTGATTAACTTTGATTCGAACTATTGTTTAGGATCGATTTACTTTAACGAAACGAGAGAGCAATATTTTTTCATTATTTCTATTTACTTTTTAAAAAAATGTTCTTATATATGATTGTTGTTATTTTGAGCTCCGTTAACTTGTTCCACCACTTCTAAAATTTACTCAGAAAAGAATGTCAAAGTTTTGTACTGGTTTCGTATCGTTTTGTACCACCAATAAAAAGTTTTCTACCATGTCCATTACCCAGTAATGGACGATTCAAAGTGGGGGAACAAGTTAACGCCTCTTCCCCCACCATGACGAATTTTCCCGAAAATAGTGGCAAAGTTTTGTACTAGTTTTGTACCGTTTTGTACCACCAATAAAAAGTTTTGTACCACCTTCATTAACCAGTGATGGACGATTTAATGTGTGGACCCAGCGTTAACTTGTTCCCCCACCATAACGAATTTTCTCGAAAATAATGTCAAAGTTCTGTACTATTTTGGACCACCAATAAAAAATTTTGTACCACATCCATTAGCCAGTAATGGACGATTTAAAGTCTGGACCCAGCGTTAACTTCTTCCCCAAAATAACGAATTTGCTCGAAAATAATGTCAAAGTTTTGTACTGGTTTTGTACCGTTTTGTACCACCAACAAAAATTTTGTACCACCTCCATTAGCCAGTAATGGACGATTTAAAGTCTGGACCTTGCGTTAACTTGTTCCACCACCATAACGAATTTTCCCGAAAATAATGTCAAAATTTTGTACTAGTTTTGTACCGTTTTGTACCACCAATAAAAGATTTGTACCACCAGCCAGTAATGGACGATTTAAAGTCTGGACCTAGCGTTAACTTGTTCACCCACCATAACGAATTTTCCCGAATATAGTGGCAAAATTTTTACAAGTCTTGTACCGTTTTGTACCACCAATAAAAAGTTTTGTACACCCTTCATTAACCAGTAATGGTCGATTTAATGTCTGGACCCAGCGTTAACTTGTTCCCCACCATAACGAATTTTCTCCAAAATAATGTAAAAGTTTTGTACTTGTTTTATACCGTTTTGTACCACCAATAAAAGTTTTGTACCACATCCATTAGCCAGTAATGGTCGATTTAAAGTCTGGACCTAGCGTTAACTTATTCCCCACCATAACGAATTTTCTCGAAAATAATGTCGAAGTTTTGTACTAGTCTTGTACCATTTTGTACCACCAATAAAAAGTTTTGTACCACATCCATTAGCCAGTAATGGACGATTTAATGTCCTTACCCAGCGTTAACTTGTTTCCCACCATTACGAATTTTCATAAAATAATGTCAAAATTTTGTACTAGTTTTGTACCACCAATAAAATGTTTTGTACCACGTCCATTAGCCAGTAATGGACGATTTAAAGTCTGAACCTAGCGTTAACTTGTTCTCCACCATAACGAATTTTCTCGAAAACAATGTCTTTGTAATGGACGACTGGCTAATGGATGTGGTACAAAACTTTTATTGGTGGTAGAAAACGGTACAAAACTTATACAAAACTTCGCCACTATTTTCGGGAAAGTTCGTTATGGTGGGGAAGAAGTTAACGCTGGGTCCAGACTTTAAATCGTCCATTACTGGCTAATGGAGGTTGTACAAAACTTTTTATTGGTGATGCAAAACTAGTACAAAACTTTGTCACTATTTTCGGGAAAATTCGTTATTTTGAGGAACAAGTTAACGCTAGGTCCAGACTTTAAATCGTCCATTACTGGCTAATGGAGGTGGTAAAAACTTTTTATTGGTGGTACAAAACGGTACAAAACTAGTACAAAACTTTGACACTATTTTAGGGAAAATTCGTTACTTTTGGGGAACAAGTTAACGCTACGTCCAGACTTTAAATCGTCCATTACTGGCTAATGGAGGTGGTAAAAAACTTTTTATTGGTGGTACAAAACGGTAGAAAACTAGTAAAAAAATTTGCCACTATTTTCGGTAAAATTCGTTATGGTGGGGAAAAAAGTTAACGCTAGGTCCAGACTTTAAAATCGTCCACTACTGGCTAATGGACGTGGTACAAAACTTTTTATTGGTGGTACAAAACGGTACAAAACTAGTACAAAACTTTGCCACTATTTTCGGGAAAATTCGTTATGGTGTGGGAACAGGCGTTAACTTGTTCCCCCACTTTGAATCATCCATTACTGGTTAATGGACGTGGTACAAAACGTTTTATTGGTGGTACAAAACGGTACAAAACTAGTACAAACATTCTAGCTACATGACCTGCTCACCTAAGCCTCCTAGACTTGACGACCCTAACAATGTTGGGTAAACCGTATAACTTATGTAGTTCCTCGTTATGAAGTTTCCACCATTCCCCATTCCCGTTCCTCTTGGATCCGAATATTCGTTTCAGGATCTTGTTCTCAAATACTTTCAGTCTATGTTCTTCCCTTAGAGTAAGTGACCATGTTTCGCAACCATACAGAACAACAGGCATGATTATCGTTTTGTATATTTTAAGCTTCAAATTCCTCGACAGAATTCGCGACGACAAGAGATTTTGAACCGAATAGTAACACGAATTCCCTGCTTTTAATCGACATTTAATTTCTCCGTGAATATGATTTTCCTCTGTTAATATTGATCCTAGATATTTGAAACTATCCACTTTATCAAAAGTATTATTTAATATTTTAATACATCCATAATTTGCTATATTACGGTCCCGACGCACTTCCATGTATTTAGTTTTATCTGCATTTACTTCTAAACCCATGTCCCTGGAAGCGCTTAATAAGATCTCTGCATTTCTTTCTATTGTTCTCCTATCATCCCCTATTCAGTTTACACCATCAGCATACAACATAACCTGGTGAATACCATTCAACTCTATGTCCTGGTTGCTATCTTTGATTTTCCTTATAGCGTATTCCAGAGCAAAGTTAAATAATAATAGCGACAACGCATCTCCTTGTTTCAGGCCATTTTCGACATGAAATCGCGTGGACAAAAATTTTCCTACTCGGACTTTACTTTGGGATTCATTTAAACATATCTTAATTAATCTAATTAGCTTTCTCGGTATTCCAAGTTCTGTAAGAACGTTGTATAATGTTTCTCTCCTAACCGAGTCGTACGCCTTTCTAAAATCAATAAGTAATTGATGTACCGGGGTATTGTATTCCCACTTTTTTTTCGAGTATTTGGCGAATGGTAAATATTTGGTCGATAGTTGATCGATTTCGTCTAAATCCGCACTGATAATCTCCAATAATTTCATGTGCGTATGGGGTCAATCTTGCTAATAGAATATTTGAAAGGATTTTATAGGATGTTGGCAGAAGAGAAATGCCTCGATAAGTATTAGTCAGTTTTGTCGCCTTTCTTGTGAATTGGAACAATGACTGATTCTTTCCACTCTTGTGGCAATTCTTCCTTGTTCCAGATAAGGAGAATGAGTTTGTGTATCTTGTTCCACAATTTTTCGCCTCCAGCTAAAATTAACTCAGCCGGAATTTCATCTACACCCGAAGATTTGGGTTTCTTTAATTTCTTTATAGCGGTTTCTACTTCTATTCGGTTGGGTTCTGGAATATACAGTTCTGCGGTGTGTATCTCCTTTTCTCCATGCACACTAGTTTTTGGTTGCGTGTTAAGCAAATCGTCAAATAAATCTTTGCATCTATTTAAGATGCTATCCGTATCAGTGAGAACTGTACCGTCAGATTTCTTTAATATATAAGCACGAGGTTGATAGCCTTTCTTAAATTCGCAGGACCCCTTATATATATCCTGGATGTTTTTATTTTTACTATTATCTTCAAGTTCTTTAATTTTAGCTTTCAGAAAATCGCGTTTCTTTGTTCTAAAAGTTTTGGAAGTTTCCCGCGAAATCTGCGAAATTTTGTGTAGTTATTTCATTCGGATTTTGTAGCCAGCGTAAGTTTGCCGGTTTTCTCTTCTCCGCTAGTTTAATGCATTCCTGGTCGAACCATGGTTTGTTCCTACGTATTTCCGCGTGTCCCAATTTTTCTTTTGCTGAAATTTTCATGCTATCTCTAATTTCAATCCAGGTATCCTCAACACTAGTGCACTCCGAATCTTCTAAAGCCGAGAATCTATTCGAAATTTCAATCTGATGTTCCTCTTTTACCTGACTCTCTTCTAATTTCTTTAAATTGAATCTCTCCGTTTTCGGACAATTACCTTTATTCAACGATAATCTCTCTCGTATTATCGCTGCTACCAGGTAGTGATCAGTGTCACAATCAGCCCCTCTAAACGACCGGACATCAATTATGATAGATTGCCTTCTTCTATCTACTAAAACGTGATCAATTTGATTGTGTGTTTTTCCGTCTGGTGATGTCCAAGTGTATTTATGAACTTCGCGATGTGGGAATTTTGTACTCTTCACGATTAGGTTTTTGGATGTTGCAAAGTTCACGAGTCTCACACTGTTGTCATTACTTTCCTTATGCAGACTGTCGTTCCCTATAATCGGTTTGAAAATATCCTCTCGTCCTACCTTCGCATTGAAATCCCCTAATAGAATTTTCATATGGTATCGCGGGAGTTGGTCAAATATCCGTTCTACTTCTTCGTAAAAACTGTCTTTTATATTGTCATCCTTATCTTCAGTTGGGTAATGTACATTTAAAACAATAATATCACACCACCGTCTTTTAAGGGTAATAAAAGAAAGTCTGCCAGTAACAAATTCAACCCGTTTAATTGCTGGTAATATTCGTTTGTGAACGAAAAACCCTGTGCCTAACTGGTGATTTTTATTTCCTTCCCCGTAAAAGAACGTAAAAATTCCGGAATTCACAGATCCATTTTCTTCCCACCTAACTTCCTGAACTCCTACTACGTCCATCCTGTATTTCTCTAACTCGTTCGTTACGGATTTTAACGCGCCTGCCCTTTAAGAGTTCTAATATTCCATGTTCCATATCTCATGTCCATTTTCTTTTGCTGAGGTCGTGCCAAGTTATCAGTCCTTGTCCGAGGCTTTTGTGAATATTTCTAAACAAGTTTTTTTTACAGGATGAGGTTGTTAGCCGTACCCAAACCCCCAAGCTGGAGGACCACTCCTAGTCGTCTGTCCGCGACTGCTTATTCAGTATATTCGCAGCTAACCTCTATATCTAGTGGCCTTCTCCTCGATCTGCAACCTGAGGACGCGCCATGCCGTGGTGACAGGAACCAGGCACGTAGCCAAGGGGTGGGTCCGGGGGGTCCGGACCCTTCCCTTCGGATCCAGAAATGAAAAATATTAAAGAAGGATTAAGCAAAAAGAATGGAGAAAAATATGAATCAGCGTCAAAAATATAAAACTAGAGCAAGTGTTTGGTTACTCTTTCTTATGAGGAGCTTTGTGTGGAGGAAACTAAAGGGGAAGTTGAAAATTGGTATTGTAACGAAGCATTCCGAATACCATCTATCTGCATAGATAACATAGACTCTCAGGTAGAACTTAAGAAATGTGCCCAGAATCACCAATAATATGAGCCATTTGAATTTCGCGGCACCTCTAATACATTTTATAGGATGTCTTTACTCCCGAAAGAGTATCTCGTTGCTATCCTTGATGGCATTAAACGAAGATAAGAAAAAGAAGAAGAAAGAAGACAAGTAGAACCGAGTTCGAATGACCTCGGAAGTCTATATCTTTTTTAATACTTTTTTATTTTCTTTTACTCAAGATTTCTTCATAGTTTTTCTTCTTAAAATACTTACTAACATGTTCTCATTTTATTGTCCTAAAAGAACAATATGGGTATGTTGTCAGTAAAATAGTTTAGATTGCTCGATTCCCTGGTGTGTAACCATAGTATTTCATTTCACCTCCCCCCTCCGATTACGAAATCCTGGCTAAACGAACGAATATATGTTGCCACTAAAATAATTTAGAATGATCGAGCCCCTGGTGTGATAACCACAGTATTTCGTCACGGACCCCCCCCTATTTCGAAATCCTGGCTACGTGCCTGCAGGAACCCACAAGGAACAAATGGCAAAGGACAATACAGTACCACGATCATCAGCATTTTGGAGATCTCTAATAACTCAAATGGCATGAACGGTGCAATACGCATCAATTGTATCTTAGCGTTAGATACTATGCCCATGGTACAATTTATCTCGAATGAAAGAAGGAACAAAGTTACAAGAAATGGAAAATTTAACTTTTTGTGAAGACTTTACTTCGAAAACGTGCTAACATATCACGTATCATTATGTAGATGCTTCCAAAGTACTTAAATGATATAATGCCATTTACAACAACTGTTATTTCAAACCGTTTTAGAGATGCCAAACACATGGATAGTGATTGTTATACTGCTTAAAATAACGCTATTTGTGTTAAGGATGGGCACGAGTCGAGCTAAAACTCGACTCGACTCGAATTCAAGTCAAGTTTAAGGTTGAATCAAAGGTAATTTTCTCGAGTCTAGTTTCGTGCCGAGTCACTGTTTTTAGGTCGAGTTTCGAGTAGAGTCGAGTTTGTTATATGGCTCGCTCGTTCAGTCGTTTTAACTAGTTTTGAAATCATGGCCTGATTAGACCGGAAAGCAAAAGTCATTGTAGAAGGCCGAGTTCCTTCTCCTTCATCTGCATATCAAAATGCAGATGAGGGGCACATTTACATATCATTATTTAAATATATTAATTTGTGGTAAAATTAATTGCTTCTAAATTAGCGTGCATATTAAATATTATCTTGTTATTATGAATATAAATGGGTAAACACCGAGCGTAATACGGAAGAATTAATACAATATTGTTGTATATTGTATTTAATTATGTATGTTTCTTCTTTTATAGGCTAATTAACCTTTTATTCTTGCATGCATCTCATTACTGGGACATTGCATTGTATATATATATATATATATATATATATATATATATATATATATATATATATATTATATATATGGGAATGAAGTGAGATAGTTATTAAACTATCCTACATACGATTAATTAAAGAAGAAATTAAAACATATACTAAGGATTCATGTATAGAAGTTTGAACTTTGGGTACAGAGCTACGTGGACAGAGAATTTTTTTTTCTTGACGACACTTGGCTGCATCAAGAACTGCATGTGAGGTCTATGACAACTCACGCTTGAAGAAATCACTGAATGAGCATGAGAAGATGACTCATTACGTATAGGAAGTATCCTGTTCACTTCCTCTTGTAAAGCAATGCTGGATTGGACCTAAGAAATTTTCCCAGGATGCACAGCAGCTTTGAAAAATTGTATTTTATTT
Source organism: Thermobia domestica (assembly GCF_964235325.1). Lineage (NCBI taxonomy): Eukaryota > Metazoa > Arthropoda > Insecta > Zygentoma > Lepismatidae > Thermobia > Thermobia domestica. Next base: position 147,500,043 of record NC_137458.1, on the reverse strand, counting down.
TGATTCATTTTATATGTAAAATATTAATATTAACGTATTACGCTCACTAGTTCTTGGAAAGACCGTTCAAAATTCATGACTATATTTGTCAACGTGTTTCCCTTCGTTCAAGACATTTGGCTCTTGTATTTTTTTCAAAATTAATAGTAACCTAAGATGTTTTTCTCTCTCTCTCTCTTGAAAACATGGCTACTAGGGTTGGTAGCAGACAGTTTGAAGGGAAGCCAAAGGAAAAAACACTTCCTTCTAATACCACGAGAGATGCCAGTTCTGTATAATAATATCAATGTATTCTGTGTATATTTTTCTTTATTTTTGTATATATTATCATGTGTTTCTATTATGCAAAGTGTTGGTTCTGAGTGAAAATAGTAAATGTTTATGTGTTAATGCTATGGACTTCTGTTTTGATCAGAAGCTTTTTAAAGTGACCGCCATCGAAGAAGAGGGCAGCACCTCTCATAGGTGTCTGGCTAACTATGCAGTCAGAAGCAAGTTTCTGTGGTCTGTTTGTAGGAGACCACCCACGATATGTTGCCTGCGGTATCAAACCCTTTGTGGGAAGATTCCGAGAAGAGCGAGTCCCGCTTTTCTTGGAATTTCAGAGTTTAATAACCTTGTTCAGTGGCTGAACAGGGAAGTTGTTTGATAGATCTGGAAGAGTACACTTCGAATTATCGTGTGTGAAGTCTTCAATACTTCTCAAGTACCGGGAAGTACGACCCAGGAAGGTGAGAGAATCGCTCCCCAGGATTCCTGTGTTTATTATACATGTACCGACATGTATCGGGTACTTACTTGTACTAGTGAACAGTGCTAATACCTATCTATCTGATTGTGAGTTACATCAAGTGCATTCGAACGGTGTCAACCGTCAAAATTTGAAGACTACGTTATAATCAGTTACTACGTCTGAACATGACAGTTTCAATCATAAATTTAACTATGGCTTTTTTGCTATCTGTTGGTCATCAGTACCAAGTAGCCGTTATTCGTCTATAAACTTTCTTAGTAGCACAGTGGTGCATTTCACTAATTCCCAGTATGGAAGTGGAATTTTATATTCAAATCTCTATCTGAGAGATTCCTGGCCTGTCACGCTATTACGGCAGTGCCATCCTTGGACTCTAGCACAAGGAAACAAGCAGTAGCTTAACTTGTCTATTTTACTGATAGTCCTTATGTCAGTTCCAGCGTAGTGTGACCATTCAGCGAGTCAGAATCGTCAGGAACATTTCTTTACAGTGGAATGAGAATGTGGTAACTACATTGGTGATTTTGCAGCAGGAACTGTGCGTCAACTTTTCCGAATGAACAGTGCATCGAATATATATCTATTGATCTTTTTTTTATTTTCACATATAAAGTGTGTAATACCATTTTATTTGCTATTATCATCCTCCTCTCTGAAAGACGGTCAGAGACAGTGAACTTAGAATGATGAGGAGTGCGTATTAATGTAGTGTTTCAGATCAATTAAGAGATCAAACAGATCTCCAATTTTAAATCAGTTTCATCATTATTGTTTTTTTATTTTTATCAATTTCCAGTGGGAAAATTGTGTGCATTTCAATTAAAAGTGTGTATGTGGTGCACCATAAGTAATCGAAATTCAATATAAGTGTATATATAAATGGAAGTGTTAAGTGTGTCGATTTTCACCAATGGTCTACCAAGGCAGCAATAAACCTTCATCTATCCAAAGTATTTCTAGGGGTCTGTTTTTCCTGCATGGTGAGTACCTGATGCTAATTCCTATGTTTTGTTTTCAGGAGTGTGAGTCAAGGAAACATTTCTCCTTGTCTTTGTACATCTGACCATCTCCCTGAATGGGGCCCAGGGAGAATTACGCCCAAAGAACTAAAAGAACAGAGTCATGAGTATAGAGAGTAATTAACAGGCTGCTACCTGTTTGTTTTGAAACTAGATTTTTTTTATTTAACCTTTTGTTTTTATTTTGAAACTCTCTATAAGCAGCTTCAAGACCATGACTGTAGTCCGAGAATGCCCTGAGATCTTTTGTTCATTTATATTCATTTACATATGCTCTATCGACTATTAAGTGTGGCAGTGGCGGCTTCCACAGGAGATCACCTTTATCTCCAAGCAGAGAATTATGTATGCTAATGCATTCTGTTTGCATTTTATGTAAATTTAGGATTATTTTGAATATTCCTAGCCACTCCACCTTATTTGTATCATTTTTATTGTAGTGGTGTTTCTCTGGTATGCTTAGTTTCGTCTCTGGCTACCTGCACCTCAGAAAAACTTGGCGCCAACAGCGTTAAGGGCGATTGAGTATTTCTCTTAAAATACTCATTGGTCAGTGTACTTTTGGATATAAAATTTTCGGCTTATGTTTTGTCAAACCCCTCAGAAATTTCCAAGAACTGCGGTGTCTATTATTAAGTTTGAATTTTTATTTGTGCCTATCATTTTGTGCTGTTTTTGATATACTGTGTTTTAGAGAATTCAGGTTTTTTGAAGTTTAGAGGGGAAGTAAAACCTTTGTAATTTATTTATACTCATTAATGGTATTAACTAGAGCACAGGCTCGTAAGTTTGGAAAGATGGAACAACAGTTTCTTAATGAAGACTTCGCTCAGAGAGCAGACGAGCTCTCAGATGATAATTTAGTTGTAGCGCAGGGCGCTAACGAGCGCACTGACAGCGTGGGTGAAAACGCAGATGTGGTGGAAACGGTTCCGCCATCCACCGGTAGGGAACCGGAAGTGCCTCTTCGGGGAGATATTATCGAACGGACTGTCAATCCGAGTATTGTTGAAAGCCCAGTCTTGAATGAAACGAGCAGTCAAAATTAGAGTCGAAGTTAGAAGAAAGTTCAAGAAGCTTAGAGAAATTAGAAAAATCGAAGAAAGTAATAGTAATTTAGGTAACAGCTGTCAGAGACTTGAACAGAGAATAGAGACCGGCCTGGAGCAGGTGCATAGAGAGACCAGAGATATGCATAAACGTTTCGAACAGGCAATCGAGTCTAGTAATGCTCGTCTCGAACTCCAGTTGGAGACTGTGAGTTCGAGACTTGAGCACAGCGAACGTGAGTTAACTGAGCGTTTAGAGGTCACCACAGTGGAGTTAAGGGGGGAGATCGAAGGCGCTTGAGAAGACCTAAACTCTCGTGTAGCGGAGACGGCCAGTAAATTGGAGGAGAACTATAACGAACTTAATGAGAATATACAGCGTGTCTCGTCTTGGTTTGAACAGACCACTCAAAATCTCAATAACCAGGTCAGGAGAGTGGAAGTGAGTTTCGCTTCCCAACTTGCCAGACTTAGGGGGGAAATCGAGCAAGAGACGCAACTCGAGGAAATACGTTCCGAGTGCAACGGTAGCATCCGTCAGATGCACGATACCGTAAAAGACGTCTGAACTCAACTTGAAAAGAAGATGGAGGAATGGAAGAACTCCATACAGAAGGAGACGAGCGAGGTGATCGAGGGACGTCTCGCAAACATCTCTGTCTCTGCCACTCAACAAAGACCTCCATCACCAAACAACTCCTCGAATCGCGACTTGCACGGTTCTCAACCTAGGAACCTGGCTAAATACCCCGAGACAGACCCTGTACCGTCGACGTCTCGCTCATGTACTCATGAGACGAGACAGAATCTGGCCACCGCGCTAGGTCTCATTCACCGAGATGTAACCTTGCCGGTTTACATGGGGACCGAGTCTGAGACAGAGACTTATAACTTCGTCCAGGACCTTGACCGCTACTTTGAGGTCACAGGGGTACAAGACGAACTACGGCTAAGTTTCATACCTAGGGTGCTGAGGAACACGTCCTATCAATGGTTTCAGGTCAACCATAGTAAGATCCACACATATGATGACTTAATTAGGGAATTTAAGCAATGTTATTTGAGCGAGGAACGACTGGCGAATTTGAGGACAAACATACTCGTGTCTCATTTTGACAGTTGTGTGCACAAATCCCCAGCAGAATATCTGCTGGATTTGTTGCATAAAAATAGTATTTTGGAACCGCGGATGACAGACTCAACTCTGTTGAAAGTACTCCCGAGGCACTTTCCCAACTGGTTATTTCGGGCTATTGTCTCGTCTCGCCCGAAAACCATAGCAGAATTGCTTAACTTAGTACAGGAACTGCAGTCTTCGATGTCGAATCGAGACCAGTTCTATCAGCAAAACCCCAGGAAGGGGGTCAACATGCTCCAGGTGAGCATTGACAATGAAGAAAATAGCCCCCCAGGCCATAGTGGTAAGCAGCTGGCTCGTACACAAGCAAAAAGATCACGAGAAAACCAGCGTCCTTACCAAAGACGAGGACAAAGACAGAACCATAACAACCAGCGCTCGCCACCCCGTAATCAGAGCAATGGAAGTGGGTCGTCTGGTTGGTCACGTGGTGGGAACTCCCACACCCACCAAAACAATCGTGTAGCCCGCGGTAGGAGGGGTGGAATGCGAAACATGGATAGCCAGCGACGGAACTCCTTTAGAGGGGAGGAGGAAGAGATCCAGTTACTGGAACGTTATGACCGTGCGCCCCCTCCACCTAACCAGCAGAATAATTTTATCAGGAGTAACCAATCCTCATCTCTCTCTTCCAGGGAATGAGAATTGTCCGCACGTGCTTGCGGCAACGGTAGGTTGGACACGGAGAGAACTTGTTCACCCGAGTTGACACAATTGCATCCCAAGTATGTGCGTAATTCATTAACCTGTTTTAATAGTGTAAACATAGAGAATTCTTGCGAGACTGCAGTGAAGGAATTTTATACTTCAGAAGAAAAAGAAGAAGAAAATTGTGATTTTTGTTTAAAAATAAAGAACACGAAGCATTTTGATGAAGGCAATTTAGAAAAGAAATTAGTTTTATTAAGTAGGAACGGAGAACCCATCGACTTAGACAGGGAAATATATGAGGAAGCTAATGGCATTTTTAAGAACCTCTTTGACACTAGTAATGAACCGTTACCAGCGAATAACGTCATTTCACTACCAGAAATTAATGTTGGTTTATTTGGCAAGGAAGTAAATTGTCTTTTGGACACCGGAGCGACCTGCTCCGCGATCTCTAAGGAATTTTGGGACACCGTCTCAAATAGCCATCCCCCACCCGCATTTCTGAGTGCGAAGAATATAAGGGTAACGTCAGCTTTTGGAAATAAAGCAGCGACACTAGTAGGCCAAACTCTGTTAGTCATTGGGTGATATCAATAAAACGGAGAAGTTACTCATTACGCCCAATTTTGAAGTAGTTACTCGCATTGGTATCAATAAAAAGAGAACTGAGCACTAGTCGTCTCGGCTGACCTCGGAGAAGCCCAGCCCTTTTGAAGTAACCACACCTCTATTCTCGAGCCGAGTAACTACTACGCGTTTGATATCAATAAAAATCAAAGACTCCTCTGTGATGCTAGTAACTTCTCCAAAGGACCCCGCACTTTTCTTATGGAAAGTGGCTTTCGGCTAATGTTGTTGAAACTACGCTGGTTGATAGTTCTTAACATGTAGATCAAAAGTCTCAATGGGCACAAAGACCGAAATCCACTCCTTCCCCCCAAAAAACCGCCTCCAAGTAGCTGGGGGGATTGAACTGATTTCAGCATGTAAAACAATTTGTTGTTTTAATCAACTCAACAAGGACCCCAAACAACCACATGTTAGACTATCAAACTACCCCACTTGACACCGCCCTTTTCCCCCACATATCCCCCCTCCCCCCGCGAATTACCTTACGGATGTTCCATATTACTGTAGTTTATAGTTGCGCGTATGTGTTGAAATACCAACAGTTTTGGTCTCACCGACGATATAATGGGTTTCACGTATCGCTGATTACGAATCTGAAGTGAGAGTTCTAGAATTCAAGATGGAGGATCAATATGGCGGATCAAAAACACGAAACTCCTGAATGTAGCCACAAATAGCTGTTTACTAGGATATTTTGGGTCGTTGGTTACGAATCTGAGGTCAAAATTCTTGAATTCAAGATTGCAGATCCAATATGGTGGATAAAAACGTCGAAGCCACAAATCGTAGTAGACTAGAGTGTTTTTAGATCGCTGTTTAAGTACGCAACATTCCTTGATACTTCAGCTACCATGTAGAATTATTCTGCACCCTTGCCCTTTACCAAAACCCACCACAGATATCTTAATGCTGAACGGTGTTAAAATAATTCATCAATTATCTGTTTATTATTTTCATAATTTCGGTTTGCAGCATCTAATGTGGTACTTAGCAATGAGTCATCGGGATATCTAATATTCTGTAAATGTCGTGCATGGCCTAAATACCACAAGACACTTGCACCGTGCGCACATGTACCTAATGTACGAGCACCGCTTTGACATCTACAGTAGTAACCTTGAATAACATTTCGACCATAATCCTGGTCATCTTCATCATTGGTTACATATGCTATGAAAACTTGATGCTTAGTTGCATTGCGGAACCTTGAGTAGAGACGTATGCGCAGGAATCCCGGTTCAGTTACGTTTTCGTCAAGCTGGAATTGCTCATCCTTATCTCGTATTAGTTTATCTTGGACGTAAGAGGATGAGAGATCTACTTGACATGTGCCTACAGTCAAATCTCGTAAGTAGTTTAAGTTAAGTACAGAGAAATCAATTAGGCCTTGATCATTCAGCGGTACCCATTGACCGTTCCTTCTAATAAGATTATCTACCTCCACTCTTGCTTTATCAACGTTCGGCATGATTGACCTATTTCTCATTTCTCTAGCTAATTCAATTGTTGCATCTTGCATGAAAATAACGGGATGGTATCTGTTCAAAATAGCTCCAGCTATGCGATAGAAACTATTAGGTTTTTTTGCATGTTGCAGATTCAATGTTTGTGCTAGAAACTTAAAAACAGATCTTAGATGCCCGTTTCTTGCCTCGACTATCCATCGACTTTTAGTAACTAGTCGAGAAGTATTCGCATCTTCTGTTGATAGTTGTCTTTCACGTGGTAGTAGGAGTGCGGGCATTCTATGATCAATTCCTAAATATTCCAGTAAAGGAATTGCATCGCGGTATACTCTGTCTACAAACACAATGACCAGGATTATGACCAAAATGTTATTCAAGATTACTACTGTACATGTCAAAGCGGTGCTCGTACATTAGGTACATGTGCGCACGGTGCAAGTGTATTGTGGTATTTAGGCCATGCACGACATTTACAGAATATTTGATATCCCGATGACTCATTGCTAAGTACCACATTAGATGCTGCAAACCGAAATTATGAAAATAATAAACAGATAATTGATGAATTATTTTAACACCGTTCAGCATTAAGATATCTGTGGTGGGTTTTGGTAAAGGGCAAGGGTGCAGAATAATTCTACATGGTAGCTGAAGTATCAAGGAATGTTGCGTACTTAAACAGCGATCTAAAAACACTCTAGTCTACTACGATTTGTGGCTTCGACGTTTTTATCCACCATATTGGATCTGCAATCTTGAATTCAAGAATTTTGACCTCAGATTCGTAACCAACGACCCAAAATATCCTAGTAAACAGCTATTTGTGGCTACATTCAGGAGTTTCGTGTTTTTGATCCGCCATATTGATCCTCCATCTGGAATTCTAGAACTCTCACTTCAGATTCGTAATCAGCGATACGTGAAACCCATTATATCGTCGGTGAGACCAAAACTGTTGGTATTTCAACACATACGCGCAACTATAAACTACAGTAATATGGAACATCCGTAAGGTAATTCGCGGGGGGAGGGGGGATATGTGGGGGAAAAGGGCGGTGTCAAGTGGGGTAGTTTGATAGTCTAACATGTGGTTGTTTGGGGTCCTTGTTGAGTTGATTAAAACAACAAATTGTTTTACATGCTGAAATCAGTTCAATCCCCCCAGCTACTTCAAGGCGGTTTTTTGGGGGGAAGGAGTGGATTTCGGTCTTTGTGCCCATTGAGACTTTTGATCCACATGTTAAGAACTATCAACCAGCGAAGTTTCAACAACATTAGCCGAAAGCCACTTTCCATAAGAAAAGTGCGGGGTCCTTTGTGGAGCAAGCCAAATAGGTGACTCCGTGCGAAATATGACAGAGTATATGATTGTTTTGCTATGTAGCAAAACTTATAAATTGCATAGAAATGTTGCAAATGGAGATTACAAAAAACATAGGTTCATGAAAGAAAATGTAGAGTAGTTAGCACAACATTTTTTAGGAGAATTAACGGAAATTTGGGGTGGTGCACTACGTAATGACGAAAAGATGCGAGTTTTCTTGCTTTACGTGAGTGATCCGGGATTCCAGGTCTGAATATCAGGGGATTCTGTTGTGGCTCAAAGTACTGTGTCTATGACTAATACAAGTGTAATGGATGCGAAATATGAAAATTGATTGTTTCCGGAGGTGTGTGTAATATTCAAACAGCAAAGGCAGAGTGGCAAAAACAATATACATTTCCGGGTGCTATCGGAGCACTTGACTATACACACGTGGCAATAAAGAAAGCTAGTATTTTGGAGACGAATACTCTAATAGGAAGAGCTCCTTCGTGGCTAAGCGGACAGCGTACATGCCTTTGGCATGAGAGACCTGCGTTCGATTCTAGGCGGGAGCTCATATGGTTCGGATTCCAAGTTAATGAGTGGGTCCCGTCTCATATAGCCTCGCTACTGGAAAGGACATCAAACTCAAAATCAACTCAACTCAACGCTGATAGGAAGGGTGTTTACATGAGAATGTATATTATTTATGCCAAGGGGAAAGGGGACACGTATGGTGTGGAAAACGCAATCAGATGGACGTGCTTTATGACGTGACTGGCTGGACTATTTAAAAAAAAGAAACAAAGGAACCAAGTGTCTGATTTCGTTCTTAAATCCAAACAATCTACAAAGACCTTGGACAACACGTGACATGCACTTGTCGTGCAAATCTTGATATTGCTGGATTCCAATCAACATCCATCAGTTCCAAGAGGTTCGTTCCCGTGGTTTCAGTATTACTTTCTTGTTTCCCGTTTTCTTTTTCAAATTAGTTTTTTTTCTCTTTTTTTAAATGCTCGCTCGGATATGAAAGATTCTCTTTTGGATTTGTGTCTCATTTGCAGATGTATTTGATATTTCGTTGCATTTCACTGTACTTGCCTTCAAAGCTTCGGCTTTCCTTCGTTTACTTTCTGGTAACTGTGACTTTGAAAGTACCACTGGAAACCACTTTATAATATCCACAAATGCACTTTGATTGAAGCTATCGTTACTACTTGTCCCTTCCATGGCGTTTAGGACACTGCGCCATAAGTTACCCATAACGAAATGACCGCCCAACAGATCGGAGAAATGAGTAACCACTTCTTTTATTGATACGACTCAGTGCTACGTGCAGAGGAAGCGCGAGTAAACGTTCATAAATCTGGATTAGACTAGACGTGAGTAGTGGCTTGTTTTATTGATACGAAATTGAGGGAGGAGATTACTCCAGGTGTAGTTACTCTGATTCTCGAGCAGGACTTCTCAGGAGTAGTTACTTATTTTTATTGATATCACCCATTGTGATACAAGGGAAGGAATACCATACGTTGGGTATTATTATTTCAGGTTTAAACAGGTCTTTGATACTAGATTCCAACTTCTTTACAGAATCTCGTGCCGTGTTAAACTATGACACCGGCCTTCTACATCTAAAACATCCACATGATGTAGAAGTAGCATTTAGATCCGTAGATTGCGAGACTGAAGATCTAGTAGTTCGATGTTTGGAGTGAAATGGTGAGTGGAGCAAACCATTTAGTTTAATGGATGAAATTGAGAATGTTAATTTTAATTTTTCCCCGTCAGACGAAAGACGGAAGGCCATAAGGGTTAATGCACAAGATGAGTCTAAGACCTCCAGAGAGCAGGCAACTCGTGCACCAAACTTGGATGATGAAAGATTCCCAAGTGCCCAAGAATTGGCGACTCACGTATTCCCACCAGAAGAGTGGATGAAAGTGAAGACTCGCGCCTCCCATTCAGATATAGAAGAGTTTGTATCGAACTACTCAGATCTCTCAGCCTCACAGAGAGAAAGTTTGAAAGCTGTGCTGCTCAAGCATCAAGCTTTGTTTGATGTCAAGCCAGGTTGCATAGCTAACTACGTGCATGAGATTGGAGTAACGGACGAACGTCCAATCAAGGCCAAACTCTATCCTTACCCTAAACGTTACAGAAATTTAGTATCCAATGAAATTTCGAGATGGCTCGCGTGGGGTGTGATCAGAAAACAACCTACTTCATATATCAACCCACTGGTAGTGACAGCAAAGAGTGATGGACGTATACGAGTATGTATCGACGGTCGAGCTTTGGCTAAGATATCTGGTGATTTATCTGACCGACCAATGCCTCCCTTGTCTGTTGTCCAAGACATCTGCGATAATTCTTGGTTCAGTTGCGTGGATGCAACCGAGATGTTCCTTCAGATTAAGGTCAAAGAAAGTGATCAAAAGTATTTAGGATTTTTACATGAAGGTATTTCCTACGTGTTTCAGAAATTACCTTTCGGTACGAAACAGAGCCTTGCTTCATGTGTTCGAGCACTAGATATGCTTATTGGAACTGAAGCGCGAGAGTACTGCGGCGCGTATGTCGATGATCTGATAGTAGCCGACAGGAGCTTCAGTAAACATCTTGTACACCTCGACAGAGTGTTGGGTTTACTCACTGCAGGTGGCCTAACTCTCAGGCTGAAGAAGTGTAACTTTGCAAGAAAGAAATTAAACATACTTGGTTTCGAACTTTCTCAACACGGAATTGGTAAAGATCCGGAGAAAGTGAAGTCGGTGTTAGAGTTCAGAACACCCAGGAACGTGAAGGAACTGCGTTCCTTTATTGGCTACTGCCAATATTACCGGTGCTTCAGCAGAAAATACTCGGAAATTCACTATCCGTTGTTCAATCTGCTGAAGAAAAATGTGAGGTTCAAGTGGGAACCCGAACATCAGGCAGCGATGGAGAAGATCAAACAGATCTTCCAAGAAGAAGTAGTATTGAAGACCGTCCTGCCTGATAAGCAATTGATTTTAGAATCCGATGCGTGTGATGTTGCGTGTTCAGCTCTATTGTACCAGCGTGATGACAATGATGACATTAGGATCATCGCTTTCACATCACGTGTGTTCAACGCAGCACAGAAAAGTTACTCAGTGACTGAGAAGGAATTTTATGGACTTATAGATTGGGTTGTTAAATTTAAGCAGTATTTAGTAGTAACTAAATTCAAAATTCGCAGCGACCACCTTGCTCTTAAGTTTATCCTGTATTGTAGACTTACAAACCAGCGCATCACCCGGTGGGCGATGTTGCTGTCCAATTTTAATTTCGAGTTTGAGTTTGTAAAGTCGAATGAAAATTTGAGTGATTATCACTCACGGTACCCTCCTCACACAGAAGAAGACCTCAGTGTTGCACGGAAGCCTATCCTCCAGGAGTCGCTGATGACCATACTGACGGAAATTCCTTGTGAGTTGAGAAAGATGATAGCCATACTACCGGAGATGCAGTCTTCTGACCCTGTCTACGGAAAGATCAAGAGAGAAGTAGAAGAGAAGACGAACTCACCAAGAGTGAGTGGTGCTTGTCACCGCTTCGAAGTTTTGAACGGACGCTTATGTAAGCGTCACTGGGAAGGAGTTCGCATATGCATCCCAGAAGTGTTAGTAACTCCACTACTCGATTATTACCATTCAGATCGAGGGCACATGTCGGCCAGTAAGTTGCTTCCACTTCTGACTGAATTTTTCGTATGGCCAAAGATGAGAGCAAGCGTGAGGAGATATTGTGCTTCCTGCGAATTATGTCAAAAGAGCAACCCTCCCCACTGTTATCGTCCGGGACCACTGAATCCCGTCGTCGTAGAGAAGCCAGGCTACCTGGTATGTACAGATTGGCTAGGACCAATAACCAAAGGAATTGGGGGAGTCCATTACATTCTTGTGTTCTATGATGCTTTTTCAAAACTTGTAGGTTTATACGCATGTAGAAAAGCAAACACTACCAAAACTTCGAAGCGGTGACAAGCACCACTCACTCTTGGTGAGTTCGTCTTCTCTTCTACTTCTCTCTTGATCTTTCCGTAGACAGGGTCAGAAGACTGCATCTCCGGTAGTATGGCTATCATCTTTCTCAACTCACAAGGAATTTCCGTCAGTAAGAAAGCTTAAGGAATATTTGAAAGTAAACCCTAGTGTGGAACTCGTCTTGACAGACAGAGGGTCACCTTTCCAGTCTGAGCGCTGGAAAATTGAGTTAGCAGACGTTGGTATCAGGCACATAACTTCTACTCCATATTATCCCCAGGGAGAAATGGCAGAAGTCGCAGTAAAGGCAACCGTACGTTTACTGCGTAAATTGTGTCATGACAACCAAAGATTGTGGCCCAAACACTTGGAGAAAATAGAGAAGTGTTTGAATTCCGCGAAACACCTGACCACTGGCGTGTCAGCCTATGAATGCCATTATGGACAGTCTATGTCTAGAGACATAGCCAGGCTCTTCGAAATCCCAGAAGTGGATCAGCGCCATGACATGCAGTACTACGTAGATATTGCTAAGAGAAATCACAAAAAGAATGCTGCTGCACGGAAGAGAAATTTCGACAAGTCACACCGTACTGTAGAGTACAATGTGGGTGACCTTGTATTCCCGAAGTCGGATGCTCTAGCACAGCGCTGTCCAAATGGCGGCCCGCGGGCCGCATGCGGCCCGCCAACCATTTTCTGCGGCCCACAAAGTTCTTACGATTTACGATTTTTATTACTGATAATATTTTCATTTATATTTATTTATTCTTTTAATGTTTCCATTCTCTTTCGAAATAAGGCATCCATTTAGCGCTTCTGTACAACAAAAAGGCACGGGCATCCACAGCAACTCTACAGTCGGTAAAGTAATTACAGGCAAGGCATTGTTGTGGAGAGGCACGATTACTTCAATAAACTAAACCAAACCAATACATCTGATCTTGCTTTGTAAAGCAGACCTTTTCTTCACCGAACTCTGCCTAGAAAAATAATTTAGCACACTTTCCAAGTTTCAGTCGTCTGACATTAGATTTTTCTGAGTTCTGTAGAAACATCGAGAGTATTATGAATGAATTTACTACAAGATTCTCAGATTTTGACAAACTAAAAACGATATTGCATTATTTACAAATCTATTGCCACCCAAACCAGCAACTCGAACTTGATGACTTTCAAGCTGATCCTATCTTTTTGACAAGGACAGAGAAAGAAGTAGATTTTTCAGGCTACTTTCCAACGAACGTTTTCCTAACTTTTGTGAGTTTTATCGGAAAGTACTGTCAATATTGGTAGTACTCATTTATGTGAAAGTGCATTTTACACCACGAAAATTGCAAAGAATTGCTTCAGAAGCTACATTGAAGATTCTCCTCTTTTATATCTTCTGCGGCTCGCAACAACAGAAATGGTTGTACACTCATGTCCAAAATTATTGTCGCATGTCTATAAATATGTTGTTGCAGGAATATAATTTGATAACGAATACGCACGGTATTCCTTATAATGTTAGTAAGTGTATAATAGACAAAGACATATATGTGGCAAATTTCAAGTCAAAAGATCAGTAAATAAAAACAATAAAACGAAAATAAAACTTTTTCTCCATTGGGCAACATTTTGTTTTACTCATTCTAATTTTCGTATTTATAATTCTTTTCCTACGAAATTTACCACAAATATACATTTCCTGATTATACACATAGTATTAGTATTAACGGTACCCTGCAAAATCATTATCAAATTATATTCTTACAAGAAGACAATTATAGATGTGAGACAATCATTTTGGACATGAGTGTACATATTTCAGCCCTTGTAGATATTGCTTATCACCCTCATTTGATGTAATATAAATGTAATATGTATGTGATATTTCAAATACATTTTTATATTTTTCTTTTGTAATAATAATAATAATAATAATAAATAATAATAATTATTATATTATTATTATTAGCTGCGGCCCTCCACCTTACTAGTAAATATTGTTATGGCCCTCAGGCTCATTATAATTGGACACCACTGCTCTAGCAGGTGTTTCAAAGAAACTCCTTCTCCTATTTTCTGGCCCATGGAAAATTGTCGCTACCACGGGCAAAAACATGTACACGCTAGTGGATCCTGCGACAGAAGAGGTCAAAATGACCAGAAATGCTTACTTACTCAAAAAGTATGTTGCTAGAGAAGAAGCAAACAACGGTGGTACTGGTGCAATAGAGACGCAATAGATAACTCACACACGAAGCATCGAAACCCGGATTTGACATGTTAGTGTAAATAGTGTAGTGTTAAAGTGTGTATTTTAGTGTATTAGTGTATTGTGTGTATATGGGGAACTTATGTATTCAGGTCAAGTAAAGTAGGGCTTCCTGAATTCTCTACTTTTAGCTAGTTTGTTTATTTTTCTTGTAATGATGTTGTAGTGTGCTTTATTTTGTGATTTACTTTGTATGTTATTTTGTGACCTATGTAATAATTTGCTTATCTTTACAGGAAGATAAAATGTGCACCCGTTATGATCTACGTCCTGTATTAGTAAATACAGCACCTAGAATCATAGGGGGGAAATGTAGAAGGCCGAGTTCCTTCTCCTTCATCTGCATTTCAAAATGCAGATGAGGGGCACATTTACATATCATTATTTAAATATATTAATTTGTGGTAAAATTAATTGCTTCTAAATTAGCGTGCATATTAAATATTATCTTGTTATTATGAATATAAATGGGTAAACACCGAGCGTAATACGAAAGTATTAATACAATATTGTTGTATATTGTATTTAATTATGTATGTTTCTTCTTTTATAGGCTAATTAACCTTTTATTCTTGCATGCATCTCATTACTGGGACATTGCATTGTATATATATATATATATATATATATATATATATATATATATATATATATATGGGAATGAAGTGAGATAGTTATTAAATTATCCTACATACGATTAATTTTTTTTAAAGAAGAAATTAAAACCTATACTAAGGATTCATGTATAGAAGTTTGAACTTTGGGTACAGAGCTACGTGGACAGAGAATTTTTTTTTCTTGACGACACTTGGCTGCATCAAGAACTGCATGTGAGGTCTATGACAACTCACGCTTGAAGAAATCACTGAATGAGCATGAGAAGATGACTCATTACGTATAGGAAGTATCCTGTTCACTTCCTCTTGTAAAGCAATGCTGGATTGGATACATTGCTGACTGACGCTCAACATGCTTTGTTGAAAAAGTTGTAAAAATTTTAGCGTCAACATGATAGATTTTGAATTTGTAAAGGTGCGATTTCTACACCTTTTAAAAGAATTTCTCGAGTAGCGAGCTCAAAGCGTCATTCCACCCCTCTTCACCAAAGTTCGTTACCCCGTCAGCGAGCGGACCTAAGAAATTTTCCCAGGATGCACAGCAGCTTTGAAAAATTGTATTTTATTTTGATTCATTTTATATGTAAAATATTAATATTAACGTATTACGCTCACTAGTTCTTGGAAAGACCGTTCAAAATTCATGACTATATTTGTCAACGTGTTTCCCTTCGTTCAAGACATTTGGCTCTTGTATTTTTTTCAAAATTAATAGTAACCTAAGATGTTTTTCTCTCTCTCTCTCTTGAAAACATCGCTACTAGGGTTGGTAGCAGACAGTTTGAAGGGAAGCCAAAGGAAAAGAGACTTCCTTCTAATACCACGAGAGATGCCAGTTCTGTGTAATATTATCAATGTATTCTGTGTATATTTTTCTTTATTTTTGTATATATTATCATGTGTTTCTATTATGCAAAGTGTTGGTTCTGAGTGAAAATAGTAAATGTTTATGTGTTAATGCTATGGACTTCTGTTTTGATCAGAAGCTTTTTAAAGTGACCGCCATCGAAGATGAGGGCAGCACCTCTCATAGGTGTCTGGCTAACTATGCAGTCAGAAGCAAGTTTCTGTGGTCTGTTTGTAGGAGACCACCCACGATATGTTGCCTGCGGCATCAAACCCTTTGGGGGAAGATTCCGAGAAGAGCGAGTCCCGCTTTTCTTGGAATTTCAGAGTTTAATAACCTTGTTCAGTGGCTGAACAGGGAAGTTGTTTGATAGATCTGGAAGAGTACACTTCGAACTATCGTGTGTGAAGTCTTCAATACTTCTCAAGTACGGGGAAGTACGACCCAGGAAGGTGAGAGAATCGCTCCCCAGGATTCCTGTGTTTATTATACATGTACCGACATGTATCGGGTACTTACTTGTACTAGTGAAC
The DNA here is from genome assembly GCF_964235325.1 of Thermobia domestica. Classification (NCBI taxonomy): domain Eukaryota; kingdom Metazoa; phylum Arthropoda; class Insecta; order Zygentoma; family Lepismatidae; genus Thermobia; species Thermobia domestica. The sequence continues at coordinate 147,483,760 of NC_137458.1, read as the reverse complement.
AGTGCTAATACCTATCTATCTGATTGTGAGTTACATCAAGTGCATTCGAACAGTGTCAACCGTCAAAATTTGAAAACTACGTTATAATCAGTTACTACGTCTGAACATGACAGTTTCAATCATAAATTTAACTATGGCTTTTTTGCTATCTGTTGGTCATCAGTACCAAGTAGCCGTTATTCGTCTATAAACTTTCTTAGTAGCACAGTGGTGCATTTCACTAATTCCCAGTATGGAAGTGGAATTTTATATTCAAATCTCTATCTGAGAGATTCCTGGCCTGTCACGCTATTACGGCAGTGCCATCCTTGGACTCTAGCACAAGGAAACAAGCAGTAGCTTAACTTGTCTATTTTACTGATAGTCCTTATGTCAGTTCCAGCGTAGTGTGACCATTCAGCGAGTCAGAATCGTCAGGAACATTTCTTTACAGTGGAATGAGAATGTGGTAACTACATTGGTGATTTTGCAGCAGGAACTGTGCGTCAACTTTTCCGAATGAACAGTGCATCGAATATATATCTATTGATCTTTTTTTTTATTTTCACATATAAAGTGTGTAATACCATTTTATTTGCTATTATCATCCTCCTCTCTGAAAGATGGTCAGAAACAGTGAACTTAGAATGACGAGGAGTGCGTATTAATGTAGTGTTTAGATCAATTAAGAGATCAAACAGATCTCCAATTTTAAATCAGTTACATCATTATTGTTTTTTTTTTATTTTTATCAATTTCCAGTGGGAAAATTGTGTGCATTTCAATTAAGAGTGTGTATGTGGTGCACCATAAGTAATCGAAATTCAATATAAGTGTATATATAAATGGAAGTGTTAAGTGTGTCGATTTTCACCAATGGTCTACCAAGGCAGCAATAAACCTTCATCTATCCAAAGTATTTCTAGGGGTCTGTTTTTCCTGCATGGTGAGTACCTGATGCTAATTCCTATGTTTTGTTTTCACGAGTGTGAGTCAAGGAAACATTTCTCCTTGTCTTTGTACATCTGACCATCTCCCTGAATTGGGCCCAGGGAGAATTACGCCCAAAGAACTAAAAGAACACAGTCATGAGTATAGAGAGTAATTAACAGGCTGCTACCTGTTTGTTTTGAAACTAGATTTTTTTTTATTTAACCTTTTGTTTTTATTTTGAAACTCTCTATAAGCAGCTTCAAGACCATGACTGTAGTCCGAGAATGCCCTGAGATCTTTTGTTCGTTTATATTCATTTACATATGCTCTACCGACTATTAAGTGTGGCAGTGGCGGCTTCCACAGGAGATCACCTTTATCTCCAAGCAGAGAATTATGTATGCTAATGCATTCTGTTTGCATTTTATGTAATTTTAGTATTATTTTGAATATCCCTAGCCACTCCACCTTATTTGTATCATTTTTATTGTGGTGGTGTTTCTCTGGTATGCTTAGTTTCGTCTCTGGCTACCTGCACCTCACATCATGAGAAATGTAAGCAGCAATGTGGAATACTTTTAGGGTAAAAACATACCGAAGAGACCTCGCGATCGAACTCAAGGTTTAAGTCGTGAAGAGACCTCGATACTAGCACAAATACATGGATTCAAAGGGGTAAGCGCATGCCGGAGATGTACGCTACATCGCGACCCAGAGGCCGACCGCAATGGTGAATTAGTGGTCGCGATGATAAACACATCGATGTTCAGCGGAAGCATTGCTGTGGCTCGTGTTCTCATTGGTTCCCCCTGAAGCGCTGCACGGAATAAAGTGTTAATTTTTTTAGAATTTCGTCTGCAGAGGATTGTGTGTGTCTATGCTCGAAAGGTTTAGCTGCAGTATTAAATTTGATTATGAAAGACATATTAATAGAACTAGTGTGGAATGTTCCAGCAATATGGGATAAGAAACACAAACATCATCATAATAGGCAAGTTTTAAATAGAGAATAGAGAAAATAGCAACTGAAATGGGAATGTTAGAATTTATTTGAGAATTACACTGTAGCTTATTATTATATAAGGCTGTGGCGGTTACAGGAAGGGGGCTTTCGGGCTGAAGTCCTTAAGTTGTGGAATAAAAGAGAAGCTACTGTTCATCATATCTATGCTTAAAAACTTCACACCACTTCCCAATTCCGAGATTAATAAAAAAAGGTTTCTTGTAAATTCGTTACTGATATAAGGTAAAGAAATACCTGTAAAGACAGGCACGCATTCATAGGGAGGTAACATAGAATAATGGAATTGTAGTGACGAAACTTCATTTGCTGAAGTTAGTACTCCCTCCACTTTGAAACCTGAAGACATATCTATTTTTATTGAAAAAAAAAATACTGGGAAATGATTTCTCGCTGAGTGCTGAACGAGAGCATTTCTTCACAGAAAGTAAAATTTTTTTATTTATTGATAGAGATGAACAAGAGATGAGATTAAAATATTTTTGCGAAAGAAGAGACGAGATTTTAGCATTTCTCATATCTCGTCTCGCGTCCATCACCTATTTATAAACTGTTTGGTCCTTTTAATTTTTCTCCTTAGTTTTTCAGCACGTCCAATCGAAGTGAACCAGTTATCTACAGTTATATTTCTGTTGGCGCCTTCCACTGGTAATATGTTAAGAACGGATTCTGTTGGAACACTTATGTCCGAATTTCTGTTACGATTTTTTCCCGTATAAATGAACGCATTATTCACATAAAAAAAGTCTTTGAATCATAGTGTTAATATTTTGATCGCATATTTTGCAGGTTTCTTTGGGATGTACATTTCTAATCCATATTTGCACCGAAAAAGTAGGAGCATCTCATCAATCACTGGGAACAAAGCATGCCTGACAGTTACACACAAAGAAATTCCACTCATCTCTTATAACAACAAGTTTATTATTTTGTTTCCCCAGTTATCTTGTTGCAGCACAATGAAAGTATGAAAAGAAATCTAGACACGCTCAAAGTAGAAAGAAAAATATGTCATCCTGTTCCATCTGAGGGAAATAAACTTGTAACATCCTCGTCTCTGGATTTCATCACTCCTTATAAGTAGAGAAGACCTATAAATGTTCGCAGCTCTATCATGTCAATGTCACCTGTGTACGATGACTTAGAATCATGAAAGTTACTACCTTTTTCTTCAATCTTCACATTTGTGCTTTCCAAAACACATTATAACATGTCTTCAGAGCATAAAAGTTCTCAACAACCAACAATGTCCTCTAAAAAATACACTTTTTGCACGCCTTTTTGTTCCAGGTAAGTGAACAATGATAATGCATAATTTGGTATGTTTCTTCAAATGGGCTCTTTCATTCCATTTAAAACATGTATTCTTTCCATAGAAGAACTCTGAAGATCTATAGTTGTCATCATTAGATGACGAACTTTGTTCATTTTCTTCTGTATGAAATGAATGGTCACTCACAATGTTAAACTCACTATCCGCGTAACTGTGCTTCTAGGGCATTTTTCCATCCCAATAAAGTATTATTATTGCCGATAAAATCGTAAGGACGTCCGAACAGTATCACAAGCACACTGCAAGATGAAATTACAATGAACAACAGAAACATCTGCCGACAATATGAAAATGTGCGTTGCTGAAGAGGCCGTGGGGTATTTAAATACCCAACAAGCACAGTTAAGGATTAAGCATTTCTCGCATTCGTTTCTGCACTGCCGTTACCAATTTCAATGTAGTTGAAGGATGGATTTACCTCCACTCTTCACGTAGTGTGTTTTGGTCTTGTTTCTTATGTTGTGTTTTCTAATTCGTCTTCCCAATTCATCCCACAAATGCTCAATGGCACTGTGGTCAGGAGCTCAGGAGATAGTGGAGGAGTATGAATTTGTTTCGATACATTATATAACAAGGACGTTTTCACTTTTCATACAATATGTTTAAGGTCGTTATCTTGCTTGAATATAAAGAAGGTGCCCATATTCAGTTTCTTTGCACTGTCATCGAGATTCCATTTCAGTATGTATACGTAAACATGTTGGTCTGTTGTACCTTTGATGAAACGCAAACTTCCTACTCCAGATGTGTGTACAAACGATTCGTACAGAAAGATCTTCATATGTGTAGAAATATGTATTCTGGTCCTGCTATGTTCACGAAAACTTAACAGGACCACTTTAATTTTCGACTTTCTCAAATTTGAGACCGGTACAAACGAAAAGTTTTACGGTACAATCCGGTACAAACGTAGAACAAACGGTTCGTACGGAAAAGCCTTCAGATTTGTGGAAATTTGTAATATCGTCCTGCTATGTTCACCTGAACTTAGCAGGACCACTTTGTTTTTCGATTTTTTCGAATTTGAGAAACAACAATTTTTACAGTGCAATCCGGTACAAACGCAGTACAAACGATTCGTACAGAAAAATCTTCAGATTTGTAAAAAAATTATCAGTGGTTCTGCTATGTTCACGTGAACTAAGCAGAACCACTATATTTTTCAATTTTCTCGAATTTGAGACCAGTACAAACGAAACTGTTTACGGTACAATCCGGTACATACGCAGAACAAACGATTCGTATAGAAAAATCCTCAGGTTTGTAGAAATTTGTATTCTGGTCCTGCTAAGTTAGCAGCACCACTTTATTTTTCGATTTTTTCGAATTTGAGACCAGTAGAAACGAAAACTTTTACGGTACAATCCGGTACAAACATTTATAATTTTCAAAAGTGGTCCTGCAAAGTTCACACTCATAACATGTAGCTGTTTTCGTAAAGGTAGTTTATTGACTATATAGTGTTATAATTTAAATTTAATGTAATTGAAAAAAAATATATGGAAGCATGTTAGTTCGTTTAATAGTATTTTGTAAATAATGTATGTCTTTGTTTCTAAATTTTTATAAATCTGTATTGCCTTTTTGATACCTGCTAAAGTTCCAAAAAGATTCTGGAAAGTATAGTCAAGATCTTTAAAAAGATAGATTATATGCAATGAAATATGAGTTATCGTGATATCTATTGATCATTGCGGCAGTTAAAGAAGAAATGAAATTTAATTGTTCAGAAACATTTTTATAAACATATTACTATAATAAGCTAATATGTATTTTACGAAGTAAAAAAATACACTACAAAATAATGTTTTTATTGAAATTACTTCAATTGTAAAATAATGGAATGCCTACAAATGTGGGCAAATGAGTACTAAACGGCGTGATAAGCATCTTGGCATTTGAAGGCGGCGCTCCATGTTCCCTTTAAATGCTGCTAGCAAATGAGAGGCCAGCAGCATTGCCACGTTTATTTTGTACACATCCATGCCTATCCTCTGCCACCTGATCGCGCTAAGTTCGTCTGCTTAGCCATAGCCACACCACTCGGCAACGTCGCGTCAGAGCTTGTGTTTTATTGGTTTAGCTGAAATGCCAAGATGTTTGTCACAGGCTTTAGTGTTGTTTACCATTCGTGTTTACCAATGGTGTTTACCATTCTGTTAGTAGGGTGTTTATGTATCAACACATTTAGACAAGGACATGAATAACACATGTGGGCAATGAGCTCTAATGGGAAAGAACAAATAAAAAAGAAACAATGAATCTTTAATTTAACGACTTACGTTTTTCCTCTTTAGGCTCAAGAAGACAGATGACTAAGGAAAGTGAATGATTTTGAAAGAACTAGTGGAATAAGAATATGGGAGGAAACGGGACAAACCCTAGAAAATCGATGGATTCGAAATTCTATCACAAACTCATGTTTTGGGATCGAACTAGGGACCCCAGCACTCCGCCATTGAGCCACCCTGGTCCCGAGAACGAGTGAAGTGCAAATAAAGAAACTCACTATGTTTAACTCGAAATTTCTCCTTATGGCTTTGTCGGAAATCGGAACATTTTTATTCTCAGGTAAAATTCGCCCGGACCTCACATATGGCATTAGTTATCAAAACACAAAGTTTGTTCAGGTAAAGAAGACTACGGTAACGCCGCTTCAAAATGAGTTCACATTTATGTTTGAATCAAATTTAATTTAAGAAATATAGTTACTAAAAGACTTTTACTTACCACTTTGTGTTTCCCATTAATATAATCCATCTTAGGTTGGGAACATTCTTGGAATGTAGTTCTTCTCCTGGAGAAACATTTGTCAATTCTGGTGCTATAGACTTCATAAGATTATAGTAATTTTGAGTTTTAAATTTATTAGCAGATATTACAGCTTTCACACCTACTTTGTTGAAGCAATACTCTAGTTCTTTTGATTGGTAAGCTGGATTTATATTCACCTAGAAGTGAAGGAGAGAAATAATTTAATACTTTGTAGCCTACCTTATTATCGAGTTGATTTTATATTAAATCTAAAGAGCGATGTATACGATGTAAAATCAGTTTACATACAGGATGTTCAGGGTAGAAACCGACAAACTTCACATGCATGTCTAGAATATCAATATTAAAAAAAAAAAATGTGTCTGCGACTTTGGTCGGGAATGCCTAATTACGTGGCAAATTTCACTAATTACCTTAAATTGGTCCCATCCCCGTGATTAGACGTTTTCGACCAAAGTCACAAGTAAACTTTATTCTTGTATTGAAGTCTGAACACTTATTCAAACTATATTGGTTGTTTTATTCAGTAGAATCACTGTATGACCAATTCTATTAATTACCATAAATTGGTCCCATCTCTATAATTAGGAGTTTCCTACCAAAGTTACAGAAAACTATTTTATTGTATTGTGATTCTGAGCACGTATACGAAGTTTGTCCATTTATTGCCAGAATACCCTGAATATTGCATATTTTAGAAGTTGATTCACTCAAGTCTGTACCGTATTATGGCAGTAATAGATATGATTTTTCCCATGCCAATCATATAGTATGGAATAAATGTTTAGAGTAGAAAAGAAATGTAAGGACGGATAGTCCAGTAAATGGATAAGGCCAAGCATTTTTTTTAATAATTAGGAGTTTATTAAGGTATTATCCATCATGTTAAAACCATTTTCTTTGTGTATAGAATTCTAAACATTTACAGTATATCTGTATGTATCTTCTACTTAATAGTTGAATTTCTCGAGCTATTAGTAGCCTATAATTATTATTTTATTCATTTATTCGAATAAAAATAATAAATTCATGTACATTTATTTTTTGAATACGAACAAAACTGCTTGTTTTACTTGTGTTCATTGTAAGAGATTGTGTACATGCTTCATTTTTTGACCATATGTTAATTGTATTAAGTATATTGAGTTTTTGCATTATTTGTATTCCTAGATAGCTGTTAGTCCCTATCGGTCATTTTTAACAACATATTTATCTCCACTTACAAATAGTAGCTATGTTAATAAGAAGAGACGATCTGATAATTAACAAAGTATTTTTACATAAATACAAAAAGACGACACATACGAATTGATAGATCTCAATGAGCAGAACAAAATTATGTGTTTCTACTGAAACTCCCGCAGGTTATTTTCCCAAGGGGGGACAAAAAGACTGACACACAAGCGAAGTCGCGAATAGGCACGAATTTATGCTGATAATACTTCATTTAAAACTATTATTAACGCACATTGTATAAATTTATTAACTACATTAAATATACTGAATACTGTAGTGGGTGAGTAAGCAAATCTAATACGTTTTGATAATGTATTTTTCAAAGACCCGAATGGCTTTCGAAAGTTCAGAGAGGCAAGGGCGCCATTTCTCTGTAAATTTGGAAGGCCCATCCATATGTGGAAGGTATATATAGGGATTTAAAGACAAATTTCATTCAAATTATACCAAATATTGTATATTTATAAATACAATGCATGGGAGCCCCCATGAACTTTGGGGGGCCTTCGGCCCCCCAGGATCGGTGCCCTTGCAGAGAGAGAAATTTCCCTCCTTGGCCGCCTCTACGGGTGCTCATGTGTGTCTGCGGGGGTTGCGGTAGCTCAGTGATAGAGCGTTCACCTCTGGTACTTAGGGTCCCGGGTTCGATCCCAGCCCCAGCCAAGTGAACTTTGTGGTGGACAAACACCGTGTGCGTGGGTTTTTTCGGGGTTTTCCTGTTTCGTCCCACTTTCTTCATTGCACCATTTCATTAATTACTCATAATCACCGTCTCCTTTAACCTAACTGGCATATCCGTAGGACGTAAAACTCAAAAGATTTCATTTCATTTTCTCATGCGTGTCTGTGTAAAAAAAAAAAAAAAAAAGAACCCTCATAATTCGTTTTCGGGATTTTTAAAATATGCAACGAAATATTTCAGTTTAACGTCCCAGGATTATGCCCATTAGGCTAATGGAGATGAATAATTAGCGTAAGTAAACAATGATGGAAGAATTGGTAGAATAAAAATGGAGGAGAAAACGTAAATATCCCGAGAAAACCCAGGGACACGATGTTGTTTACGTCAAACTAACTTGGCCGGGGATCGAACAATAGACCCCACGCACTAGAGATAAGTGCTGTACCATTGAGTCACCATGCCCCCCCTCCTGGAGATTTCTTTAACCAATTATTTTCTAAACCTAATTGATGCTGAACAAGAATCATATCATCTATTAAGGTGTATTGATATTGAAGTACACCCTCAAGAAACTCTTTCTTATGACTAGGGCTCGGAAGTTGAAGACCTAAAAATTGCCTAAAAAGGACCTATAAAAAGACCTAAAATATCTTTAAAAAAGGACCTAAAACTGTAAAAAAGGACATAAAATTAAGACTCAATTTAATTAGAATGACATATTTAATGGATATAATGCTCAAGAAATACAAGGTGATCTTTCCTCAACTTCCAGGCCCTACTTATGACTAACAAAACGACAGTAAGTATTATAGCTAATGAGATATAAGCCAAAATGGTATATACAGTAAAACCTGTCAACTTGGTCACCTCTCTAAGTTGGCCACTTTCTTATCTTGGCCTGGTTCGTCTTGAACCTGCATTTTCCCATAAGACATTCGTTACTTATTACTCTGTAAGTTGGCCACCTGTCTATCTTGGAAGTTGGCCGCATTGACGCAATGTTTATCCTACGTTGATAATGATAAATTTACCTGTGTATCTTGGTCACGCGAATACGTTTTGTTATTTTTCTTAACTCTTTCGTATCCACTCTGAGAGCCAAATGTTCTCTATTTGTTACTGGAGACAAGAGAAGCATAGATTTTCACTATTTGTTCTTGGAGGTCAATGGCCAGAACACTACCCTGACAAAGGGGTGGTGAAGGAAGGTGCGAAAAAGAATAAAGCACGTACAGGAATTCAGGAAATGGATGTACGCATTTGTTTACCTTGTCTGCTTTGGTGAAACCATTAGCTATATCGGCTCCTTTTGTCAGTGGGAAGCTTTAATAATTCCGGAAAATTCTCAAGGTTAAAGCTAACCATCTCAATTGTCATTTATTGGCACCTGACTGCTTGTCGAAAGGTAGCGGAGGTTTTGCGATATGAATTCCCTTTCGCTTCAAGGGAAACACTTGCAGCTCATTAACAAGAGGTAGTTACTACAAAATTAGAATGTGCATATGTGCAAAAAAGAATAAAAGACATACGTCTAGAATGAACCACCATGAATAAATTTGTTATTAATAACTGATTTGCTACTTTTCGAAAGGTGTCTACAGAAAATCTTTGTCACTGCCGAAAAAATCATATAAATGGATATAAATTATTGAATTTATAATTTTGCTTTTCTTCTTTTCAATGTGAATAACTCAGTGTGCTACAATACTATTTTCAATAAACTGCGTACATATGTTTCGATTTTATGGTTGTTTGTGTGCCCATCCGAATAATTCAGTGTACAGGACTAGTTTCCACGAAGAAAAAAGTACATATATTAAATATACTGTAGTATTTTTTCTAGTACTGTGTATTGTTATGATTACTCTATACACATTATTTAAAAGTAGCTGACGCGGTACTGCTTATTAAAATTTTACAATCAAGTAATACTAAAAATCTCATTCTAAAAATACACCAATCACACTTATTTTTTGTAAGTTGGCCACCTGTCTAAGTTGGCCACTTTTCAATGGAACCGATGGTGGCCAACATAGACAGGTTTCACTGTAGTATGGTTAATGAGATATAGGCCAAAATAATATGTAGTATGGTTAATGAGATATAGGCCAAAGTAGTATATAGTATAATTAATGAGATATAAAGGAAAATAATATGTAGTATAGTTAATCAGATACTATTCCCCAAAATTATAATTAATTTCTAAACTTCATTTTGTATTTAACTAAAATATTGTCCAAAGATAAGACATATCTTAATTGGTAGAACACATCGCGCTTAACATATTGAGATGCGGAAGGCGAATTATGATGCGTAGTTCCCTAGGAAACTAAAAAAAAGAGCTTTTATGACGCTGAAAATGTGTCATTTGCTGTGAATAATAACTGGTAATTTTGTTAGAATAGTTTATTTATATGCGATTTATGTACTGTATACATAAACATACGCTGCCAAATGTTAGATCATGTCTTTTTCGTAACAATGACACATACACACTTTAACGGTTACGAACGTAGTATACGTAATACAAAAACACGTCACTTTGTAACGCTAGTATCCTGAAATATTATATAACACTGCTTAAGATGTGTAATGCAGGTTGTAGAGATACAAGAAACACAATGAAAATTCCTTATAATAAATGACAAATATCTCAGTGTGTCACGCTAATTCCGAATAGCAAGTATTCATGCTAATAGATGTCACTACGTGCGCTATCACTTCATGCTTAACGGTAATGGATGTTAGTGGGATTTTTCTATGGGAATTTTGTGTATAAAGAAGTCTTTCAATAACTGCATAAAAAATTGATATGGTGTTTGGGGTGGTTTGTGGGAAAATTCAATAAATAAATAAATAAATAAAATGAAATATTCTATTTTTACGTCCTACATTTATGCAGGCTAGGCTAAAGGAGACGACGATGATGAGGAATGAAATTGTGGAATGAAGAAAGTGATAGGAAACGGGACTACCCCGAGAAAACCCATGCACACGGTGTTTGTCCACCACAAGGTCTACTTGGCCTTAGTGGGAATGGAACCAGGGACCACACGTGAACTTTCTACCACTGGACCACTGCGGCTTCCCAAAATAAATAAATACATTAAGAGCTTTTATTTAACCATGATTTTAACGCATAGTGTACAGTAAGACGAACAATTAGTGTATACTAGAAGCTGGTATATACATACCACTACAAGTCCGGCTTTTGCAGCAGCAAGAAAGGTAACGTACCATGCAACTGAATTAGGACCCAAAATACCTATCGTGTCACCCTGCTGTAGACCAAGTTTACGAAGCCCTGCTGCCAATTTGTTAACCTGAAATAATAATAAAAATAATAAAATAATTCACTGTATTACTCTAAAAATACATAAATGAACTTCAAGTAAGACACTCTTGAAGGAATGTTTGGTTGGCTGGCAACAGATCTAATAATTTTCATGAAATGGAGTGAATATTAGAACCCTTTCATAAGTTTCTCGAGATTATACTGCATAAATCAACAGTTTTACGTGATTTTTCATTTGTCAGGTTTTACATGATTTGCTCAAAATTTCTGTACCATTTTGTGCTACTCAAATAAATTAAGGAATAAATTTTGTGTGGTCTATTTTATTTTTGTACCAATCAGAAGAAAAGCAAAGAAGGTCCATTTTAACTATCTCAGCATTTTATACTTTTCTGGGGGGGGGTCTATTTAGTTGTGGTGCTAGATTTTGTATATTTTTGTGTCACCCAGAGAAAGGGCCACTTTAAAGTAGTATTGCTAAATAAATTTTAATTGCCTCTCCCACCACTAAGTAAGACTCATAGTTATATGGTTAATGAACGTGCGTTTAGCGCATTATGACAAAATACTAACAGCGACGCTAAAGTCCAAAGTTTCTCAGTCACTATATATTTGAACGTAAGATTTAACCAATCAGAGCTATCATTGGTTACAGAAGAGAGTAGCATCATACATTGAATTTTAACTTAATTCTGTAGAACAGACTCCATAGCAATTAGCGTTATTAAGGGATGAAGACGTACTAGAGAAAAAGAAGAAACAGCATGCTTGGCCATTTTGGATCACAGTGCTGATAGAGGAAAAGGTAGAAGGAAAACCAGACGAAGAAGTGATAATATCAAAGTAAAAATCAGCGCACCAAGGAAGGTTTCAAACAAGGATGTTATAAAATAGAGGATCTGCCCTTACAACAAAATCTTGAAGCCATACGTCACAGTTTCGTCACCCCTACTCTGCCCACTCCGCCCAATAGGATCGCAATGTTTTGAGCCAACAATCATGGCGGAAACAAAAGTAGCCAATCAGACGATGGTAGAAACGAGAGTAGCCAATCAGACGTGCCGATGCTCGGTTGCTTTTTGGCTTCACCGATTTAATAGGGTGAAGATACACATGGGCAGATCCTCTATTTATAACATCCTTGGTTTCAAAGTTCCATGTTGCACACCATCTATAAAAAGTGATGAACTATTCTTTCTGTTGCTACAGATGTTTAAGCTTCTCAATATTAATACACTTTAAATAAAATAAAAAAGGAACGTTATGAATGCGTTACCTAACATTTGTATTACTAGTATAGTGAGGGTCCTAAGGTACAGTCTATTCAGCGCAAATTTGTTATTTATATAACACAGAGCACCTTACTAGTGTGGAAGGCAAACGGCTATTAACATTATTTTTAGTGTAATTTCATTAGGCAAAAGCTGCTTATATGGTGCATGCTTTTACGTGGCGGGAGAGGCAATTAAAATTTATTTAGCAATGCTACTTTATAGTGGCCCTTTCTCTGGGTGACACAAAAATATACAAAATTTAGCACCACAACTAAATAGGCCACGCAAATTTATTCTTTCATTTATTTGAATCCCCCAGAAAGGTATAAAATGCTGAGCTAGTTAAAATGGACCTTCTTTGCTTTTCTTCTGATTGGTACAAAAATAAAATAGACCACCCAAATTTATTCCTTCATTTATTTGAGTAGCACAAAATGGTACAGAAATATTGAGCTAGCTAAGATGGACCTTCTTCGCTTTTTTCGTGGTTGGTACAATAATAAATGGGTCACCCAAATTTATTCCTTCGTTTATTTGATTAGTACAAAATGTTAATTCTTTCCTTTTTCTCCTTGCTACAAAACTGAATAGGTCACCCAAATTTCTTCGCTTTTTCTGGTTACTAGAAATTTATTCCTTCGTTTATTTGAATAACACAAAAATGTATAGAAATTCTGAGCTAATTAAAATGGAATTTCTCATTGGTACAAAATTGAACAGGCCACACAAATTTATTCCTTCGTTTATTTGAGTAGTAGAATATGGTATAAAAGACTCAGCTAGTTAAAATGGTATTTCTCGTTGGTACAAAAAGTAGAACATCCATCTTTATTCCTTCGTTTATTTGAATAGTACAAAATGTACATAAATACTGAGCTATTTAAAATGGACCTTCTTCGCTATTTTAATCGTTAATACAAAAGTAAAGAAGCCAACAAAATTTATTCATTCTTCAATTTTATCTGCTTGGTACAAAATTGAATAGGTCACCCAAATTTATTCCTTCGTTTATTTCAGTATTACAAAATGATATAAAATTCTGACTTAGTTAAAATAAAACTTCTTCGCTTTTTCTGGTTACTAGAAATTTATTCCTTCGTTTATTTGAATAACACAAAAAGGTATAGAAATTCTGAGCTAGTTAAAATGGCATTTCTAGGTGGTACAAAATTGAATAGGTCACTCAAATTTAATCCTTTATTTATTTGAATAGTACAAAATGATATTCAGCTAGTTAAAATGGCATTTCTTCGCATTTTCTTGTGGTTGGTACAAATTTATACCTTCGTTTGTTTAAATATTACAAAAGTTATAAAATACTGAGCTAGTTAAAATAATCCTTCATCGCTTGTTTGTCGTTGGTACAAAAGTAAATAGGACACCCAAATTTTTATTCATTTCTTTAGATGACACAAAAAGGTATAAAATGCTGAGCTAGTTAAAATGGACCTTCTTTGCTTTTTTCTCGTTAATACAAAAAATAAAGAAACCAACGAAATTTAGATTCTTCAATTTTTTTCTGCTTGGTACAAAAGGAAATAGGACACTCAAATTTCTTCATTCTTCACTATTTTTTTGGTTAGTATAAATTTATCCCTTCGATTGTTTAAATATTGCAAAAGGTATAAAATTCTAATCCAGTCAAAAATGGTCCTTCTTGGCTTTTTTGTCGTTGGTACAAAAGGAAATAGGACACCCGGTTTATTTATCCATTTCTTTAAATGACACACAAAGGTATAAAATGCTGAGCTTGTTAAAATGGTCCTTTTTCGTTGGTACAAAAATGAATAAACTATACTCAAATTATCCTTAGTTTTTTTAAAATGATGCAAAAAGGTATAAAATGCTGAGCTAGTGAAAATGGACCCTCTTCGCTTTTCTTCTGATTGGTACAAAAATAAAATAGACAACTCAAATTTATTCCCTCGATTATTTGAATAACACAAAAACGTATAAAATGCTGAGTTAGTTAAAATGATCTGATTTGTTCACCTTTTATGGTAAGTACAAATTTACTCCTTCGTTTATTTGAATAATACAAAAGCTATAATGGCCCTTCACTTTTTCCAGTTGATACTAAAAGAAATAGTCCACTAAATTTTATTAATTTTTCACTTTTTTCTGGTTGGTACAAAACTAAATACTTCATCCAAATTTATTTCTTCGTTTTAGTAGTACAAAATGATATAAAATTCCGAGTTAGTTAAAATGATCCTTCTTGCTACAAAATTGAATAGCTCACTCAAAAGTTATCCCGTCGTTTGTTTAAATAGTACAAAATGGTATAGAACTTCTGAGCCAGTTAAAATGGTTCTTTTTCTTTTTTCTGGTTAGTACAAATTTATTCCTTTGTTTATTTGAATAGTACAAAATGGTATAAAATACTCAGCTAGTTAAAATGGACGTTCAGTTTTTCGTGGGTATAAAACGGAAAACACCTAAATTTATTCTTTCGTTTATTGGAGTGGTACAAAGGGTACATTAATTCTGAGCTAGTTAAAATTATCCTTTTCCGCTTTTTCTGGTTAGTACAAATATATTCCTTTGTTTATTTAAATAGTACGAAATGGTATAAAATTCTGAGCTAGTTAAAATGTCATTTCTCGTTGGTACAAAATTAAATAAGTCACTCAAATTTATCCCTTAGTTTGTTTAAACAGAACAAGATGATATAAAATTCTCTGGTAGTTAAAATGGCATATCTTTGCTTTTTCTCTGGTAGATACAAATTTATCCTTTGTTTATTTAAATAGTACAAAATGGTATAAAATTCTCAACTAGTTAAAATGGCATTGGTTTGTTTTTCCTGTTTGGTACAGAAGTAAATAGGACACTCAAATTTATTTATTCATTCGCTTTTTTTCTGCTTAGTACAAAACTCAATAGATCACAAATTTATCCATCGCTCTGTTTACAACTTATTATGGGTTAAATAGTTTACCTTTGACCTCGATGATCAGTAATTTATGACCCATTACTAAATGTGGAAACGGCACCTCAATATGCGACTTCGTTTACGAGTTATTCGGGTTTAAATATTTGACCTTTGACTTTGATGGTTAGTACTTTTGGGACATGTAGTAGTTGATGACCTATTACTAAATATGGAAACAGCACCTCAATATATTGCTCTGTTTAAGAGCTATTCGGGTTTAAATATTTGACCTTTGACCTCGATGGTCAGTACTCTTAGGACATGTTGTAGTTGATGATCCATTACTAAATGTAGAAACAGCATCTCAATATGTGACTCCGTTTACGAGTTATTGGAGTTTAAATATTTAACCTTTGACCTCGAAGTTCAGTACTTTTGGAACATGTAGTAGTTGATGACCTATTACTAAATGTGGAAACAGTACCTCAATATGTATCTCCGTTTACGAGCTATTCGGGTTGAAATATTTTACCTCTGACCACGATGGTCAGTACTTTTGGGACATGTAGTACTTGACGAATGCTTGTGTAATTTCTGCTATGTTACATAGGGGTTGATAAAAGGGAACGAGTACACTTCTGCTATTGGTTCTATATTAAATAGGGGTTTAAAATAGGCCATACTCTTTCATACATAGGGTGTTGCGAAAATAGGTTTTCGTAGTCTCTGTGTAATTTCTGCTATGTTAAAATAGGGGTTGGAAAAAGTGTTCATAAAAGAGAACGAATACACCCACCATTATACTCTGTTATGTTAGTAGTCCTTGCTAGGTTACATAGGAGAGCTCCTAAAATATGCGTTCGTAGTCTTATGTAATTCTTGCTATGTTAAAATAGGGGTGGAAAAATAAGACAAACTCTTTTATTAGCTGTGCTACGTGTTCGTAGTCTTATGTAATTTCTGCTAAGTTTAGATAGGGGTTGTAAAATGTGTTCATTGTCTTTCATCAGCTCTGCTACGTGTTCGTAGTCTATGTGTAATTTCTGCTAAAAGGGTGGTCGTAACCTTTCTTATACTCTCGTAAAAGAATGATAATCTCTGCTATGCTATATAGGGGTTGAAAAAAGTTTACTATACCTGGTCAAATCTCTGCTATGTTAAATAGGGGTTGAAAAATAAGCCATACTCTTTTATTAGCTCTGCTGTTACATAGTCTTATGTAATTTCTGCTATGTTAAGTAGGCGGTTGGAAAATGTGTTCATTGTGTGCTATGTTCGTAGTATCTGTGTAATTTCTGGTATGTTAAAATAGTGGTCATAAAAGAGAACGAATACACCCCTGTTATGTTAGTAGCCTTTGCTATGTTACATATGTATTGGAAAATGTGGTCATGGTCTTTTATTAGCTCTGCTATGTTCGTAGTCTCTGTGTAATATCTGATTGGATTATGTGTTCATTACCTTATGTAATTTCTGCTATGTTAAAATGGGGGTTGAAAAAGTGCTCATAAAAGAGAACGAATACACCCCTAACAAGTAGTCGTAAAAGAGAACGAATACATCCCTATAACAGAGGACGCAATTTCTCGACTCGTACCTGGGTCGTCTGACATCGCGTATCAGGCGGCACTGGAAAAGTCGTTCTCTGCATCAGGCGGGACTGACGAAATGGGTGTGAGCTCAGTAGCCCAGAACCGTTATTTTTCTACTACTCCTGGTTATACCCTCCGGATTAAACAAAACCATTTATAACTACTTCGACTTAGGATAACTTATTTAGAAACGAATTTGAGAAAACTCATTTAAGAGGTTATTACAATCTTCACGTAATGCTGCGTATCTTCCGTTTTCCGGTCCGAGAGAGTTATTTCTTTACTTTGAAAAAAAAAGTTTATGTAGGTTCATCAGTGATCTTTATTCACAGAACAAAGCTTTGTCTTGCAAATAATTAAGAAAAAAAAGAAATCTTAATCAGAAAAGCAAAATAACAGAACTTCATTCCTTTATTTCAAGAAGTAGATGTTTTTGTTTTAAACAAAGCAATGAAATAATAGTGTAATAACTTCTAAATACAGCTTAAAATTGAGTGTTGGTTCCATACTTCGACAATATGGTTACATCTGCAATTGCGGTGAAACCGACTTTGCATCCCTTTCCCCGTAAAACCAATCCCAATCTTTTGAGCCTTTAGTGATTGTTCACTTTCTAGACATTGTTTAAATTATGATGAGGAACATATATTGGAGGAACGAGAATTTTAGGAAGGATAAAAGAAAAAGGATCAAAAGATTGCGATCTTTGCCAAGAATTTTAGGAATCATCGAAAAGAATGCATCAAAAGATTGCGACATTGGCCAAGTTTTCGGATCAGAGGTCACAAAATTTTTGAGTGGCCCTCTCCAGATATAAGGAGTGCAGCAAAATATTTGATTGAAATATATTGGATCTTTTGATTCAAAAAATAAAATCAACTTTCCATTGCATAATCATACGTATATCCAGTATATGCCCTCCAAACAGAATTTTACATTTTAACTTACTTTTACATATTTCACTCGAAACAAAGAATTCAAGAAATAGAAAATAATCTATGTTGTCAACGCTGCTAATTTTTTTTCTTCAAGTTGAATATATTAACCGATTTTGTAAGCCAACTAACATACAAAATTATTAACAGTACAATTTCAAACGGATACATAAAAATTAAGTGATGATGAAAACTTATCTTTATTTATCGTATGTTTATAATTTTTTATTAACGAGTAAAATTATACCCGTTAAATAAGTCACATTATATAAGTTACGATAATATTTTCATGGTGCAACGAAATTCAAGTACGCATTATATTTAGATAATTTCTAAAGCAAATGAGATTTCGTTACTTCATTCATTGTCGTATCAAGACGTAGACCTACTCTCTAATGTAGAATCTGAATCGCATGTACTCTAATCTGGAATTGAACCTTGGTATCTCATAAGGGAGACGTGTTTGCTAACCATATATCCACGAAGTTGCAAAAGATACATGAACTTCCGCAAGTCTAGTAGATACCGATTTTACTGAACTACCGTGAACTTTCTCTGCATTAAAACTACCCAATTTTACTTGACAGCTTCCTATTCTCTAAACGCTTACTTATTTGTCACATGCTTGATTCCACAGTACCGTAACATTTCAAAGGTAAATTAATTTAAAATGTAGTTCAAGAACATTCACTTGTTCTCTAAATACTTGCAAGAGAAAATAATTATACATAATTGTTATTCAATTCCGAAATTGCAGATATATTAAAAAGTATTTTATTTTTTCCTTCATAATAATTTGTGTATGAGCGTCGCAAAGAATCATTCCAAAATATACTGCGGAGTTCTCTCGCTCTTGAGTCAATCTTTTCCTGGGACAAGCAAGCCTTTCCCCTACTTGAGGAAAGCGCAAAACCAGCACAAAGTCGAGAGGCTCCATCTTTCCACCCACTTCATCCCCTCTCCTGCTTGCTACAAGGTGGTAGAGGTAGAAAATACATTTTTTACAGTCACGTTAAAATTGTGGTTACATTGCATATAAGGATAGAGTGTAAAGAACTGTTCTGTAAGGCAGGCTAATGCATGAAAGAGCCAAGCCAGAAGATGTGAACAAAGAGTAATATCAAACATTTTGTTGCCAAATCTCTCATGGACAACATTCAGGGTTGCAGATTCCATATTAAAATAATTAAATTTCTTGTTCGGTTGTTTCTCATTCATATATAGGAATGAATGCCCATAATTATCTTTTAAAAATATTTTTCATGTTAATTGAGGAGGCACGTGACATTATGACTGCATTACAGAGTCACCCCTGTTAGAAAATTAACATTTCTAAGTCTAAAAGACGTATTACATGAGGAAGCACTGCCCAGTAAGAGAGTATCACCATATTTCCATAGTTCATCTTCAATCAATTCTTCCGTTTTGAGCGAGACTTTTTCGGTTCAAGGCTCTGATCCTGGTATTCTGCCGGCTAAATTTTATCCCAGTTTTCTGTTGTACCAAACTTTTAACTTTCTTTGTGCCCCCCCCCCCATAGTAGTATTCTCAAATATTATTTTTGGAACTACATACTTTTACATTAACAGTTGAAACGTTTATTTATAATACACTTGAATATTGGTAGAGTGTGACCTTCATGGCATACGTTTGATATAAATAATCTTGAAACTAAGATGCGTGTTACTTTCCTAATCATAATCACTGGTACATTCAATGGGAAAGAAATAAAAATGACTTCTTTGGCGGTTAGGTACTTCCTAAGGATTGAAGGATCGAAAGTAAACTTCCCATCAAAGTTTCTCGGTTTTTAATAGCAGAAAAATATGATAACCCTGATTATACAGGGTTAGTCAAAAAGAATGGAGCAGAACTAAAACATATGTATCTTGTACTAAACCGACTTACAACAGCAAAATTGGTCGAAAGAATAAAGGTGATTGCAAATTCTTGTAGACATTACAAATGTTGGGTATTAGCATCCTGGGTAACACAACATACGTCAAACCGATAATACAGTTCTTTCCAGACGCGTTCGGTTATCTGCTTCACTGCACTAAAGATGCGTTGCCTCAAATATTCCAGGTCCAATGACAATAGAGAATGTACACCGAATCCTTCACAAAGTCTCAGAGGAAGAAGTTACAGACCATCAGATCGAATGATCTCGGTGGCAGGTCGGCATTGCCAAATCGTTATTTACATTTTTAACTGTTTACACAACTAGCACCTCTAGCGGGTTTGACGTAAACTACAAACAGACTATAAAACTTACAACCCTCTTCTCTTCTTTCCGACCAATTTTCGTTAAGCATTTCGTTTTAGATCAAAATAAACATGTTTTAGTTTTTACATCATTCTTTTTAAATGTATATTTAGCATTTCCGTGGAACCTAAAATTAAATATTTAATTTAATTCTTCTAATTATAAAACTGAAGCTTTTAACTCCACGATCAACAAACATAGCTATATACTATATGTACAAATTAATTTACTGAAAAAATGTTAACTTGAAATAATTTTAAAACATTTCACTATCTGCTTTCAATAAATTAGGGTTGACTTAAACTTTTGGTATAATATTTTTGTACTGCGTAACATCAGCTTGTATAGGTATTAACAAATCCACTACCTCGATTTTTAATCATATTTAACCAAGACCTGTTAATGCAGTATGCAAAACAAAAATAACCAGCAAGAGCATTTGCAAACATACAATCTGAATCTTATAGAACAATTACAAGACATTTAAAGTGTACAATGATTATCACAGTATGATTCTCTAAATAATGTTGTCAAATGCTCTATCGTTAAACGAAAGAGAGAGACGTAGTCAAATAATTCTTTGTTTAAAATTCAAATTATTGTATTTCTGATTAACTAGTAAGAAAAACAATTTCGACCAAATAGTTTCTTAATAAGGAATGCTTTTCTTTTCTTGTTTCGTCTGACGACTGTTTTCTAAAAATATATCGTGGAACTATAATAAATTTAATAACCTATAATTTTAATCTACAAACCTTATACAGGGTGGGTCATAAGTCGCTTCGCATTAGCAGTTATTCTGTTCTCAATCGACTGAAGCGGTAGTAGTTGATTGACGTAAGCAATACGTTATTGTGTGGTTCATGAATAATATGTTGTAAATAGTGATTTTACAAAGGATTTAAACCTTGTTACATTTTTTAACTAAATTAAGTTTACAATGAATAAAAAGTTATCTGAGGTTGAACTTGTGTTCGTACTTCAAAAGTGGTAGTTACGTGATCACAATTACCAAGCGCGTTCAATCGAATTTCAACTCAATTGATTTTTTCTGTCTGGAGAATGAAAAATTAATGTTATTTTCATTACGAATATAGAGCATGTAAAGGAGCGTATTACTACTGAATTCGATAAATTATCATCTAAGTACATTAATGTTTAAAATATATAATTTATGACTTGAAAACGATGGAGAGACTTTGAATACTTAATGTTACAATGTAATTCGTAATAACTCTACAGTTTCGTAGTTGATATATAACTCATTTTAGATGCATTTTCGTCCAGTGACGTATTCCGTACCCTGTATGCTAATCTAAAATTTTGAAGATAAAAAGCACAAACGTGAATATTACTAGTTATTCTGTTAACGAAAAAAAGTTCTCTTAATAGTGTGATGTTTCCGTGTCGTTTAACGCACACACACAGACATTGATATAGATAGATGTAGATATGCTTATGAATTGTATAAATACCTTTTGTCTGATTTGCGAAAAGGTCAATCGCTGTCCTTCGTGCAACGAAACCACTGCTTCTCTGTCGCTCCATTTATCAGCAGCTGAATCAACCAACTGGCCAACGTTCAACCATGTTAAGGGAACTTCTCCAGGGCAGTGAATATAGCTAGGCTTTTTCACTTGAAAATTAGGTTTCCACGTGCTAAAACTGTAACATTAAACAAATACAATTAGTGCATATCATACGATTTCTGCTTTTAATTAAAAATTCAGAATGAAATAAATGATTACAACTAGTATTACTGAAGTACGTAGGAACGCAAACACTCCAACCTGATTCTGACATACCGTACAAAATCAAAGTCCTCTTTTCTTGTGTAGTGGCTAGAGCGTGTGCTTTTATTACACGAGGTCCCTGGTTCGATTTCCAGCGAGAAAGCATCAAATGCATTGCATTGGTTCAGATCCCACTTTTAAGTGTATGTCTCGCTGCTAGCAAATAACCTAAATGCAAAGCAATCAAGATATTATGTCAGAATCAAAGCCGAAGGCAAATGTCCCCTTTCGACTAAAAGCATATAGACTTATCTGCAACATGCTTTTTCAGCATATTATTTTTTACTATTAACACCAGATTCATAGCAAATGAAGCAAGCATCTAGGCAAGTCTACTGTTGTTGCAAGTCTCATAATTTGTGTGAGAGAGATATGGCGAAAATCATTTTTGAATTGGCGAGTGCCCCTGACTTTGAAATTTTGCGCCCTGCATAAATATATATAAACATTTTCTGTTTCAGTCTCTTTACTGTGTGAAACACGGGTAATTACAATTTACAATGCTTTGGAATCGAAACACAAATTCTCCGTACTGAAGGATGTTGAGGGTATTTGATTTTGGCTTTCTTACAGGAAAATTCCATGATGGGACAGTAATTTTAATTGTTGTTAAAAATATTCTGTTGCATCTAACTTTGTTTCAGTCTTTCAGAAATATCATTTGACAAGGTTAAGTCTTGCAATATTCTGCTGCACATCATACCTGTATTTACTGCAGTGCAGTGAAAAGAAGATAACGTTCAAAGTATAGCCCTTCATGTTGGAAGTCTGCAGCCACCTTCATGCCAGTTTCTCGATTCCAACGTTGATACTACGTATTGTCCTTATAGAGGAAAATAAGTCAGTGTTGTTTCCACCTCCTGCTGGTTGGTAAAGCCTTGTCATTTCAGGAAGTGCCCATCAAGACTATGTGCCAGGGATGGCATAGTTGCATGCCATCAAGTTGCTGCATTTTCGTTGTGTTTTTCAAACCGAGTATGGTTTTTTGTTATCCTGTTGCAGCATGTTGCGCTTTCAGTTCACCAAGGATATTTTTGTCCTAGTGCAGCATATATCTACTCCAAATGCTAGGAATAAAGGTCGGAATTGATAGTACGACCGTTAAGTACGAGCTTAAAGTGAATTATCCCCTCGTAGTTCCACCACACACAGAACATGACATTACGCTCGAAATGGCCCTGATTGACGACCGGTTCTGGAAATTAGCCCTTGATCAACCACTGTTTTTGCAGATTCGGATTTCGGTAAAACACTCACTTTTCGTCGTATGTGGCAATCTATTTCAGAAAACCACATAATAAATTTTGCAGCAGTTGTCGGCTTACATCCACTTCCTCAGAGCCTGAGCTGGGGTCAACTCATGTGGCAAAATGCGGCAGCTCCTGATGGTTTGCGAGTGCTGGTAAATGGATTTTCCTCAATAGCGTACCGTATGACCTTAGAATCTGTTACCCTGGGGTAGCCACACCTTGGTTAATCTTCGACATTTTTACAATCTGCATGAAATTTCTAGAACCAACGAGGTGGCTCTGCTGTGGTTCAATTTAGGGATGGCCACAAAGTTCCGGTTCCGGCGGAACCGGTTCCGCGAGGAACCGGTTCTCGGAGATCCGGTTTTCAGAACCGGATCTTAAGAACCGGTTCCAGATCTGGATCTGAAAACCCGGTTCCAGAACCGGATCTTAGGAACCGGTTCCAGATCTGGATCTGAAAACCCGGTTCCAGAACCGGATCTTAGGAACCGGTTCCAGATCTGGATCTGAAAACCCGGTTCCAGACCTGGATCCGAAAGCCCCCAAAGACCCGTAAAGGAGGCATAAAGTTCACCTTCAAAAATAATGCAAAGAGGACCATGCGCTTGTGCCTTCCGCGCCCAGACCCGCTTGTGCCCCCAGAAAAAAAATTTGGTCCACCAGTGAGTGTTTAGCCAAATGAGTTGGCCAGTTTGCCTGTTTAACCAATGAGTTTGCCAGTTACCCAGTTTATTTAGCCAAATGAGACAAGCTGCCGCCACCTGGGCGCCTGCCTGTCGTTTCCAGCATTTCATCTAG
Organism: Thermobia domestica; assembly: GCF_964235325.1. Taxonomy (NCBI): domain Eukaryota; kingdom Metazoa; phylum Arthropoda; class Insecta; order Zygentoma; family Lepismatidae; genus Thermobia; species Thermobia domestica. Next base: position 147,459,720 of record NC_137458.1, on the reverse strand, counting down.
CATACTGTTCATAGCTTGCCAGCAGCTCGGGTTTAGCGTAGGGATGATCACAAAGTTTCGGCTCTAGCGGAACCGGTTCCGCGAGGAACCGGTTCCAGACCTGGATCCGAAGAACCGGTTCCAGACCTGGATCCGAAAAACCGGTTCTGGAACCGGATCTTCTAGAACCGGATCCGTTCAGACCCGAAAACCGGTTCCACTAGGAACCGGTTCTGGCCATCCCTAGTTCAAATTGTCTTGTCCTTTTAGATGATAAATGTTTTGGGTTGCTGCTGCAGCGTTATGCCTGAGTTCGAACTTATAGTAGTACGGGCCTGACTTGAGGAAACTTTTTGGCCCCTGGGTCCCTGCCTCAGGACCCATGGTCCCTGGCCGGGGTCAATGACCTAGGGGTACATAGGACCACCCCCTCTAAATTTTGGCAGGGGTACCATGGCCCACCCCCTAAATTTTGGCAGGGGTACATAGGACCACCCCCCTTAAATTTTGGAAATTGCCAAATTAAAAATTTGGTATGGTAGCCTAGGACCATAGTATGTACCTCTATCAGTATTGGGTGTCTATGTCGTTCCCTTTCATGGGTAAAAAATTGCCAAAAAGTCAAATTTCGGGGTTTTTTGACCTAATTTATCCCCTTTGATGAGGTGTTATTACCCTATATGGTTATATGGGCGTATACAGGGATCCATTCCCTTTCATAAGACATGGGTATATTAATGTACCCCTTGAAAAATTTGGGAGGGGTACCTTGGCCCACCCCTTAAATTTTGGAAATTGACCAATTTAAACATTGGGTATTATAGTACAGGACCCTAATATGTATTATGATAAATTTGGGTGGTCCACCTCGTTCCCTTCTAGGGGTACAAAATTGCCAAAATATAAACGTAAGCAATACGTAGTACCACGTGTTTGGTTTTTGGTCGATTTTATCCCCTTTGATGAGGTGTTATTATCCTATATAGTTATATGGTCATGTATAGGGGTCTATTCCCTATCATAAGACATAGGTACATTTGTGCACTCCTTTAAAAATTTGGGAGGGGTACTTTGGCCCACCCCTTAAACTTTAGAAATTGCTCATTTTATATATGTGGTATTATAGTACTGGACCCTAACATGTATTATGATAAATTTGGGTGGTCCACCTTGTTCCCTTTTAGGGGTACAAAATTGCCAAAATATAAACGTAAGCAATACGTTGTACCACGTGTTTGGTTTTGACCTAATTTATCCCCTTGGATGAGATCCTATTACCTTATATGATTATATGGTCATGTATAGGAGTCTATTCCCTATCATAAGACATAGGTACATTTGTGCACCCTTTAAAAAATTTGGGAGGGGTACTTTGGCCCACCCCTTAAATTTTAGAAATTGCTCAATTTAAACATTTGGTATTATAGTACTGGACCCTAACATGTATTATGATAAATTTGGGTGGTCCACCTCGTTCCCTTTCATGGGTACGAAATGCCAAATTTTAGTACAACCACGTGTTTGTTTTGGCTCAATTTATCCCCTTGGATGAGGTCCTATTACCTTATATGATTATATGGTTATGTATATTGGTCCATTCCCTATTATAAGACATGGGTATATTGATGCACCCCGGGAGGGGTACCTTGGCCCACCTCTTTATTTTGGAAATTGCCCAATTTAAACATTTGGTATAATAGTATAAGACCCTAATATATATATATATATATATATATATATATATATATATATATTACTATAAATTTGGGTGGTCCATCTCGTTCCCTTTCATGGGTACGAAATTGCCAAATTTTAGTACAACCACGTGTTTCGTTTTTCACCTAATTTATTCACTTGGATGAGGTCCTATTACCTAATATGATTATATGGTCATGTATAGGGGTCCATTTTCTATCATAAGACATAGGTACATTGATGCACCCCGGGAGGGGTACCATAGCCAATCCCTTAAATTTTGGAAATTTTTCAATTTAAGCATTCGCTATCATAGTACATGACCTCAATATGTATCATGATAAATTTGGGTGGTCCACCTTGTTCCCTTTCATGAGTAAAAAAAATGCCAAAATATAAACATAAGCAATATGTTGTATCACGTGTTTGGTTTTTGGCCCAATTTATCCCGTTTGATGCGGTCTTATACCGTATATGGTCATATGGTCATGTATATAGGTTCATTCCCTATCATAAGACATGAGTACATTGATGCACCCTTTAAAAATTTGGGAGGGGTATCTTGACTCATCCACTCAGTTTTAGAAATTGTTTAATATAAGCATTTGGTATCTTCGTACAGGTCTTCAATATGTACCACTATAAATTTGGATGGTCCACATCGTTCCCTTTCATGGGTAAAGAACTACCAAAAATCAAATTTCGGAGGTTATTGACTCCTATTTAGCACGTTATATGGTTTATTACCTTTATATGTTTATGTTCTCTTTTAAATTTGGGAATTATAAAATAACATAATTTGGTAAACGTTTTCTAGGACCCATTGTAGATGTTGGTGTTCCTCTTATGGCCAAATATTCAAAATTTAAAGGTTATTGACCGGCTTTATTATTGAATAACTACAGGATTTATTACTTTTTCATAAGACACAGGTGTATTTGTGTACCAATCTTAAATTTTGGGAGGGGTACATTTCTTATTGTCATATCAATAATTGGTAATTGTTCTTTGGGTAAATCATTATGATCACGTGATCAGTTATTGACCTATGATGGGATTAGGAGTCCAGGACATTGGTACATTTAAACTTTGTAGGATAATTTGAGAATGCGTCATTGGTATTGATTATTACAGCCAAATATAAACGTAAGCAATACGATGTACCACGTGATTGACCTTGATGAGGTAGTGTACAGGGATACATAGCTAACCTTATTCAATCTTATGACTCATAGTCTTAAGGGAATACATGCTACAACACTGGCAAAGTTATTGTTGATGCAATTTGATTGGTTGATCACTATCTTTCGTGCAATCTGATTGGCTGATCACTATCTTTCGTGCAATCTGATTGGTTGCTGAGTTTCAAATCTTTGCTGCATTCAGTTTTAAGTTTTATTTAACATTTAAAAATCTTGGTTTCGTTCAACATTTTGCACTCACTGATAAATATGATCAAAACCGTTTATTTGTTAATCGAATAGTTAAAAACCGGGTAAAGTTTGACGGTTAACCGTGAGACGTGAAATTTTTTTTAGTTTGAAAATTTTTTGTTTGAAAGTTTTTGTTTGAAAACTCTTGTTTCAAATTTGTGTTTGATTTTTTGTTTCAGAATTTTGTTTGAAATTTGTTTCAAAATTTTTTGTTTGAAAATTTTTTTGTTTGAAAATTTTTTGTTTAAAATTTTTTCGTTTGAAATTTTTCGTTTGAAATTTTTTTTGTTTCGAATTTTGTTTTTTCAAAATTTTGTTTGAAAATTTTTTTCGTTTTAAAATTTTGTTTGAATTTTTCGTTTCCAAATTTTTTCGTTTCAAAAATTTTGTTTCAAAGTTTGGTTTGACATTTTTAAAAGTTTGTGCACTCATTAGTAAAGAACCGGAACTGTTTAGAACTAAAACCTCTGGCAACATTGTGGTGCAATAGTACACGTCGGAACATGATAATGCAACGTCATCAGTTTTGCATCATATATAAGTATCGTTCGAGTTAGTATTCATGATAACATCATCATGGCTACTTGTCTGCAGTTTCTAAACACACGTGATGTGATGAAATCATTTACCAAGATTACTGATTTACAACAGAATGTACCTTATAGAATCTTAGCTAGCCAAATGATCCCTACAAAGTTTGGATTAAGAATCGTAGTGAAGCTTGAAAATGATAAGAATATAATTTTACCGGCAAGATATTTACCCATGGAAGCATCAAAACAAGAAGAACTGCTGCGTTTCTTAAATACTGGATCTGTATCTTTATGTTACAAAGGATTCTTGGGTCGAAGTCATCAATTTGAATTTAGTACACAGCCAGATTCGTCAGCAATTGTGATGAAATCATGAATTCAAACGTCAGCACATTAGACATAGTTGTATGAATTTGGTTGGTCAGCATGACGTCAGCAACTGTGATGAAACTATAAATTCAAACGTCAGCACATTCCTTTCCAATGACGTCAGCCGTAGTTCTATAAATCAACCAATACACTGTCATCCCACGAAATCATTTGAGCAAGTGCTTTTCAGGTGGAAAGATGTGTACTTCTAACGATAAAGAGTTCATCTTCGCAAGCTATTATCCAATAAATATATTTCAAACAAAACATGTGATGATTGGTATCAGTGCTAGAACATTTGAACCAGTGATTCGATTGGGCAAAGCAGAACAATTTGGTGTACAACTGACCCTTGAAGAATGGCAAATATTATGTTCACGAATCGACCAAATGAACGATTATTTTCATGATGAGCTAAATGTGACCATAGTCAAATCATTAGGCTCAAATCATGAAGTGGTGCTGCGTACAGTCCTCGAAGAGAAGATGGTGCTGTTACGTAAAAAGAGTACATTCCATGTCCCTCGCAACATGGTGTATCTAACGGAAACAGAATGGAACAAATTCATCAGCGTATTTCAGTGTGTTAAACACGCAGTGGAAGTGTGCAACAAAACAAGTATATTCCTGAAAAAGTACTATTTTGAAAAATGTGTTATGCATATTGTACAACATGTATCTAGATATTGTGATGGTTGTCAACATCGTTCGTGGGTGCATAACTGTATTGATAAACAGTTTATTTGTGATCAAATGGACATTGAGTTTCCACCAATTGATATTGCATTAGACCTTAAAAGACTTCAATTGGAATTAAAATTATATGCTAAAGACAAACTAGTGCAAGAAGTTCAAAATACATTGTATCGACAATATCCAGAACCACTATCTGGTATGGATGTATGTGGAGTGTAATAAAATGATCCATTTCAATGAATTGTGTTTTTTCATTTCAAGTACAACCCCATATTCTGATGTGTACTATTGCACCACAATGTTGCCAGAGGTTTTAGTTCTACAGTTCCGGTTCTTTACTAATGAGTGCACAAACTTTTAAAAATGTCAAACAAAAATTTTCAAACAAAATTTTAAACCAAAAAAAATTTCAAACAAAAACTTTTAAACAAAAAAATTTGGAAACGAAAAATTTCAAACGAAAAAATTTTAAACAAAAAATTTTCAAACAAAATTTTGCAACAAAAAAAATTAAAAATTTTCAAACAAAAAAATTTTCAAACAAAAAATTTTGAAACATAAATTTCAAACAAAATTCTGAAACAAACATTTTTGAACTAAAAATATCAAACGAAAAAATGTCAAACCAAAGTTTCAAACTTTTTAAATGTTAAACAAAACTTAAAACTGAATGCAGCAAAGATTTGAAACTCAGCAACCAATCAGATTGCACGAAAGATAGTGATCAGCCAATCAGATTGCACGAAAGATAGTGATCAACCAATCAAATTGCATCAACAATAACTTTGCCAGTGTTGTAGCATGTATTCCCTTAAGACTATGAGTCATAAGATTGAATAAGGTTAGCTATGTATCCCTGTACACTACCTCATCAAGGTCAATCACGTGGTACATCGTATTGCTTACGTTTATATTTGGCTGTAATAATCAATACCAATGACGCATTCTCAAATTATCCTACAAAGTTTAAATGTACCAATGTCCTGGACTCCTAATCCCATCATAGGTCAATAACTGATCACGTGATCATAATGATTTACCCAAAGAACAATTACCAATTATTGATATGACAATAAGAAATGTACCCCTCCCAAAATTTAAGATTGGTACACAAATACACCTGTGTCTTATGAAAAAGTAATAAATCCTGTAGTTATTCAATAATAAAGCCGGTCAATAACCTTTAAATTTTGAATATTTGGCCATAAGAGGAACACCAACATCTACAATGGGTCCTAGAAAACGTTTACCAAATTATGTTATTTTATAATTCCCAAATTTAAAAGAGAACATAAACATATAAAGGTAATAAACCATATAACGTGCTAAATAGGAGTCAATAACCTCCGAAATTTGATTTTTGGTAGTTCTTTACCCATGAAAGGGAACGATGTGGACCATCCAAATTTATAGTGGTACATATTGAAGACCTGTACGAAGATACCAAATGCTTATATTAAACAATTTCTAAAACTGAGTGGATGAGTCAAGATACCCCTCCCAAATTTTTAAAGGGTGCATCAATGTACTCATGTCTTATGATAGGGAATGAACCTATATACATGACCATATGACCATATACGGTAATAAGACCGCATCAAACGGGATAAATTGGGCCAAAAACCAAACACGTGATACAACATATTGATTATGTTTATATTTTGGCATTTTTTTTTACTCATGAAAGGGAACAAGGTGGACCACCCAAATTTATCATGATACATATTGAAGTCATGTACTATGATAACGAATGCTTAAATTGAAAAATTTCCAAAATTTAAGGGATTGGCTATGGTACCCCTCCCGGGGTGCATCAATGTACCTATGTCTTATGATAGAAAATGGACCCCTATACATGACCATATAATCATATTAGGTAATAGGACCTCATCCAAGTGAATAAATTAGGTGAAAAACGAAACACGTGGTTGTACTAAAATTTGACAATTTCCTACCCATGAAAGGGAACGAGATGGACCACCCAAATTTATAGTAATATATATATATATTAGGGTCTTATACTATTATACCAAATGTTTAAATTGGGCAATTTCCAAAATAAAGAGGTGGGCCAAGGTACCCCTCCCGGGGTGCATCAATATACCCATGTCTTATAATAGGGAATGGACCAATATACATAACCATATAATCATATAAGGTAATAGGACCTCATCCAAGGGGATAAATTAGGTAAAAAACGAAACACGTGGTTGTACTAAAATTTGGCATTTCGTACCCATGAAAGGGAACGAGGTGGACCACCCAAATTTATCATAATACATGTTAGGGTCCAGTACTATAATACCAAATGTTTAAATTGAGCAATTTCTAAAATTTAAGGGGTGGGCCAAGGTATCCATCCCAAATTTTTTAAAGGGTGCACAAATGTACCTATGTCTTATGATAGGGAATAGACCCCTATACATGACCATATAATCATATAAAGTAATAGGATCTCATCCAAGGGGATAACTTAGGTCAAAACCAAACACGTGGTACAACGTATTGCTTACGTTTATATTTTGGCAATTTTGTACCCCTAAAAGGGAACAAGGTGGACCACCCAAATTTATCATAATACATGTTAGGGTCCAGTACTATAATACCACATATATAAAATGAGCAATTTCTAAAATTTAAGGGGTGGGCCAAAGTACCCCTCCCAAATTTTTAAAGGAGTGCACAAATGTATGATCTGTCAGGAAAGTAAATGTACACCTATTTTTCGAGTCTGGCATTCCTGCACTCCATCCGTGGAGAGTATGAGAATTAAATCAATCAAATGTTTACTGAGGGGCAAAAAGAAAAGCTTAATCTGAATAAGACATTGCAGAGGGGCACAAGCTGTGAATACGAATAGTGCATTGTGTAAATAAAGGACGACACCGAAAGAGAAAGCTAGAAACAGCTGTTAAACTTACAAAAAAAGAGTAAAAATTGTCGAAGTGGGAACATAAAACACAAATACAATAAATACGCCGACAACTAAACGGTTACCATGCCATGATCTTGGTGTAGTGGTTAAGGTGCTGGCTTACAAATGCAAAGGACTCAAGTTCGAATCCTCGGCAAGGACATTTTTAAAAATTTTTGTTAATAATACATACAACTCATGAGAGATGGTAAAAGAGGTCGTATTTAGTTTTTCGTAGCAATTATTATTGGTAATGTTTAGTACTGATAATACTTTTTGTCTTTGCGTATTGCTTTTATTCTTGTCTTCATTTCGAAAGAGAAGAATATCCGAACAAATGCCACCAAAATTCCTCATATTTTGAATGTAAACGCCATTTGCAATTAGTGAAGAATAAAAATTGAACGTTCCGATGTAGCTGCAAAAAGTAAAAAGAAAAACATGGAAGTGGACCATACTCATGGTTATTAAAAATACAATTTCTACATGCCTTACATCTCCCGACCACGTTTCTACGTTAGCAAGTAAGAGGTTTGTGTTTAGGTTAGGTTGGTCAATACGTTTTGCTAAGGGGCCCGGTTTAGCTCTGACGCACCACAGGTGCGAGAAGGGAGAAAAACACTTTTTCTCTCTCCCTCTGTGTGTCTACTTATCTATCTATTTGTATATATATAACGCTATTTGTGAATGCCATAACCACCCTAATTTTCAGCGGATTGAGACGAAACTTGGCACAAACATTAATTGTTGAAATATCTTGATGAGTTCGTTAACCAGAATAATCAGATGAAAATGTTCAAAATGATGGCCCTTCAAACTCTTAAAAAGTTCCAAGGGAACCAAATTTCGCCCATAAATAGGTATTCAGAAAGTTTGAATAAATTTTCCTCTTTTACTGAAATATTTGTGTGCAGAAACTTATTGAAATATTGGACCCGATTAATCGCCTAAAGAAGGTTCACGCCCTTTCGCTACGGTCAGTTTTTTTTTTGCAGGAGGGGGTTATTTTCCTATTGGAACAAGATGATTGATTGTTAGCGATGATATGAAATTACACATTGAAAGTGAAGTAACTTGTGACACGTGTTATTTGAAAGAGTAATATAATAAATGTGCATTCCTCTAACACAGAGAACTGTAAATCATGTATTTCGAGTTCGGGAGCCTGAATGGCGAGGAGTGTTATTTGATTTGCTTTTTAGTAACACATTGCATTGCAAATAAAGGTAGGCAACATTAGTGGTAAATAATAATAATAATAATAATAATAATAATAATAATAATAATAATAATAATAATAATAGGTGTTGTTTGTGGCAACGTAATATCTTAATCAATTCTTCTTCAAACGTAATGATTGTAACGCCATATCTCCCTTACAAACAAAATATTAGCAATTTATATCGAGAGAACGAGAAACTGTAGAGCGATGGGAGCAACGTTGGACAGTATGCACTCATAGTACTCAGAAAAGTAAGCGATTTCAATGCAAAATGAACGAAGAGTCATTGTCATGGGTACTCATGGGGCCACGGCAGAGCCCTCTTTAGGCAAAATGTCAATAACTTATATCGAGAGGTGATACTGGGATGGGACCAACTTTGGACACCGTGGACCCATAAAGCGCATCGAAAAAAATAGGGGGGGTGCGCCAGCCAGCCTTACTTATTTCCACGTAATAATATAAAATTATGTTGTCGAAATACACACACGAGTTAGTTACTAATATTTCATATTATTATTATTATTATTATCGACAGCGTCTTTTCATTACGTGTGCGTGTTTGACATGAAGCCAAAGAGAAGATCCATCATTCGTAGAAAGAATAATAATCAGTTACTTTAACTGTGAACGACAGCGAAAAATACGGAAAGAGTGGACTACCTGTAGCGTAAAGAAGCAATATTTTCTCTCAAAAGGATAAAAAATCAAGCCGAGATTGATTCGAACTCGCATGGACGGCGCGAAAAGCCAGTGCTTTGTCCACTTTTTTTTTTAACTGACTCACTGAACGTGTTTCAGTAACTTACTTATTGCTAATTTTACTTGCTTCACTCGTTTAACTTGCTTTTTCTAATAACTTATAACGACAGGGACACGAACACAGAAACATCGAGAACAGTTAAAAATCATAGATGCTCTCCCGCCGGGAATCGAACACGGAACTCCATACACCAAAGGCGCACGTGCTAGCGACTAGACCAGCGGGAAGGGCACCACTCTCTCCCTGTGTCGTTAGGGATTACGACCACTGTCTTGCCAGCTATCACTTCTGTGGGTTGTATACTATGATCACATGTTTCTTCTCTGCTGGAAGAGTAAAACCTACATTATATGTAATACATGAGGTATTTAGACCTACATGCTCTTCATATAATGTAATAAAAGGGTCATGCTGGGAATACGAAAAAGAACATTCCTTGGACAAAACGGAAACTATTGGCATCAGAAATATTTATCTACGAGGCATGCGCAGTAGTATATTTCAGAATAGTTACTGTTTTGTTCAGTAAACGAAGAAAGGGGTATAAAAAAGCAAATATGTCGCGTCAACGAGATCGACCAGATTTGACAGGGGCGGAAGCAGATGTATAGTAATACAACAACTTCGCTCAGTTGATACGAGCCGAGCCGGTTGATATCACTACCCGAGTTGGTCTTCTGCTTGGGCTCAAGAATTCGACCGTGCAGGTCTCAGCCTTAATTTTAAGAACTACAGTATATACTTATATTGGTGATTACGACATTTGAGGCTGTCTCGTAATAATAATAAAAAAACTCTTGTCTTCTCGTTATCTAGACGAGACGAGATACACTAAAATTGCCCCACGAGATGCACCAAAATTACGAGAGGAGACGCACCCTTGCCGTGAGCAACACTAAAAGTATCCCACATTACTGCCTACATTTCTCATGGCTTTCGGTTTCCAGTCTAATCAGGCCATTATTTCAAAACGAGTTAAAACGAGCTGAACCAGCGAGAGAGCCATTATAAAACTCGACTCAACTCGAAACTCGACCTCGAAAACAGCGCCTTGGCTTGGAACTCAACTCAAGAAAAATATCTTTGACTCGACTCGGATTGAACTCGAGTCGAGTCGAATTTTGGCTCGACTCCTGCTCATCCCTATTCGTATTTGTATTTTGTTTCCACTTCAACAATTTCTACTCTTTTTTTTCTTCGTTTACCTATTGTTTCTGGATTTCTCTGTCGGTGTCGTCCTTTATTAACACCATGCACTATTCTTATTCCCAGCTTGTGACCCGCTTCAATGTCTTATTCAGTTTAGGCTTTTCTCCTTACATTGACTTGACATGTGATTGATTTAATTCTCACTTTCCGCGCACGACCGATGAAAATGTTTTATTATTATTATTATTATTATTATTATTATTATTATTATTATTATTATTATTATTATTATTATACTATTGAACTTGCACGGCGAAATTACTGTATAATACGATATTATTTCAGTAATTTTATTCCATTGTATGTTATTTAATTTATTAATGGGCACTAAATTGTCTCCAGATCAACGAATAAATTAACTACGGCATGCACTTTGGTGGAAATATCATTACATGAACATGTTTGGAACGAACCAATAATCTTATTGCAATGGTATTTCCACCAAAGTGCATGCCGTAGTTAATTTATTCGTTGATCTGGAGACAATTTAGTGCCCATTAATAAACTAAATAACATACAATGGAGTAAAATTAAAGAAATGATATCGCATTATACAGTAATTTCGCCGTGCAAGTTCAATAGTATAATAATAATAATAATAATAATAATAATAATAATAATAATAATAATAATAATAATAATAATAAAACATTTGTATCGGTCGTGCGCGGAAAGTGAGAATTAAATCAATCACATGTGAAGTCAATGTAAGAAGAAAAGCCTAAACTGAATAAGACATTGAAGCGGGTCACAAGCTGGGAATAAGAATAGTGCACGGTGTAAATAAAGGACGACACCGAAAGAGAAATCCAGAAACAGCAGGTAAAAGGAGAAAAAAGAGTAGACATTGTTGAAGTGGAAACATAAAATACAAACACGAATAGGGATAAGCACAAGTCGAGCCAAAATTCAATTCGACTCGAGTACAATTTGAGTCGAGTCAAAGGTAATTTTCTTGAATTGAGTTCCGAGCCAAGTCGCTGTTTTCGAGGTCGAGTTTCGAGTTGAGTTGAGTTTGATAATGGCTCTCTCGCTCGTTCAGCTCGTTTTAACTCGTTTTGAAATATTGGCCTGATCAGACTGGAAAGCAAAAGCCATGAGAAATGTAAGCAGTAATGTGGAATACTTTTAGTGTTGCTCACGACAGAGGTGCGTCTCATCTCGTAATTTTAGTGCATCTCGTGGGGCAATTTTAGTGTATCTCGTCTCGTCTAGATAACGAGAAGACAAGAGTTTATTATTATTATTATTATTATTATTATTATTATTATTATTATTATTATTATTATTACGAGACAGCCTTAAATGTCGTAATCACCAATATAAGTATATACTGTAGTTCTTAAAATCAAGGCTGAAATCTGCACGGTCGAATTCTTGAGCCCAAGCAGAAGACCAACTCGGGTAGTGATATCAACCGGCTCGGCTCGTATCAACTGAGCGAACAGCTCGAGTCGGCTCGGTTGGGATGAGCCGATGACCCGAGCCGGCTTAGTTGGAACAAGCCATCGACTCAGCTCAATTGAGCCGATGGCTCGAGCTTTCTCGGTTGGGATGGGTCACCTACTCGGCTCATGTGAACCGGTTCGAGCCAGCTAAGTTGAAACTAGTTCATCAGCACGTTTCGACTCAGCTCAACTAAGCCGATGGCTCAAATCGGCTCGGTGTGGTGAGCTGTTGGCTCGGCTCACTTCTCGATTCGGTTCGATATTGAATGAGCTGTAAGCCGAGCCGCTCGAGCCGTTGAGAAGCCCAAACCCGGTCCCAGCTGTTTTGAATATGTTTGGATGAAGCCTATAACTTTTAACAATTTTTTGCTCGAGCCCGAATACTTGCCCCTTCGGAACTCAAACCCAGAACATGACCGATGTCCTTGCCTCCTGAAGACTTCCAGACGACCAAGATCGACAGTCAATTAGCTTTTACTATTCAGATACAAACCGTATATCTTTTAAAGATTATACATGGAGTTGATATAATAATAATAATAATAATAATAATAATAATAATAATAGTTTTAAACTTGCCCTGAAATTTTTGCAAAACTTACTTAAAAGTAGAGATTTCGGGGAAAGGGTTCCGTACCTTCAAGACACACCTCTGCAACTACCAACATTTTAAACTAGAACCTTTTATTGAAGTTTCATGTAGAAAGTTTGTTTTGAGGAAAATAACTGTAATAAATATAACTGAATATCACACGACAGTAAGGCATATAATAAACTAATTTTTAGAATATGCAGAGGTGAATATAAAAGCTTTGCTACAAAAATACCTACACAGAGCATAATTCAATGAGCTCTGAAATAGAATGTAACGAAATAGCCTATGAGATTCAGTCTACAGAGCAATTGTTACTTAAAGAATGGACATACACTATTTCGAGAATCGAGACAAGACGGGAAATGTTTACGATACTTTTCGTCTCGTCTCGATTCTCATCTCCAAAGAGAGACGAAAATTTTAATTTAGCCCTGACCCGTCTCGAATGTAAAATGTTAATTCTCATGTTATTTTATTTGTTTTAGAAACGAGATTAGAAACTCCTCTTCTCGTGAGCAACATTAAACCAAACCGAAATATTCTTTCCAAATGTCACGTTTCTGCTTGTAATGGTATGACCTGAGCGATAATTTAGCTTCTAGCTTTTAATCTTCTACGAGATAATAATAATTATCATTATTACTATTCCTGAAGATTTGATAGTTCAAGTATTGAAACATCCGAGTATTCAAATATCTGAATATAATAAAAGGTGTGTTATCGCTGATCAATCGCCATCAAAAATCCTAAAATAAAAATTAAAAAAAAAAAATTGCAATGTGCATTCGCACAAACACCTTGACTACTGAACCGCGATCGCTACGCGGTAAACGATCCGTCTTTAGTCTGGTTACGTTAGGTTTCTTTGTCTCCGCTTGCAAACTTGTATGTTATATTTTTCGATTCAAAATGCCTTTCGTATTTCTTTTATGAAGTCGGCAAAGTTTATATTAATAACTTGAGTTTTTCTTAAACCACTGGTTCACAAGTTCGTTCTTTCTCCACACGAAACTACAAATATGACAGATTGAATTCGCATACTCCCCATTTCTTTCAAAGCAGTCGCCATTACCTGGGCAAAGACTTATTTCCGCCACGGTTCATATTAACCAAAATAAATTCATTTTTCGGAAGCGGAACTTTCACTTTCCGGATTTCGCAAAATTATGGAATTCAGTTATACTCCGGAATTCAGAAGAATTTCGGAACTCGGAAAGAATCCGGAATTTAGAAAATTCCGGAATTGAGAAAAAAACCAACTTTCGAAAAAATCCGGATTTTCCGAATTCCGGAATGTTAACGAAATCAGAAATTTCTAAATTCCGGATTTTTCCGAATTCCGAAATTATTACAAAACTGGAATTTTCCGAATTCCGGAATTTGTCCGGCTTTACTTTCGGGAGTCCGAAAACTAATAATTCCGGAACGGGCTATCCCTAGTTTATACACAACCTTTCAGAACACTAAGCTAGTAGCTGTCTACAAACAAACAAGTAATGCAAAGCATGTTGTATACTGCAATACGTCATGTATTAAAATCCGACACCATGACCCTTTTATTACATTATATGAAGAGCATGTAGGTCTAAATACCTCATGTATTACATATAATGTAGGTTTTACTCTTCCAGCAAAGAAGAAAGATGTGATCATAGTATACAACCCACAGAAGTGATAGCAGGCAATACAGTGGTCGTAATCCCTAACGACACAGGAAGTGAGCGTTGCCATCGCCGCTGGTCTAGAGGCTAGCACGTGAGCCTTGGGTGTATGGAGTCTCGGGTTCGATTCTCGGCGGGAGAGCATCTATCATTTTTAACTGTTCTCGATGTTTCTGTGCTCGTGTCCCTGTCGTTATAAGTTATTAGAAAAAGCAAGTTAAACGAGTGAAGCAAGTAAAATTAGCAATAAGTAAGTTACTGAAACGCGTTCGGTGAGTCAGTTAAAAAAATAGTGGACAAAGCACTGGCTTTTCACGCCGTCCATGCGAGTTCGAATCAATCTCGGCTTGATATTTTATCCATTTGAGAGAAAGTATTGTTTCTTTTCGCTACAGGATGGATTTTCTCTTTGGTTTCATGTCAAACATGCTCACGTAATGAAAAGACGCTATAGATAATAATAATAATAATAATAATAATAATAATAATAATAATAATAATAATAATAATATGAAATATTAGTAGATAACTCGTGTGTGTATTTCGACAGTATAATTTTATATTACTATGTGAAAATAAGTAAGGCTGGCTGGCGCCCGCCTCAATAATTTTTTCGATACGCCTTATGGGTCCACGGTGTCCAACGTTGGTCCCATCCCAGTATCACCTCCTGTTTTCTCGATATAAGCTATCGACATTTTGCCTAAAGAGGGCTCTGCCGTGGCCCCATGAGTACCCATGACAATGACTCTTCGTTCATTTTGCATTGAAATCGCTTACTTTTCTGAGTACTATGAGTGCATACTGTCCAACGTTGCTCCCATCGCTCTACAGTTTCCGTTCTCTCGATATAAATTGCTAATATTTTGTTTGTAAGGGAGATATGGCGTTACAATCATTACGTTTGAAGAAGAACTGAGGAAGATATTGCCTTGCCACAAACAACACCTATTATTATTATTATTATTATTATTATTATTATTATTATTATTATTATTGTTGTTGTTGTTTTACATACCACTAATGTTGCCTACCTTTATTTGCAATGCAATGTGTTACTAAAAAGCAAATCAAATAACACTCCTCGCCATTCAGGCTCCCGAACTCGAAATACATGATTTACAGTTCTCTGTGTTAGAGGAATGCACATTTATTATATTACTCTTTCAAATAACACGTGTCACAAGTTACTTCACTTTCAATGTGTAATTTCATATCATCACTAACAATCAATCATCTTGTTCCAATAGGAAAATAACCCCCTCCTGCAAAAAAAAAAAAAAAAACTGACCGTAGCGAAAGGGCGTGAACCTTCTTTAGGCGATTAATCGGGTCCAATATTTCAATAAGTTTCTGCACACAAATATTTCAGTAAAAGAGGAAAATTTATTCAAACTTTCTGAATACCTATTTATGGGCGTAATTTGGTTCCCTTGGAACTTTTTAAGAGTTTGAAGGGCCATCATTTTGAACATTTTCATCTGATTATTCTGGTTAACGAACTCATCAAGATATTTCAACAATTAATGTTTGTGCCAAGTTTCGTCTCAATCCGCTGAAAATTAGGGTGGTTATGGCATTCACAAATAGCGTTATATATATACAAATAGATAGATAAATAGACACACAGAGGGAGAGAGAAAAAGTGTTTTTCTCCCTTCTCGCACCTGTGGTGCGTCAGAGCTAAACCGGGCCCCTTTGCAAAACGTATTGACCAACCTAACCTAAACACAAGCCTCTTACTTGCTAACGTAGAAACATGGTCGGGAGGTGTAAGGCATGTAGAAATTGTATTTTTAATAACCATGAGTATGGTCGACTTCCATGTTTTTCTTTTTACTTTTTGCAGCTACTTCGGAACGTTCAATTTTTATTCTTTACTAATTGCAAATGGCGTTTACATTCAAAGTATGAGGAATTTTGGTGGCATTTGTTCGGATATTCTTCTCTTTCGAAATGAAGACATGAACAAAAGCAATACGCAAAGACAAAAAGTATTATCAGTACTAAACATTACCAATAATAATTGCTACGAAAAACTAAATACGACCTCTTTTACCATCTCTCATGAGTTGTATGTATTATTAACAAAAATTTTTAAAAATGTCCTTGCCGAGGATTCGAACTTGAGTCCTTTGCATTTGTAAGCCAGCACCTTAACCACTACACCAAGATCATGGCATGGTGACCGTTTAGTTGTCGGCGTATTTATTGTATTTGTGTTTTATGTTCCCACTTCGACAATTTTTACTCTTTTTTTGTAAGTTTAACAGCTGTTTCTGGCTTTCTCTTTCGGTGTCGTCCTTTATTTACACAATGCACTATTCGTATTCACAGCTTGTGCCCCTCTGCAATGTCTTATTCAGATTAAGCTTTTCTTTTTGCCCCTCAGTAAACATTTGATTGATTTAATTCTCATACTCTCCACGGATGGAGTGCAGGAATGCCAGACTCGAAAAATAGGTGTACATTTACTTTCCTGACAGATCATACCTATGTCTTATGATAGGGAATAGACCCCTATACATGACCATATAACTATATAGGATAATAACACCTCATCAAAGGGGATAAAATCGACCAAAAACCAAACACGTGGTACTACGTATTGCTTACGTTTATATTTTGGCAATTTTGTACCCCTAGAAGGGAACGAGGTGGACCACCCAAATTTATCATAATACATATTAGGGTCCTGTACTATAATACCCAATGTTTAAATTGGTCAATTTCCAAAATTTAAGGGGTGGGCCAAGGTACCCCTCCCAAATTTTTCAAGGGGTGCATTAATATACCCATGTCTTATGAAAGGGAATGGACCCCTGTATACGCCCATATAACCATATAGGGTAATAACACCTCATCAAAGGGGATAAATTAGGTCAAAAAACCCCGAAATTTGACTTTTTGGCAATTTTTTACCCATGAAAGGGAACGACATAGACACCCAATACTGATAGAGGTACATACTATGGTCCTAGGCTACCATACCAAATTTTTAATTTGGCAATTTCCAAAATTTAAGGGGGGTGGTCCTATGTACCCCTGCCAAAATTTAGGGGGTGGGCCATGGTACCCCTGCCAAAATTTAGAGGGGGTGGTCCTATGTACCCCTAGGTCATTGACCCCGGCCAGGGACCATGGGTCCTGAGGCAGGGACCCAGGGGCCAAAAAGTTTCCTCAAGTCAGGCCCATACTACTCTTATACAGTAAGAGTTCACGTATCAGAGGTTATTGAGTTCTTATCGTCACTGCTACTAAAAACTAGAGATATTGACGGAATGGCACCCTCCGTGTTAAATAGTCCGCTTACATGTAGGACCAGTTTGACCTTGTACTTATGGTCGATCACGGGTACGCACACGCCTGCTCTTTGAGTTGTGGAAATATTGGAGAACTTACCACAGTAAGCCTTGTAACATGAAAATAATTTTGTTCAATCCTTTTTTTTCTGGAGCATATCTTGAAACGTAAACGCTACTAATTGTTTTAAGCTGTAACGGTATAAGGAGGCCAAGATTTCAACTTCAACAATCATAATTCTAACATTCCCAAGAAAAAGAAGGGCCATTCTATCTCAAATCAACCAAGGTAAAAGCATTTTAAAAATTCATAGTCTTAGATTTTGATGATTTTTTTGCACATTCAAAGACTTGTTTGAGAATAGTTATTTCCCAAAATAAAACTTTTCCAGCCCTCATAGTTAATTAGTAATTAATTATGCAATTAGCTTCAAGGTCACGACTCAAAAACAGCTTATTTTGCATTTTATTGTTTATTTCAATAATCATAAGAGCTATGAAGCTAAAAATTTGCATCTGCATGCAATTTTTACCTGTAGATTTTAAATCTGCAATCAAAACTAATGAATATTGTATAATTATAGAGTTATAGCAGCATTTATAGTTCCAAGTTCAGGCCCCGAAATGAGCATGTGGTGAAAATTGTACATGTGTAAAATTTTAGCACAAAGTTAAGAAATACCAATATTCTATAATATATATTTTTAATGTTTTATGAGCATCAATTGCTTTTATGAAACTGTCTCAGTTGATTCCAGTTACTTTGCTCATTCCCTGCTCCACTATACTATCTGCCGAACCCATCGATTATTCCCATTTTTTCTTCACATACTCGAAGCACCAACACATCCTAGGTATCATATATGCTCCTCAAGACCCGCATTTCATGACGTTGTTATTCTGGTACCCTCTCTGATCGCTGCAATCATGGTTAGACGCCCATCCTTCTTTAGCGGAAGTCAGGGGCGAATACAGGGGGTGCGATCGGGACGATTGCCCCCCTCCCGCAGAAGAAGAAACTTTTTATTTTATATATAAATAAAACCCATCCCAGAGTTTGGAGCTCTTAAAAGTAGCTCTAAGTAGCAGTATTACAATCCCCCCAGAAGTTCGACCTGGATCCACCCTTGGCGGAGGTTAACTTAAGTTGATTTGAATTGACTTGTGCCGGTTAGATAGAAGATAATAACAGAATCTGTTGCATTTTCTTTATGAATACTAAGCTACATCACTGGTTTGGGGTTTTAACAGTGTATGAAAAATCAGTTTCGTTATTTAATTTTTTTCGCATCAACTTTCCTTAAAAAGTAAATTTCATGACTGTAATTTATTTTATTTATTAAAGAAGCGGAAGAAATCGCTTTATGGGAAAATTAAAAAGTATAAAGCAAAAACACGAACACAAAACGTGAAAACCTTAATTTATATCAGCGGACAATCTTCCGTGACCTCTCTCTTGGAAAAATCTGAAACGATACTACTCTCGTAAATTCACATTTCAGTATTACGGTACGTAGTTTTGATGTCGAAAAGGACGTTGAAACCTTTATATCTAAACAAATAAACAAAAATTCTTGTATGGGATCATTTAGCAATTATTGTTACTGTTGTATTGACTGTACAGTACTTTGTCATTCAAATATGTACAGTCCATCAAGAGGTGCCAGTTGGATCGATATGTTTGAATTGGACAAAATTTTTTTCTAAAGTTCTTGATAAATTGTCACAACATAAAAAACACATTTGCTCGTCACTTAGAAACACATTATTCAGTAGTAAATGAAAGATGTATTTTTGCCATCTCAGGAATACACTTTGCCATTCACAAATAGATACACAAAGATTTAAAACATTATATAAATTCACTCTTTACACGTATACCCTTTCCAGTTCTAAAGCTTTACCGTGTTTACAATATATCAGTTTATGAAAAATGTTTAGTCTTACATTTTGCTTGCCACAGTAATAAAAAGCTGCTACAGTAAAGGCGCAGTTGTAGGAAAAATCGCTTTCGTGTGCAATGTGATGATACACACCTGTCGTTTGCTACATTCGATTATTCTCACGTTTCTGATGAACAATTACTATGGTGTCACTCTTTCCAGTCCTTAGGACGCGTGTGGTGACGTCATCAATATGGCAGCCACTTCAAACTAGCTACTTAACACGTATTATCTTGAAAACCGCTCAACCGATTTTTAATTCTATTTGCATCAAATGAAAGTTTTAGTTTAAAGCTAAAAATTATGTTCAGTGACATTTTTTTCATAATGTACGAGAGATTTCATATATTTTCCGAAATTAAAATTTGTGTTTTTTTTTCGTAAAACGAAAACATGTTACAGGACATAAATTTTAGTGTAATTTAAGACCATTAATTTGCTGTAAAGTAAATCAAAATCGACCTATTAGTTTTCAAGGTATGAACATAAGAATAAATCAACTAGTAGGAGGCAGTTTTAAGTTTGCATGCAAGTTGATAAAACATGCCGTTTGCGACATTCGATTATTCTCGTGTTCCTGATGAATAATTAACATGATATCACTCTTTTCCTCTGTTAGAACGCGTGTGGTGACGACATCAATATGGCTGTCACTTCAAACTACTTAACATGTATTATCTTGAGAACCATTTAACCCAGGACGCAAAATTTCCGGCCGCCAGGTCGCCATTGGCTACTAGAAATTTACAGCTGGCAACCAAAGTTCAGTAGGAATGATTTCTGTGTAAACTCATAGGGTTGCGCAGTTTATGTTTCGCACAAAAATAATTGTCACAGAGTGGGAGAAAACACGGAGTGTGAAGTCTTCACAACGGACATGGAAAGCCAAGTCTTCACAACGTTGTAATTCGCCCCTCCTTTCTCACCCTCATTTTGTGCAGTTTTACCTGTAAGTACTGCTTCATGTGAGAGAGGCTTCAGCAGTCTCAACAGAGTTAAGACTGCCTACAGGAATCCACTTAAGACTGACACACTGGATGATTTGCTCACACTTTCCATCAGTTGCGCTTCACTTAAGGACTTTGATCCGCAAACTGCAATCGACAACTGGTACTTCTGTGTAGAGAGAAAGCGTTACCCAAACGTGAAGTCTTAAGGTAAGATATTTTCCAATTCAAATAAAGTATCCTGAATTTAATTGTCTGTTTTTAAAATTTTATGCCCTGATGTAATATCTTTCTTTGTCAAAGCAAAGGCCGTGTGTGTGGTGGGGGGCTCTCATAATTTGTACAGTACGTGAGAGATATTGGCGACCATCATTTTTGGATTGGCAAGTGCGTGAAATTTTGCGCCCTGGTTTAACTAATTTTTATTTTGTTTGCGTCAAATGAAAGTTTTAGTTTAAAGCTAAAAGTTATATTGAGTGACATTTTTTTCATATAAGCGATAATTAAAAATGTCCGAGGACTTGAAATATTTTTCGAAATCAAAATTTGTGTTTCTTGGGAAATTACAAAGAAACTATCAGGTTTACGGAAACATGATACAGAACATAAATTTTAGTGCAATTTAAAACCTTTAATTTGCTGTAAAGAAAATCAAAATCGGCCTATTAATTCTCGAGGTATGGACATAAGAATAAGTTTAAAAAATACTTCGTAAATGCTCGTCACTACCCAATTGCAGATGTTACGAAGAAAACTCCGTGTTGAAGATGGTCACATCATTAGGATAACCAAAATAAAGATATACGTACGTGCTAATACCATAACATTGCAACTAATTTGATTACCTACAGTAGGTATTGCTTCTATAAAGCCGTGGATGAGGCCACCTGCGTGCGCCATTTCGCTCTTCGACAACGCGATCCGGGTACTGCACTATGACAATTCTGTCTCACAAACCGATCTCCGAAGGGTGACCATCTCAAACTGATCACCCGACTGTAACCGAAATGTGGATTTGAAAAGCTAATCGCAGCCGACGGCAATAAGGCCTAACCTTTCCAATACACCATTAAATCTGATACATCTACATACTGTGTCCATTCAAAATATCGTGGAAGATACGAATTGCTGAATTTTGATAAAATTTACTTAAAATATCAGTTGGATAATAGCACATGAACCAATAACAAATGAACTGTAAATAAACTTATTTTTATTTCCATTTCAACCCTCCATACAAATAATCAATTAAGTCACAAGAGTAGTTCCTTGTGCTCTAAGTTGCACCCTTTTCATATACTTTGCACATAAAGAAAATATGTAATACAGAAATAAGTTTTATTCTTCACCCCTGCTAACGAGGTACCTTTCTATTTTCGAAGAAATACTACCACTCAATAGTGAAACCACTACACACGTTGCACATGGCCAACCTAAGGTATCACTCTTTATTTATTGATCAAACTCATCGTCATCTAGATATGAGGATTCACTCTTGTATAGGGAAGTTTATTTGCTGAACACTTGCACGGAAGGTTGCAATTATTTCTAGTTTATGAGCAACATACCAACTTTAAAATATAATCTGGCGCACAAGCCACAGTACCCATGCGTAATATCTCAATTTTCTTCACACCAACCATGGCCAATTGGCGAATGTATACAAGGCTTAACTTTATCATCGTGATTCCATACAATCATTTGGTAGTTTACTCTCTGGAAAGCGGGTATGAGTGAGTTTCGAGTTGAAAGCAATTTCTTCCAATTTGTCTGCATTTTGCTGAACATATTCCAACGAAGTTCTGCAAGAGAAGTAATTTTTGTTGCTGGTTGCTAAATTTGACAGACGAATGCTCAAGGTGATCTACTAGTGTAGCAGAAAGTTCTTGCCTTCCAAGATTATGTAATGCAAAGAGGGTCTCTCCAGTAGAGTTTTCAAATGCCTTCCAATAATGTGTTTTTCCTTTGCCGAATAACCATCTAGTACTGTCACATCCCGAGAGGTCATGTAACGCTGGAAGTGCAGACTCCTTTGTAGCACCTAGGATGTGGTAAATATCTGACAAATCTACCCAATTCTGAGTAGACGGCCTAACGAGGAGTTTGTGGAAAGTCTTAAGTAACGCCTTAATGCTAAAACTAACATATCTTGAGAAAATATATAAAGCGTTGTAATGCCTCTTTTTGTTGCATCCATAGAGTGAAAAATTATCTTTGTATCTGCTTCCTCCTGAGTGCTACTTAGGTATTCTAAATTGCAGTGAGTTGCAACTACATTTGTACGCCATGCAGCTACAAGGTTTTTGTGAGAGCATTTAGCATATGAAATTGTTTTCTCTGATAAATAGCATATTAACTCATCTTTAGTGCTTTTGTACAAAGAAATTTCTTTATTGGGATGTTTGTTATCATCGTACTGTCTACAATTCTATATTAAACTGGAGCCATGTCTTGAAGTCTCTTCTATCTCACTTGATTCTTAATGCATTTCTCTTCATACCTATCAAATATAGGGTCTACCAGTCTTGGGAAGTAATGTAACGCAAGTAACGTTTTCTAGTAACGCGTTACATTTCTTCCAAAGTAACTGTAACGGTAACGCGTTACAAATTTTTAAGTACCGTACCTAGTTTGCGTTACTTTTTCGCGTTACATTTCGGATGAGTAACAACAATATATGTATATTTTTTTTCGGAAACAAATGTTTCTTTCCTGTAAGTGAATTTCTCAGAATGGAACAATGGAGCATGAACGATGTCAATGACCGACAATTCCTGCACTGTTCGCCTTTTCCCGTTTCGCCTTATGACCTCTAGCAATGAAATTAGCATGTAAAACCTGTTATCACTTTTCATATCTTAATGCAAGGCGGAACGGGAAATCTCGAAGTGCATTTTCCCGTTTCGCCTTCCGAACTTTATGTTGGTAGGCTTGCAAATACATTCATAGATACAATTTGATTTGTTTATTTACATAACAAAATATAGTGCCACTTGCTGCTTTTGGAAGATGAGGACAGCCTCAGGGAAATCACGTGTACTGATTGCAAACATCTGGAAGATTTTGTCTTCGATTTTGACAGCTCCAAATCAATACATTCAGTGAGTGAACTACGAGTGCAATGGTACTGGTA
This sequence comes from Thermobia domestica, assembly GCF_964235325.1. Classification (NCBI taxonomy): domain Eukaryota; kingdom Metazoa; phylum Arthropoda; class Insecta; order Zygentoma; family Lepismatidae; genus Thermobia; species Thermobia domestica. Next base: position 147,435,878 of record NC_137458.1, on the reverse strand, counting down.
GTCTATTTTACTTTGAATGGTGTTTTTTCATAAAGATGGAGAACGAAAATATTTTATCGTTCGAACATTTGAAAGAATACCTTTTCTTTAAAGCTGAAGATAATGGTGAACAGCAGTGGCGTATTTAGGGGCGGGGCTTCCGGGCTTAAGCCCCCCGCCCCGAAATCTTACTATAGTAAAGTATATAAAATATCTTGCAGAATTTTCACATTTTCAGGCAAAGCCCCACCGAAACAAAATCGTAAGTACGCCACTGCTGAACAGAATTTAAAAGTAAAGTGGTGCCCCGGCGGGAAATGTTTATCAACAATTAGGGTGCCATAATAAACGACATTCAGTAAGGGTTTAATATGAATAAACGGTGTTCTGATGAGCAGCCCTACTTAATTGATGTAATGTTGATGGTATGTAATATTAGAGTTCTTTTAGATCAGTTTGCTTTGCATATCCTAAAGTCCCGTTGATTATAGAGTTTGGAACAACTAACTTTAAAAAGCATGTATCAATTTTAGAGTTATTGGCAATTTTGATTCACCCCCAGTTCATGTGTTCTCATTTCGTCAGTTGTAGTTTCTGTATTTTTAATTTTCCATAACAACATTGTTATTATTATATAATTAGTTTAGCAGAATAATAATAAGCAATCATTTTTTCTAACGCATAGGGATGAATCCAAGTCGAGTTTTGAGTTGAGTCAAAAGTAATATTTTCGAGTCGAGCTACGAACCGATTCACTGTTTTTGGCGTCGAGTCGAGTTTGATAAGTGGCTCGCTCGTTTTAACTCGTTTTGAAATCATAGGCTGATTATACTGGAAAGCAAAAACCATGAGAAATGTAAGCTAAGCAGTAATATGTAATACTTTTAGTGTTGCTCACGAGAGGGGACACTGCTCGCATCTCGTCTCGTCTTGATAGCGAGACTACAAGAGATTTTTTATAACAAGTTTAGCTCGGCTCGCTTGGGGTGAACCATCGCCTCGAGCTGGCTTGGTTGGGATAAGCCATCTGCACGGTTCGACTCAACTGAGCGAAGGGCTCTAGCCGACTCGGTTGTGAGCCGATCTGCTCGAGTCGTTGACAATTCTAAACCCGGGCCGAGCAGTTTTGAAGATATTTGGCCAGTGCCCTATAACTTTTAACAACGTTTGGCTCGAGCCCGAATATTCAACCTAGACCCTCAACCCAAATTCAGAAGCTCGTGAACAATGTCCTTTACTTCTAGACTTCACGACTACCGAGGTTGGCAATCAACTACTTTTTTAGTATTCATATATAAACCGCCTATCTTTCATGTTTATACACAGTGTTATAATAATAATAATAATAATAATAATAATAATAATAATAATAATAATAATAAAAGAAGAAGAAAAAGAAGTTTTAGTAGTAGTAGTACCATTGATAATAATTATAGTGTCTATGTAAGATACTTGAAGAGAATACTCGAAACTATACACCAGATTTGACTCGACTCGACTCGAAACTCGACTCGAATTCGAGTCGAGTTGGAGGAAATTTTTCAAGCCGAGTTCTCGGGTCGAGCTCACAGATGTCTGTTTCTAGTCAAATCGAGTTTGAAAGAAAACTTGCTCGAATTCACTCGTGCCCATCCCTACGAGTAACGCAGTATGGCATTTTAGTCAATGTTACATTACATTAAAATGTTCATATAGTTGTCAAGTAAAAATTTGTCCTTGCATTTACATAAATCGATTCAGAACGTGCAATAATAATAATAATAATAATAATAATAATAATAATAATAATAATAATAATAATAATAATAGCGGTAGTAATAGCAGTACGGAAAACTGAAGTAATAAGATTTTTTCCACATATTCAAAGTTTCGGACCTAAAAGTAACGCGTTAGTAACGCGTTACTTTCGAAGTAAAGCAACAGTTACTTTTTTGAGGCAAGTAATGCGTTACTAACGCGTTACATTTTAAGAGAAAGTAAAGTAACTTGTAACACGTTACATTTTTACAAGTAACTTACCCATCACTGGGGTCTACGATGAATTTCGTGGAAGTCCCAGTATTTCTTAATAATTAATTTTGTGAACTCTTCTGATAATTCTGACATGTCTTCACATTTGCCCCTTTAATTAGAGCCTGTAGCTCCGGCATTCCATCAACTAAAGCAACTGAGAAGCCTCTTTCGCATAGGATAGATTTTAGTTCTTTTTTTTTGCTCAATCGAGTCCGAAGCCACTTGCATTTCTCCTGAAGAAGTATCAGGTTTTGGTAGAATCTTTTTAAAATTTCAGTTAACATGTTTTTGTTATTGCACAGATGCATCGTTCTGTCTAAATTTAAAGAGAACGTGGCTCAACAGAAAACTCAATGTCCCAGCATCACGTAAATTCGTCTGACGCTGTTATGTTTGTCGCAATGTTATGATATTAGCATCTGCATATATATCTTTATTTTGGTTATCCTAATGATGTGGCCATCTTTAACATTGAGTTTTTTCATGACATCTGCAACTGGATAGTGACAGAACATTTACGAAGTATTTTTTAAACTTATTCTTATGTCCATACCTCAAGAATTAACAAGCCGATTTTAATTTGCTTTACAGCGAATTAAAGGTCTTAAATTACACTAAAATTTATGTCCTGTAACATGATTTCGCAAACCTTATAGTTTCTTTGTGATTTGCAAAAAAAAAAAAAAAAAAAAAAAAAAGATGATTTAGTCCCTTGTGCATTTTTAATTATCGCTTGTATGAAAAAATGTCACTGAACACAATTTTTAGCTTTAAACTAAAACTTTCATTTGACGCAAACAAAATAAAAATTGGTTAAGTGGTTCTCAAGATAATACGTGTTAAGTAGTTTGAAGTGACTGCCATATTGATAACGTCCCACACGCGTTCTAAGGGAGGAAAAGAGTGATATCATGTTAATTATTCATTAGTAGGAACACGAGAATAATCGAATGTCGCAAACGGCATTTTTAAAATCATCAACTTGCATACAAACTTACAACTGCGCGCCTACTACTACGAATTTTAAGTGTGGAAACTGAAATTTATTATTTTGGTTGAACTATTTTAAAAAAATTGTGTGTGACAGTAAAATATTAAACAGTTCTAAGTCTTACAGCATATTGCCATTAATATACGCAAATTAACATATCTATCACAGTCAAATATAGCTTGCAAATAATTCTGTTAAGATCCCATTAATTCATTTTCTTTCTTTCCAAAAGATTTCCGAAATTTGAAGTAAATAATATGCGTCGGGAGATGACTGACAAAATAGCTGACACCGGAAAACTATATGGAATGGAAAGCAACATTGAAAAGTTGAAAGTCATGAGAATATCCCGAGGAAACGCGCCCTTACGGGGCAGAATAGAAGAAAAACAACTTGAAGAGGTCGAGAATTTCAAGTATCCGGGAAGTATCTTAGCGAGAGACGCCTACTGCACCAAAGAGATAAGGTCAAGAATTTCCATAGCCAAAGAAGCATTCAACAAGAAAAGATCACTTTTAATTAGCAGACTCAATATTGGACTAAGGAAAAAGTTGGTCAAGTGCTATATATGGAGCATTGGACTGTATGGTTCAGAGACTTGGGTATTATGGAAGCTAGAGAAGAAATAGAGTGCTTCGAAATGTGGTGTTGGAGGAAGATGGAGAAGATAAAATGAACAAAGAGAGCAATAAACGAAGACGTTTTAAAACGGATAAGGGAGAAGAGGACACTTCTAGCAGGCATCCTTCATAGGAAGGCCAATTGGATTGGACACATCTTGCGAAGAAATTGTCTTCTTCATACTGTCATAGAAGGAAAGATGAAAGGAAAGCGAGGAATAATAATAAGAAGAACACAGCTAATCGATGATTTGAAAGATAGGAGAAAATATTGGGAGTTAAAAGAGAAAGCTGAGAATCGAAAAACGTGGAAGAAACATTTTGCAGGCCTAAATCTAAAATTGAGAAATAAACAAACTCTGTAGTCCTAGGACCAGCCGAAAGGCATAGTACTTAATAACAAATTATGTCATCTGATGGATATGTCAAATATGTATATATCTACTGAAGCATTGACCAATAGCTAGAGAGGCATAGCCCCCCTGTGACAATTGTCAGCCCAATGTGAACTTTCAGTTCTTAGGGTATGTATATACAGTGTAAATAATGTCTCTTTTCTATTTGTTGGTCTTATATATTTTTCAATTGGGTTTAACAACACTGTTAAATTCACGTATATTGATTATTTGTGCAGCTTTCAGCAACCGAAAAATATTCTAATAAGCGATTGGAATCAATCACACATAGCTGGAGGTAATCTTGATTTTCTTAGTTCTATAAATACTTGCTAGGAATTAAATAACTTTATGAACTTATACAAATTTAAAATGCCATGTAATAATAAAACTGAATTTAGCAGAACGTTAGAACTGGTCCTTGCGACTATCAATGATATTGAAGTGAGACATGGTGTCTAAAGATTCATCATCCTACTTTATTCATTGTTTTTTGCTACAGTAAAAGATTCATACTAAAAGTGCACATGTTAAATCAGATTATAACTTCCATAAAGCTAATTAAAAAATTATATAGGGAAATGACGACCACCAATAAGAAACGGAGGCTAGTAGTCCTAACAAAGGTGTCGATGCTTCTTCTACAGAAAAATGAAGGATATTCTTGACAGCTGTATATCACGTAAGAAAATTAAGCAGACATATCCTGTTTTTGGTTCATATCTAAACTAATCCGACAGTTAAAGGAAAAAGTGAAGAGCGTCATTGAAGAAAAAGGACAGAAGGGATTAGGGACATTACCTATCATTTATAGAAATTAAAACTGTAGCAAAATGGAAAATTTTAAGCGCTTTTGATATATATAAATGATTGCGAATTCAGTATTCTTGTAATCCAAAAAAATCCTTAAAAAAGAAATCAGATTGCAGTACTGTTATTTATGAAGAACATCAATTAAATTCCAAAATAGATGTTCTTAGCAGAAGCGAGTTTTGAAAATCAGTGGGGGTGCTCTAATTCACAGTCCAAAACATGGGGTTTAGGGTATGGAATATCTAATGGTTAGCGCGAGTTTTTCCCCGGAAAATTTGGAAATTGCTGTTTTCCTGAAAATGTTGTTTTACATATTTTACAACGAAAATAGGTACTTTTTTCAGTTCGTGAATGAGAGTACGGTGGCGTAACAAGAGAGATTCTAAGTTCTAACCTTTATCACAATTCTTGCCACCCTATTCTGGAAAGCTATCATCAAGATTTGCTCCCATTCAATAAAGTATGCATTACAGTCGATGTTTAATAAATCGTTAGCTTATTCTCACTTCCCAACCAGATGGAAAGTTGCTGTTATTTGCCCATTTTGCAAGGCTAACGGAAGTAATAATGATAAAAAAAGAAAAAGAAATTACAGACAAAATAAAGTTACAGACCAGTAGCGCACTTACCAAGATATTTGAAATTAATATTCAGAAAAATAATATTCACACCTTCATCCAGTTATGTCACAAAATCAGAATGATTTTTCACCCAGAAAATCAACAGTAACTAATCTTGCTGAGTTCACTCACTCACTAGCAACTGAAATTGATAATAAAAATCAAGTAGACACAATTTACACAGAGGAGTGAGCTCCTCCTGTGGCTAAGCGGTTAGCGTACGCGTTTCACTACAGCTTCCGACAACTAACTGACCAACAAAATGTATAGATGGCCCCAGCGTTGGTAAACACTTACAAACGCACACCACTAACCACTAACATGTTGGGCGTTCGAATTCCAAAGTAGCGCACGAATTTAGAGGCAAAATTTGCTCGAAGCCTCCAAAGTTCAGTTTCCAAGTTTTTTGAGTTCTGGGGCGATTAGTTTCCAGAGACAATATTATTTTCACTGCACAATACTTGTTCTTTTAATATTAAATATAATTACATTCGTTGAAACACTAGTAACACAGTATATTGCGGGTATGGAGTTTTAGGTTTCGGATAGAAGAACGATGAATTTTGCAAAAGTATTGGAAATTAACTCGCGCAAAAGTAAATGTGTACCCGAAAGGGTTCCAGGGTACTTAATTTCTGCATTTTTAAATATTTTTTAAAATATATGTCTCTAAAATATTGTAAAGAACTTTATCGAAATCTATTTACCGAAAACCGCAACTCGACACGTCTCATGGTTACCGAAATATTGGAAATTAAAGAGCGACATAGAAGTGTGGTGGCTTGCGTACATGATGGTAAATCTGGAAAAAATAATTACTGAGACCTTTCAAGAAACTCAAAAGTAGTTTCAATCCAAAACAAACACAGAATTCGAAAATTTTACCATTTAACAAGAAAATCCCATAACTCTATGGTGCTTATCTTTATCTGACAATATATTGATATCCATTAGACATACCGAGTCCTAGTTTTTGTTGGACACATGTCTGCGAAGTTCTTCAAAACTTTGTTCAGATATGTTTTCGAAATACGTATAAATTGGAAGTTGTACACATCCCAATGGTATGCCCAAGTTCCATAAGGATGTGCATTTGTTTTGGACTAAAACTGTTCTGGGAGTTGTTGTTAGGCCACAGTAATTAACTTTTCGGAATTGTACCGTCTCGTACGAATACTCCATATCCCTATGGTGTCGCCTTTATTTAATAGTTTCCTTGTAACCGTTAGGTATTCCAACTTGCAGCTTTCGGTAAACGCATACCTGTAACATTTTTCAGAACTTTTGTTAGTCATATTTTGGAAATATTTAAAAATTGAATTTCACGAACAACATTCCCTATAGAGATGTATGTTTGTTTTGGATTATAACTGTTCTTGGAGACGTCGTTAGGTCTTCTCAATAACTAAAATTATACAATTGTATCTCTTAGTACGCAAATCCCACATACCTTTAGTGTCACTCTTTATTTCTTCATATTTCGGGAACCGTTATGCGTTCTGACTTGCGGTTTTCGGTAAATACATACCTGTAACGTTCTTCAGAACCTTGTTAAGACATATTTTGAAATTGTTAAAAAAAATGGAGTTTAGGAACTCCCTGATACCCCAAGCCCCATAAGAATTTGTGTTTGTTTCGGATTGAAACTACTTTTGAAGTTGTTGGGCTTCAGAAATTATTTTTTCCGGATTGTACCATCATGTACGCAAATCCCACACATCTATGATGACGCTCTTTATTTCACCATATTTCGGTAATCATGAGGCGTACCGAGTCGCAGTTTTTCAGTAGATATATATCTGTAACGTTCTTTACCATATTTTAGAGACATATGTTTCAAAATACTTAAAAATGTAGAAATTATGTACTCCATGGTACCCCGAACACCATTGAGGAAACCATCTACTTTTGCGTAGTAATATATTTTGACTTGTTAATCCTCAATAAGTTTCGAAATTTATTGTTCTTCTATCTGAAATCCAAAAGTCCATACCCGACCGCTACTTCGTATACTAACATATTATGTTGTATTAGAAAATCGATTGGCAATATATTTTTAGTTGAATCCAATGTTTTTTGGCGAATTTCTTAAAAATGAGAAACTTTAAATTTTATCCTTTCCTTTCGCGAGAAGGATTTTCCTGGCTTACTTAAAACCAGTACCATTATTTTAGGTTTCGTTTGTCCGGGGGGCGGGGAGGACGTACTAACATTACAGCACTATGAGTCTCACTTATGTGATCCTAATAAGTGAAAGTGAAAATATGCTTATTCTCACTCATTCTGATCTTCATATTTATATAAGAATAGTTTATTATTATTTTTTTTTACCATTATAAAATTGTGTGCGAAATGGACATGTTATTCATGATGCGAAATTATTGAGTCCTCTAATACATTAAGATTCTGTTTCTCTGTTGTTAAAACGTTCCGTATTTCATATTTTGATTCTCCGTGCCTCAATGCTTGGCTCCTCTGCATGGCAACGTTCGATTTGTGCTTCATCGCTTTACTGATGTTACAGGTGAGTGACCATGCTCTGGTTATACCAAATGTTTTATCGTACCATATCTGGAAAATCTGTCACACAAAAGTCTGACACCATTGTTTCGAAACTTTATAGCTATCCTGTAAGACTACACTATTTCGATATATTGCTCGATATTTTTAAATATCGATATCAAAAATGTTACTGATGGATTTGCGATACATCTATATACAACAACTCGATATTTTTGATCTGTCGATATTTTTCGATTTCTATATCCAATACTCTATATTTCTACAAACACAACCTAAATTTCGATAAATAATCTTTCGAAACTTCAATATTTCGATTTTCAATACTTGAAGAATGCTTTTCGATATATCGATTAAGTTTTGATATTTTATCTATATCGATTTCTGATATCAAAATCCGAATATTACACAGCCCTAGTAGTATCCTGTATTGCCATGCTTTAAAAGACACAAAATATGAAGAAATTGGAGCACCTGGCATACATCTATAATGCTTAAACATATATCCTTAATAAATGTGGACACAGGAATTTTATGCTCAAATGCTGTTCAGAGAAAAAATTACGATTATCCCTATTAATTTTCTTTTATTCATGTGAAGCAACTACTAGAGTTATTTTTCAGATCAAGGTTCTGGATCCTTCACTAAAACACGGTTAAGTATATACATAATTTGTGACGTAATACGAATACGAATTCTCATCACTGGCGAACCGGATCTTCAGATTACTCTTTTCTGAACAATAATATATGTTTATGCAGATGTTCGATATATAATTTAAGCTCGTTTGTTCCGTCAGAGCTGTACATAAAAATAGTTTTTATTTTTACCTAATCACAAGTAACTATACAGTATATTACAAAATGCACTTTTGATTGTTTCTGAATGCATAGTTATATAGGTAATATTATTGTAATTCATACAGCATATAACTACCTCAAATTTTAGATTGATTTATTTGATGCTAGGAATTTATTTGTAGAGAGGACCTACACAATAAATCACCTTGTAGACTTTTGTGTGTCTGTTTCTCCAGTTTAATTCTTGCTTGCTAGCTTGAGGGAAACAATTCGCTTGTTTCTAACCATTTTTATGAAATTTCTGTCATTATACAATTTTTTCTTAAAAGTTAGAAATATTTTAAAGACAGAATTGTGTCTGTCTTGATAGGCAGTTGAATCACTCCCCCCCTTTCAAACTTATAACAATAAACAAAACACAATTTTATGCACAACGCTACATTCCAACAGCATTTTTTTAAATATTTTCCTGTTTTTAGCACACTTTGACTAAGTGGTAAAGCGTTCACCTCTAGTGCGTGGAGTTCCAGGTTCGATACCAGCTCGCGCCAAGTGAGTTTTGTGGTTGACAAACACCGTGTTCATGGGTTCTCTCGATGTTCTCGCGTTTCCTCTCACTTTCTTCATTCCACTATTTCATTAATTTCTCATTATCGTCTCCTTTCGCCTCGCCGGCATAATCATGGGACGTAAAACAAAGATTTCATTTCACTTTTTTTAAAGTGTCTGTTCATGCAAAGTATTGAATTTTACCTGTAAATTTTCCAAAATGTGATGAGACAAAACTAAACCAACACTATTCTGCTACAATTTAGTTATCCGGGTCAATATTCTCACAATATTCCTCTACTTTAACAAAATCAATCATTTATGATGCACTTCTCTCTCAAGTATTGATGATTCTTGCTTCTCATTAAGGATTCTTACTTTCTCCTAAAATTTTAGTGTACCCAGTGGAATACATTTCATTGCAAAATTCACATTTTGTACAGAAAAATTAGATTGCTAATAAAATTGCTGTAGGTTGCTCCTTATTTACGAATATACACAGTTACAATAACATTCTTGAAACTGCCTGCAGTGCAAACTGAGAGAAGAATTGCAAACGAAAATGGATGCAATTTAACGCAAAAATAATAACTGTCTGAACGTAAAATGTATGAATTGTTAAAATTAAAAAAAAAAAGAAAAGTAGTAATTTTTAGGAAATTCATTAAAGACCGAAACACTTGACGACTATACATCAAATGAAATTTACAGTTTTATGTTTCATGCTTACATCCTTTAGGCTAAAAAAAGGATGATTACTGAAAGTAAATAATTATGAAATAATTTGGTATAATAAAATGTGGGAGGAAAGTGAGAACCCCGAGAAAACTCACCGAAATGACATTGTGCACCACAAATTCACATGGTCTGGGACGGAATCAGGGACTCCTCGCACCGGAAGAGAGCTCCGTACTACTCAGCTACCGTGCTCTCCCCAATTGAAGACAATATTTCGCATGCTATTTAACCCTTTATTTACTAACGGTACTTAAAAGTACCACCGGAAAGAAATCAATATGGGAAAGGACTCGTACGTTGTGCTCGAATGGTACTCCTTGGAAACAATTTTCTCTATTTTGCAAATCGACTAATAGCTGGCAAAACGATGTAGAACAAAGATATTTCCCGTTCATGGATTTCCCGCTAAAGCCATTTTGTTTCAGGTAGTCAAAAGAGCTGAATCGCTGTTTCCACTATTCTGTGTTTCAGAGACCCGTCAACTTAATCTAATAAAGTTAGGTACTCGGATATTTTTTTATTTTTGTCAACACGCTTGGTAGTCATGTATTCATTGTCAGGCCGGTAGCTAGTCAAAAAATGTAGGGGGGGGGGCTGGTAGAAATTAGGGGAGCCGATCAAACCATATTATAATTCATCACCATATAGTAGTTCATTTGAAAGCCTGTCGTGAAAATTTTAATAGGGGGCAGTAAAAATTTAGAAGTCCTGCCCCCCTAGATACCCCGTAGATACGGGTTTGTTCATCGTTAAGTTTTGGAATCCTTTGAGTGTTGTGTGCGAGAGATCCAGTTGCTTTTCTTTTACTTAGAACCATCGTCCAGGTTGGAATGTACACTTTATGACTGTTTTTACTTTCTTTTTGATTTTTTTTTAAAAAGTTAAGAATTTCGAGTATAGTTCTCTACGAATTATATTCGAAAGTTCTTTGAATAATTGAAGCAGACACATATCTAGCTCAGATGTAAGCAGTGGCGCATATAGGCAGGGGTAAGGGCCCATTTCTTTCCATATTTTTTTTTATCACATGTATATTTAGACATAATCTGAAAAATGGATACAAATCGTAACGTGAGGGGTTTCAGAAAAGTGAAAGTAAATATTCCTATTACTTAGTCGTAAAATTCATGCATGTGACAGATAGTGGAATGAGATAACTATTCTTCTCCCCATATTTTATTATTGGTCTTTTTTTCTAGTCGTCAGATGGATCCAGCGGAATGAATGAGATTTGCCATTAGTTTTGCGACATATTTGAACTGCTGGATCCATCTGATGAATTGTGAGAATATTTAATACATTTGGAAATAATTATAATCTGAAGAAGTGTTGCGGTGCACAATACATTATCAACTTATTGTGAAAGATGGTAGGGAATAAGAATAACTTAGCGTAAGAAAAGCGTATTTGTAGGGGTATGGAGAAATTTTTCTCAGAAAACCCCTTATACCTACTATTGAAAAAAGCAGAAAAACAAATTCCGAGCACTACTTAGTATAAAATATGCCACTCAGTTTTTAACAATGGCATGAAATATATATCGCATTCCTTGTTAGGAATCAAAATGACGTGGGAGCAAGCGGCAGGGAGAGGGCAGATGGAAATGTCCAGCACCAAAATTAATTTACTTGTACTGTACGATATTTATGTAATTCTCGTAGGGTCGAAATATGGACGAAATTAAGTTCAATATTATTACTGTTGGTACTTAGGCTGCTTTGGCCTGTTAGTAATGTTCAAATTTATTTCTGAGTGCTAATAAAGGTGAAAAGTGCATGTTATAATTTATTAAAGAAATACAGAAAAAAATGTTTATGACAATTTCCTCATATATCATTTTGGAAAATTGATAATTCTGACCTGACGGTATTTTTGAGTCAAAGTGACCGCCAAAAATTCAGGAATTCCTTTGTTTTCAATTGTTACGCAAAAATATTTCATTGTGGGCCAATTTAAGCAAAAACACCTCTCAAGTTCATGGACCGTATAAATAAAAACGAGCACTTGCTTCTGAACATTTGCTCATGAGCAAGCTAAGTATCGAGCACCTGCTCTTTGTTTTGGTATAAATAAAACTTTCCTCTACTCATTGAACAAATGCTCCGTGACAAGTAGCAAGTGCTCAATGAACTTACTCTCCTGTCTGCTTTCTACTATAGAGGGAAGAAGACTTTTTAATTTCAAACATTCAAAAATATTTACAAATAAAGCCGTTATTGAGATACAAATTCCAAAATATTTAGCAATGTCAAGAATACCTTCGAACATTTGTAGCTTGCACAACTTGCTTGTTTACCCAGTAAGCTGGTATTGCAGTAAGTGGTAAATGTTATGTATTCTTTCTATGAATATTATTTTTTCAGAAAAAAAATATATTGACGACATAAGTATTTAAAATATCGTCATTGATAACTAACTATTGTTCAGTATGTCTTAACTAGTTTTTACTTCCATATATTATATTTGCATTAGCACAAATAATATAACATGGCCTGTCTTTTGAATTTATCTTATCTTGAAGCATTGTTAATGATCTCAATAAACGCGAGTTGCACGTACATCAAAGTTTATTTAAGTTTGGTAGGGTTGTAGTGATGATTACAAGAATAATGCCAATTTAAACACCTAAAGAATAGTCAAAAAATGCAAGGCGTCTTCACAGGAAATTGTTATGTTATAGTGTTCTAATTTCATTACCGTAAAAAGTGATAACCTAGAACTTTATATTATAGTTATTTATTTATTTATTTTTTTTTTTTACAAAACGTACATTTATTTGCGCTAAAATACGTAGTCTGTTTTACGAAAAGCAAGTCAAAATACGATAGTTTATGAGCCTTAATGTATGTTTTCCTTACATGTTTCTCAATGGTGTGATTACGTACCCAAACATTCAAAGTCTTGTATCTCAAAATCATGTGAGTGTGAAATATCATTATTTTCTTCCGGTCTTCAATTTTGTTTTCTGCATAATTGCCTGTGCAACTTCTTAGAAGGCATTTGACACCAGTACGGTGCTCGCGGGGGAAGGGGGAGCGGGACGATGGCCCCGGGCGCCGAAGTAAGGGGGGAGCAAAATTCGGGTAAGAAAATGGAAAAAGAGGAAAATTACTTTGAATATATGTATAGGGCGCCGTCGTTTACTCTCGCCCCGGGTGCTGATATTCCACGGCAGGGCACTGTTTGACACGGTAGACTGACTAACGTCAGTATCTTCTGCAACACTCACTTGAAAACCAGGATCTCTTACGTACGTTAAAAATATACATACATATATATATATATATATATATATATATATATATATATATATATATATATATATATATATATATATATATCTTTTCATAATTCGTCAGAGCATCACCTCGTTTTTCAGTTGATTCGGGAAGGAAGTGTTGTGCTAGCCATTTAATATTTTCCTTCTTAAATCGGTATAATTATTTATAGTTAAGAACATCAGGGTCCTTTCGCAGTTTATACTCTTTACGTCTTCTTCCGGGAATCACCATAAACTCGGCCATTTCGCTTTTAACAACATTTGTTGAGTAAGCTGAGCAAGGTACTGAGGAACCTCAAAAAATCTTAAACACTTGTTCCATAAAATGAGCATTTGCTCGGTTTTATTTATACCAAATCTAGAGCAGTTGCTCACCAATCAAGGACAATGAGCATTTGCTCACTAGTAGCTTGAGTAGAATTATTTTTATTTATACGAAACTTAGCATTTGCTCCGAATTTGTGAGTTTTAAGCACTTGCTCATTTTTATTTACACGGCCCCATGTCTAACTCCATTATTTCAAAATACCGTAAATAAACGGTTAACATTCATGGCCACTTTGAAAGTTGCCCATTTAATGATTCTCATTATAACCTTTTGATATCCGACCACCGCTACGAGACTTATCCCAACTCAACATTTTAAAGGAGTTTGGTCTATGAAAATCTCCTTTATGTATTTACTCTGTATGATTGTGTGTGTCCGGGAGAGAGGAACTCTCAAGAACTAGTTGAGGGATCACCGTCAATCACGGCCAGGATGTAAATGAACAGAAGTTAGGAATCGAGTTTGCCAATGGGCAAGGGCGCCGATTTCTCTGTATATTTGGGGGGGCATTCAGATGTAGAAGGTATTATATATATATATATATATATATATATATATATATAATGAAGATTTTAAGACAAATTGCACTCAAATTATGCCAAATATTGTATACTCACAAATACAATAGGGGGCTCATATGAGCTTTGGTGGGGGCTCGGGCCGCATTGACCTCCCCAGGATCGGCGCCCTTGCCAATGGGTGTGATCCATTCAGTTGATTCCGAAGTATGGATAATCAAAAATCAGTTCTTTATATAAGAGTAATTAGGACATCATTCTTGCTTGATATACTATCTGCAGTGCTGTTAAATTAACAGGTTAGTATAACACTCAGGATGTAAAATATTAGTCTGTCCGTAGAATACAACGCTAAAATGAAACTAAGTGACTTTCTGTTAGGTAAACAGAGCGTTATAAAAACTGATACATATTGGAATTAAGAAGAAAAGGGTTGTTGAAAAAGCTTATGAAATGTTTATGAAAAGGGTTATGAAATTTTTTGTTCATAATCAAGGGATCTCGTGAAATTAGAGATTTGCCTGTAAATATTACACTAAGTTATCTTAGTATACTGATGGATAGAACTACCTTAGGGGAGAGCTTAACTAAATATTAGTTTCTAGTGAAATTGTTATAAACTTGCCTCAACAGTTTTAGCGCACTTTCTAGCCCAGAAATCTAAAGATTTAAATATTTTATATTTTCAAAGATTCACTAATCTTATACAATGCTTCATTTAATATGAGGTAAAATACTATACTATATAAGTCTAGGCATGGTAAAAATTTAGCTTGTTAAAAAGTCTGGTTTACAAAAAAAAAAAAAAAAAAAAACTACTTTACGTGGTAAGCACTGTAACACTTCTACTTGTTTTTTAAAGGGCTAAATTTTCATACAAGAAACTAAAACCAGAAGAACATTTTCATAACATTCATCGAAAGGTTTCTCGTGCGGATGAGAAAAAATTAGACATGCACGGATTAGTAGCGAGACCACGCAGAAAGACTGATAGATTTTATTTACTTCCTTTACTTCCTTTACCTACAGTCAGGCGTGTACCCAGAAATTTTTGTTGAGAAAAATTCAGGGTTTGGGGGAGGAGTCCAACACTACAAGTCACTATGTCTATGTAATATTGAACGAGTATTATTCTTCACCCGAAAAGACGGCAAGTAATTGTAAAATACTTCCACCTACAGTATATTTTCAGAAAAAAAAAAAAACACGACAGAATTAGATTGCTTTCATAAGAGAAAGAGTCCAGATCAAATTCTCATGATATATCAATCATTTTCCTGTTAAACAAGTACAGTTCTATTGAGAAATTGTGTACAAATGTATGTTGAATTTGGAAGTTTGCAGGGGAAGTTCGGACCAAGTGGAGCCCATGTGGGTGTGCCCCTGCCTACAGTTTAAAAAGTAGAATTTGAACCACTACAGGGAGTTAGTTTTCTTTTATGTATAATTGAATCAGGGAAGTCGTGAATGAAAGGCACGCGCTCTAGCTACTAAACTAAGAAAAGAGCAGAGACTAAGAAAGATACTTAATATGGAATATGGAAAATTCTTAAATGTATTCTCAATTTCAATAGCGGCACACTTTATTTAATGTGTGGGTTTCGTTCTAATATATATATATATATATATATATATATATATATATATATATATATATATATATAGTTTTTAATAGCTTCACAAAATCCATAAATTTTGGTCCAAACTTGATAGCTTTGCAAAATTCATCTTCCCACAAATAAACATACACGCATTTACGGTACCACGCTTGAGGGTTTATAAATATAGCGTTTACCCCAGTGGTCTTCAACTCGGTGCTCCCGGGCTGCATGCGGCCTGCTTGAAACACGTAATACGTAAAACAACGAGTTAGTAATTAGAAAAAGATAGCATAACTTGTCTCGAAAAAGAAATAGAGCAAAGAAGTTCAGTAGGGTGGTCCGTACCTTTTATTTGCATACGTAAATGCGAAGTCAACAAATGGAGTGTCCTAAATTAGTTTTTCTTTTCCTATGAATAGTTTATTGGCATATTGCTTACAAAATGTGATTCTAATTTTGTCCAGCGTAAAAACTTATATTTCTACTTTAAATAATAATAATAATAATAATAATAATAATAATAATAATAATAATAATAATAATAAATGTAGTCTACGCATGGTGAATTATTAATTCTTTCACATTATGGAACAGAACTTTCGGTTCGCTTCTAGTATGTAAAACTCCGGCTCGATGAAAAAGTCTTTGGCCTTTCAGAGAAAAACTTGCTGGGTACACCCCTGGTTCCATGATAATTTTGGTATATACAGACAAGGACCGGATCCAGGATTTTCTGAAGGAGGTGCACCAATAACTATCAGTACATCTGAATCAAATTTAAAGTTTTGTAAATGCCTTTAGGCATCTGTGATGTGTATGAGGAACTGACTTTTAAACTATTGTGTTTAGCAAAACCGCTTTCTTTTAAGCCCGAAACGGAAACATGACATGAAATTTTAGGGAAGTATTGCTATCTCCACTGCCAGTTTCTCACTTTAGATAGTGTATATTTAGAACAGAGGGGGGGGGGATGCACGTGCTCAGGTGCACCCCCAAAATCCGGCCCTGTATATATATATATATATATATATATATATATATATATATACACAGAGGATGTCCCATAAGTCATTCTATATAGGCCCTCTCGGAAACTATTGAAGATACGAAAAAACAATACGAGCAATGCCATTAGAATTTCAATCTAAAATGGAGTTGGCATTTTAGGAATTGGACCAACTGTTTGAACTCCACTGGTATAGCGCAGAATGGTAAAGAAAAATGTAACGTTGCCACGCCTGTGTTGGACAGCAATGAAGGAAAGAGTGTGTAGTTTAAAGTATCCTGGACCAAGAAGAATAGAAGGGGGCAGGTACTAAAAAGAAATCGAATTGAATTTATTCACGGCAAACTGGTATTAATGAGTAAGTGATGTCAACGACATGAGACAAGAGGACAATTGAATAAAATTAGAAAGGGTCTTAGTGCCAAAACTCAAAAACCAGAGAAAAGTCGATAAACATAAGTTATCGTAATACAAGTTAAAGGGGTGCTGCGACCATGTTAGTGCTTTAAAACAGAAGCAACAACTTCTAAGCTATAAACCCTTTACAAACGTGTTCTGTTTGGTACTAAATCAACTTGGAACAATACAACTCAACTCTACTTATTGGGCACTTAGATCCTTTCTCATCATTCAATAGTTGTCCTATCGAGAAACAGAAGCGCCTGTTCCTCACGTTTCTAGAGAGTTCTGCAATCAAATTTTCAACATAGAGAGGTTCAGGACTGGAATTTTTTCTTTTTTATTTTTTTTTTTAAATAATTTCACCTTGAATGGAGAAAATAGGGAAGGGAGAGAGATACGAAAATAAATAAAGTTTAATAACACCTGAACCACACAACCAATCACGATCAAATTTTTAACATAAATGAATTTCGGACCTGGGACGATTTTATCATTTTACCTTGACGGCACAACGTAGGGGAGGGGGAAATGTATGTAAAAAATAAAAATAAAAGTGACTGTTTTTGTGACTTCATCATTCTTGAACCACCTGATCGATCTTAATCAAATTTTCAACATAGATGAGGTTCGCCCCTGTCGTGGTTTCTATCATATCATTTTGCCGGTAGTACTTAGGAGCAGGGGAGGGGAGGGGAAATATATAAAAATAAATAAAACCTAATAACTCTTGAATCACTCGATGGATCTTGTTTACATTTTCAACATAGATGAGATTCAGGACTGGAAAGTTTTTCATATTCCCTTTTTGACGCGTAGAACCTAGGGGAGGGGGAGGAGAGGGGATCTCTCTCTTTCTCTCTCTCTCTCTCTCTCTCTCTCTCTATATATATATATATATATATATATATATATATATATATATATATATAGAGAGAGAGAGAGAGAGATAAAAATAAATAAATCAACTCTTGGAACACCCAACCGATCCCGATTAAATTTTGAACATAGATGATTTTTGGCCTTGGTATAATTTTTATCATTTTACTTTGACGGCGCAACTTAAGAAAGGGGGTGGGGGATGTAAAAATAAAAATGAAAGTGTCATAAAAATGATCGAAAATGACCAATAACAGTGTCGAGTTCATGGTGTTTCGGGTCGCTGAGATGAACAGTGATCTTTCCGATGCCGTTTAAATCGATACCACTAAAAACGAAACCAGCATATTTCACGGGTACCAAACATTTCCGGCATATGACACAAGAGCTGGCCAGATTATCAAAAAGTCGGATAGGTCACAGTTTTATAATTCTCACTTCCTTCCCTGCCTTACCTTTAGGTAGCCTTCATTTTTAAGATCCTATGAACCGCTCGCGTGAGCTGCAGCTGCTAGCTTTAAATGTACGCCTTCCCTAGTGCGTTTCGGTGCAAGTGAACCGCGGCTTTGAGCCGTTATGAAGATTATCCTGTCAGTAGCTGGCGCGAGAGGGCTGCTGGCGGGGAAGAAAACACGCAGTCTTATGAAAGCCCTTTACACGTGAGCGTGAACTCAGTTTCAATGAAGAAAAGTGTACATATATTTGATACTGAAAAATAATCTAATTTTGGTGTTACTCTGATGAAATACACACTGTATACTATAATACAGTTTGTCAAACGAAGATATAGGTCTAGATATCCTGAAGTAATCGAAAAATTTTGCCAAACAAAGATATAAATATCCTGAAGTAACTGGAAAATTCTTTCATCTTCTATCAGTTTAGGAAACACTGTAAAATGAACATTCTTCCAACCTTGATCGATTTATAGGATGAATCCATATTATTCTGTATCTTCTTTTCCTTTTTTCTTGCAATTTATCGCCAAGATTAAAGCTGCACCTTCTTCTGGATCTAGCATGGCTTCTATTATCACGATCTTTTGAGCGGCTCAGAAGTATTCAATGCCTTCACACTACAGGTTCACGTGAGCGGCTCACAAGATTCTAGTGTGAAGGCAGCTTTAGCATCCTTTTTATATGATAATCCGCTCTTATAATATTTTTTGACCGTTTAGGCCACTACTTTAAAAACTATTTGTTATGTTCTGTAATGTAAGTTTTAAAAATGTTTTAGAGAAAATGGAAGTCTAAGAACAAAAATATTGTACACATTTGAAAATTAATTTTACGTTTAACTTGTTTTAAATTAAAACTATCAGTGTTAAACATATACCGGTACCTCATTCCTAAAAAGAATAATAAAGTTATTTACTACTCATTGTATACACAAGTTTACACAAATGACAAGTTTACACAAATGTGAAAACGCAGTCTACAGAAACAAGTGAAAATTTACAGACTTTAATGTTTTAAAAAGCCCTTAATAGAAGACTCCTTCTTCTTCGCAAAGTTGCATATTTATGAAAGCATTCAAAGAGTCGATTGAAAAAACGTAGCGAATAAGGCTTTCGCTCACTTCTACAAGGCACAGCTTCGTTCCATAGTAATGAATCGTTTGTCAGGCTGCACGTGTGTTCTGCAATTCAGTTACGCCACACGTACTTAATCGTTAGGGAAGTGCAACAAAAAATCTCAAACGTTGACTAGCGAGATAATATAAACATTGATTTCGTCCGTCTTACGTTTTTATTCTGTATTTTTTAAAGCCTTAATTGTTTATCGCACATCCTGTATTTCTACTCTAATTTTGGGTTTTTAATTCATATGAGTTTTCTTTGATTCATCAGTGACGGGTTATGATGGAATTTGTTATTGAGTTGACACATTGCTGCATAATGTTTTTATCGAGACATAGTTTTGAGTTGTTACGAGACTTCCTTAATGCTCTACATATGTGAACGACCTACCAGCACCAGAGTAGGAATCAAGTTTTTATTTCCATTTAAAATATGAAAATTTACAAAATATTAATATCGAGGTTAATAAAATATTATTTACTCTCTACCAATTAACTTCAGTCATATTACAGTATTAGTAATAAATGCAGCTATGGTTATATAATTAGTGTACGCGTCTTCTGCACGGGAGACCCGCGGTCAATTCCCGGCGGGATGTGGTTCAGATTCCACGTAAAGCTGTAACTCCATGTCTCATATAGCCTCGCTGCTGAGAGGGAGTTAAATTCTATTCTATTCAGGCTGATATTTAGTATCTCCCCCAATCTTGCACATATAAGATTTACAGTGTGTTACTTTACAAAATATAGCTGAGCTAGGGACAGCTAGCGAAGGGAGTTAGAAGCCCCCAGGGCCCGTGTACTTCTACCTTTATTACAATTTAGACAAAAACAAGGTAGACCTACTCGGTTCTGGAACCATGAAACGAGTTGAGGGTGATACTAAATGCCATCTTTCCATCCATCTATATACATGAAACAGAGAAAAATATTTCCGTGGCAAGGAAGAAATTCTTGTCTGACGAGCCGTGGAATTCACTCTCATTTGAACACTCCAATGACTTTCACTCGCAGTGATCGAGATCTGGAAGAATGCCTATTGCAGGCCACAGGAAAATTGGCCAAAAATGGTATTATAATATTTGAACTAGCTTTGCAGGGCTAACTGGCTGTGGATTAAAAGATTAATTTGTTACCAAATATTCAGTAGAACTCGAAATGAATACTGTGTGCGTAGGTTTTCTCGGGGTTCTTCCGTTTCCTCCCACTTTCTTCATTCCACCATTTCATTTATTACTGATCATCACCGTATCCTTTACCTTAACCGGCATAAACGTGGGACGTAAAACTCATTTTTTTTTTCGAAATGAATACTTTTAGGAAGAAGAATGCATAATCTACAGCGGTACATACGGAGGGATATTCTTAAGATACAGCCCCTATTCCGAAGATATACCTCGATATAATCATCATCATCATCGTCGTTACAGTTACTCTGTCATTATTGGCAGCTAACTTGCCACAAACTAAGGAACTCCCATACATCATATTCTTCAGCTAAACTCTTCACCTTTATGTAGAAATTATATTTCAATACGTCCATAAACTGTAATCACTTTCGCCCCCTCCTTCTTTTGCCTACCACCTCACGATAGTTTCTAACATGTAAAAAACTTTTATTTATTTATTACATAATTCTGGGTATAGGCGACGTCTATAGGTCTTAAGCACGTTACCTATGAGGGATGACGTCCCTCGGCGACCACGCTATCCGGGGAAGGGAAAAGAGAAAGGAAGGAATCAGCCTGGGACCTGTGTGTTAGGCACCATCCAGGGATCAGGGGCGGATCCAGGACGGACTTCTGGGGGGGGGGGCGGTGGGTTGTAATAATTATACTTAGAGCTACTTTTAAGAACTCCAAACTCTGGGATGGGTTTCATTTATATATAAAATTATAAAAGTTTCCTCTTCTGCCACTGCCAGGGATTTGCCTGGTGTAAATGAAGACAACCCAGGGAAAAACCTATTCAGGATGGCTGGCCTGAAAAAGTTGTTACACTTTTTCAATTGAGTGTCGGGAGCACGGTAGCTCACTGGTACAGCGCTTACCACTGATGCATGGGGCCAAAGAAATTTGTGGTGGACAACACCGTGTCCGTGGGTTTTCTCGGGGTACTCCCTTTCCTCCCACATTCTCCTTCCACCATCAATCACTTGCCTTAATCATCCGTCTCCCTTAGTCCAGGGGCGGATCCAGGACCGATTTCAGGGGGGGGCGGTGGGTTGTCATACTGTCAATTAGAGCTACTTTTAAGAGCTCCAAACTCTGGGATGAGTTTTATTTATATATATAAAATAAAAAAAAGTTTCCTCTTCTGGGGGGGCGATCGCCCTGATTGCTTCCCCCCTAGATCCGCCCCTGCCTTAGCCTAAAGAGCATAATGGTAGGGCATTAAACTGAAAGATTTCATTTCATTTCGACTGAGTGTCCCCACCGTGAGTAAACGATCCCTTAAAATCTTTTAAGTAAAATGTTTACGTCTCACGGTATGATAACACAAAAATTGTTGCTTAAATACAAGTAGACACCTTGGAATCTTCCTTACAAAATCCCTTCGTATGATATTGACATCAGTCCAGAAGAGAACATAATTACATTCTTGATATCGTATGTAATGTTTACGTTTTAAAATAGACGTTTGTCAATGTAAATATAGCTAGAGTGCCTTGAATGTCTTACTTTACATACCGCTCCACTTCGGGTACTGCTACTGTCAAATTGCGCAGTTGACCAAGAAAGTTAGTGCGGTAGACCTCTACCCTTTATATTAGACCTATACTTCTTTTACGTCAATATGACCATTACTTAATCATAAGAAAAATATGTAAACAATTGAGAAAAACGTTAATACCACCACAGTACTTACCTTCGTATAGTCGTTCTCAATAAATTTACGCTGAACATTCTTTCGCAGAACACTTGTTAACCTTCCTTGCACAATATCTGGCCTTAAACTTCTGTCTCCAAGGCCATTCAGCGTAACAGAACGCAACTGTCCGCCCGAAGACACGACATCGAATTAAGTATAATTCCATCTTTCATTTGTCGATGCCAATGCCATCTTCAGGCATAAATGTTTATTATTGAGATTATCCAAGTTACATAATACCAGCGCTCTGTTTGGCATACAGCTTACATTTTATTTCTCACTAAGGAGAATTAAGATGATTATTTGGAGATAGTCTATTGTTTACTTATTAGTATTGCAAATGTTGTTTAAAAGTTCTGGGAAATTGTAGTGATAAGATAAAAAATGTTTGCTTTATGTACCCAATGTCACAAGCATCATATTTTTACACAAAGTACAGTACATTACTGGCAGTTCATGATAAAAATAATTAAAAGTGAAAGATATAGACGAAAGAAAAAGGGAAAAAGGACAAAAAGTGGATAAGTACGAAAATATTTTTTTTCGGCCTTCTCATTGGATGATTGATTGATTATAATTTAACATTCATTTCAGTACCCAGGCTATATGAGACGAATTCACAGCTTGATTACGGAGACAGGTGAATCAGTGGTAAAGTGCTCACCTCTGATGCAAGGGGTCTATGTTTCGATCCAGGAACGTCATTTGAGGAGTTTAGGGAGCAATTGCCCCTTGAGTTTGATGTTTTTATTTTTTGATTTGGTTTTATCGTCCTTTTCAGAAGCGAGGCTATATGAGACGTGGACCTACAGCTTAACGTGGAATCCAAAAACATGAGCTTCCGCCGGGAATCGAACCCGTGTCTCCCACGCTAAAGGGTCGTACGCTAAGCGCTTAGTCACGAGGGTGCTCTCTGCCCTGAATTTGAGTAATAAGTATATTTTAATCAATTATGTACTAATAGCCTATACCAAAAAAAAAAAAAAAGTTAAACTTTTATGTTAGTGGGAACCTTGCCCCCTCTCCACCAAAATCTAAAATTGTTCTTCTGATCGATTCAAGGACTGCAAGTTTGAGGTGAAGAACATAATGCCGGTGGGTTTTCTTGAGATGGTCCAGTTTCCCCTCACGTTCTCATTTGACCAATATTTTCCATAATCAATCATTTTCATTACCATTCCTCTCCTTTTGACTACAAGACATAATAGTGAGACGTAAAACTAGATTGTTGATTATAGTTTACTGATTAAGGTGGGATCCATTGTTCAGATTTGCATCAGAAGCACTCCTATTACAAATCGAATCCGGAGCCACTCCAATAGAAGATAATTGCGTTATTCCCTTGGCCACGAAGATATATAAACTTGTCTACTTGTGTAGATAGATGATGTTCCGTAAAACAATTTCGTAATTCTGTTGTCACACTGTAATATGAAGTTTAAACAAGATCCAAAAATTACTTTAGTTCTTTTAATAAGAGTTGGACCATTTTCCAGTGTATTCATACAGACAGGATCATATTTAACATTTTTACCGTCTCTTATCAGTATAAAATTTCTGTCTTTCAATCAGCGGCGCAAAACTGTCTTCAACATTGAGGGGGGGGGGGGAGAGAGAGGTAACACCGTTTCCATAATCTTGTGTTCAAATTATTTATGAAGTTGAAAAACAAATCTGTGGAGGACCAAGGGAGCAGAGATCATTGGGGTTTTATGCTTATTCGAGGAGGGGGGAGGGAGGGAGATGAGACTCATATTACGGCAGATGAATCTGATTTTTGAGGTGAACCTGTTGTATATTATACATCAGGCGATGTACATGAAGTGGTGGTAGATATCAGTATTACAAATCAGTGCTGTGAACACATTCTGAAATTTGAATACATACATATTTATAATTGGTATGTTTCTACTAAGACATTCATATGTAGATGAAAATCACATTTCAAATCGGATTACTGGGGGGTTCCAAGATTGGGGGATATGTCAGTGCTCTCAATATCAATAAATACCGATGTAGATAATTTGAGACAGTAAGGTGAAATTAAATTGATTGCTAAGAGTTGGAAACTACTTAATAATAAAACTTAACTACTTGAATTATGATAAAAGAGTAAGGTACCAACAGTAGGAGAAGAGAAATCATTGAATAAGCCTACAAATTTATAACTACAATGTTTCCTGCCAAACAGATTCTTGTTTCATGGAATTTTTTAAAAATGTAAGAATCTTTTATCATGTCCAAATGCGAGTACATAATAAATTTCTGAAGTTTCCAGAACTGCAGTTTGTAAAACAACTGGACCAAGAACTTTTACCAGCCCTAAAACTTTTTGTCCTGGCTCATGAGTCATGAAAATGAAATGAAATCTTTAAGCTCTACGTCCCACGGTTATGCCGGCTAGATGACAAATTAATGAAATGGTGAAATGAAGAAAGTAGGAGGAAACGTAAGAACTCCGAGAAAACCCACGCACACGGTGTTTGTCCACTACAAATCTTAGTTGGCGCGAGCTGGGATCGAACCAAGGACCCCATGCATCAGAGATGAATGCTCTACGACTGAGCCCCCGCCCATGATTCATGTTGGCTCGTGCGTGAATACTGCCTTGTATGTAGAAATCAGAATCTTTCGTATGGACATCGTTATGGCATATTTGATACATTTTCCGAGGAAAGATGATATTCCAGCATAATACAGTTTAGTCTTCAAACTGAAAGAGGGCGAGGGACCGCGGTGGCTCAGTGGTAGAGCGTTCACCTCTGGTGCATGGGGTCCCTGATTCGATCCGCGCTCTTGCCAAGTGAACCTTGTGGTGGACAAACACCGTGTGCGTGAGCTTTCCCTGGGTTTTCCCGTTTCCTCCCACTTTCTTCATTCCACAATTCCATTCATTTTTCATCATCGCCGTTTCCTTTAGCCTATTCGGCATAAATGTGGAACTTAAAGATTTCATTTTTTTCTGAAGTGGGGGGGACACACGATGGCTCAGTGATAGAGTGCTTACTTTCGGTGTATGGGTTCTCTGGTTCAATTCCCGTCAAAGTAAGTTTGTGGTGGACAACATCATGTCCGTGAGTTTATCAATTGCGGTGATACTCGTATAAAGGTGAGGGACTAGGTAAGGGCGGGTTATTGCTGGTATGAGAGTATATCTAAATTCTTAATCCGATTTCCAAATATTACAGTTTGAAAACATCTAATATTTGAATGAAACTTCTGTAGTTAGAAAGAGGAACGTATACATATTACGTTCGTACACATACATATTCGATTTGAAAGTGCTGTATAGGCTTTAAAAATATTCAAATTTATTACCAAATGCAAAATAATTGTAGTTACATCAAGTTTTCAGTTCACAAAAATTCAATGTGGTTTCTGACTACATAGCACCAGGCACGTAGCCAAGGGGTGGGTCCGGACCCCCCCCCCCCTTCGGATCCAGAAATGAAAAATATTAAGGAAGGATGAAACAAAAAGAAACGAGAAAAAAGATGAATCAGCGTCAAAAATATAAAGCTTCAGCAAGTGTTTGGTTACTCTTTCTTATGAGGAGCTTTGTGTGGAGGAAACTGGGGGGGAGGGGAGTTGAAAATTGGTATTATTGTAACGAAGCATTCCGAATTCCATCTATCTGCATAGATAACATAGACTCTCAGGTAGAACTTAAGAAATGCCCAGAATCACCAATAATATGAGCCATTTTGAATTTCACGGCACCTCTAATCCATTTTATAGGTTGTCTTTACTCCCGCAAGAGTATCTCGTTGCTATCCTTGATGGCATTAAACGAAGATAAGAAAAAGAAGAAGAAAGAAGACAAGTAGAACCGAGTTCGAATGACCTCGGAAGTCTATGTCTTTTTCAATACCGCACTTTTTTATTTTCTTTTTCTCAAAATTTCTTCATGGTGTTTCTTCTTAAAATACTAACATATCCTCATTTTATTGTCCTAAAAGACCAATATGGGTATGTTGCCAGTAAAATAGTTTAGATTGATCGATTCCCTGGTGTGTAACTACAGTATTTCGTGTCACGCACCCTTCCCCCCCATTACGAAATCGTGGCTAAACAAACGAATATATGTTGCCACTAAAATTGTTTAGAATGATCGAGCCCCTGGTGTGATAACCACAGTATTTTGTCATGGACCCCCCCTATTTCGAAATCCTGGCTACGTGCCACACACATCAATAGTCGAATAATTCTCCCTATATCGTACCTTAAATACTGACAGGAGATATTACTACAGTGTTGCCACAGTCCTAGCTATGAAGTGGGCTGAAAAATAGTACCAAATTGAAACAAAAAGGGCTGAATTCATTATTTTATACCAGTGTAATACAAATACTCTATAACACGTAACTAAAAGAGGTAAAGTTCAAGAACACTTCCACCTTCTTCCAAGAGTCAAAATCAAGAAAGTGCTCTTTTTATAACATCCAAATAGGAGGATCCCGAACAACCGTAGAAGTAGATGAAACTTTTCTCGCGAGTAGGAAGTATAACAGAGGCCTCAAAATTAAATGGAAAAACAATTATCATCTTCGATATGTATTGTAAGGAAACCAAACACGCCTCTAATTATTTCAAAGTGACTAATAAACCAAAACGGTACTATGGCCATATATGAAAAAAAATATATAAAACGAGGAACAAATCAATCATCTTCGAATTCGTGTGTAAACAGTAGCCCTATTTTATAATAAAATATTAAAATATAAATTATTGCACCATATTCTCGCTTATTTCACGACCGAAGGAGGATAATAGACCATAATAAGAATAGGTAAACTGGCATTTGTAAAAAAATGTAAAACGTGTCCAGGATCCTAGAAGCTTTCCTGAAAGACATCACAGCACATTAATAATTTTAAGTCACAATTGTATGTATGGTGCTGAATTGGGTAGAAGTGTACCAACATTTTCGCAAAAGGGGCTGAAAATTCCAGCGTGGTACCAACGGGCCGATGAATGACGACAAAAAGGGCTGAATTTGGTACAATTGTACCAAGTGTGGCAACACTGTATTACTATTAACGAAACTTGAACATCCCGTTTCGATCTGTAAGCGTTTCACTCGAATTAAATATAAATCCCATATATAGCGCAACACCATGTACAGTGCGTCGTTTTCAAATTATAATATTATAAATCGGATGAAGACCTTAGGAGTATGTAAACAAAAATGAAAGAAAATGGTCGCAAGTCATTTTAAAATTCAAATTAGTAAAATTCTAAACACCCAGGTTTTTAGTTTTTCTTTTTTTCTTTTTTAAACAAGGTAACGAAATTTGAATAAATAATAAATTTGATAACAGTAATTAAATTAAGACATCTGTGGAGCAACAAATAGACACATCAGAATGACGCTTAATTTTTTTCCAAGGTATTTTTTTTCCAAGCTTGTAATTAATTGCTCATTTTTGAAGACTCTTTATAGTTTGTTCTCGCATTATATACTTTTGTATCTTCCCAGATGGAGTTTTTGGAAATTCTTCTGTAAAGTGTATGTACCGTGGAATTTTAAAGTGTGAAATCTGAAATAAGAAAATAATAATCAAAATTAATTCAATAAAATGGGATTTTCAGTGTTCTTTCATGTATTTTCAATTGTATAGTTCATATTGTTATCTTTTGTTCATTTGTAAAATGTATGACTGCAACGTTGTCTTGAATATATGCTTTATTAGTAGTGAACAGCGATCAGCTAATATTCAGCACCACTAAGGGCGCCCATCAGGGGGGGGGCAAAGTGGGGCGCTCGCCCCCCTAGAGGAAATTGTACTTCAGAATATCGAAAACCCAATAGAATTTTTACATTAGTTACAGCAAAATTTGAAACTATTTTTAAAACGTCGCTTATACTTGCCCCCCCCCCTTGGAAACCACAACATGGGCGCCCTTGAGTACCACATCAAAATCATGTAAAACATTGCAGCCGGAGGTGTAAACATTAAAAACAAATAGCAGAAGAAAAGGTTTGCATACGCATTTCAGCTTGGAATCTATCATAATTTACAGCTTGAACTCTTATCACATAAGCCGCGGATAGTTTTGGAACTGGGGGTACAAAATCAGGCAAAAACACCATATTTACAGGAGAAACGATGTTACGTAAGGGTAATTACTAAGTACTAACCTAATCTAACCTAACCTAGCCTAAACTATCAAAAACACAGAAAATAAACAAAGAAAATAGGAATTTTACGCAAGAAATTCTGGCCCTCAAATCCAATAATCCTTGCCTAACCTAAACTAACCCAAATTAACCTAAATTAACCTAACCTAAACTATCAAAAAAAATACAGAAAATATAGCAAGAAAGCACGAAATTTAAGCAAAATGTTCTGCCCCCGAATCCAAAAATATACCCATAAACCGTAAATTCATAAGAGTACAGTTATCGTAGCTTTTTCTTTAATTTCTTGTGATTTTTAAATTTATAATTTATTAGCAACCTACCTAAAACAGATCCACTATGCTTATTAATATACTTCATTCCTTGTCTTGTTCGAATATTAGAAACTTTCAGTAAAATGTTTTAAACTATATAAGTGCTAGATAATTTATTTCCAAAGTTCTGCATTAGTGTCTGATCATGCAAGACTCATTTGTTTTTCAGTAGGTTAGATTTTAAAAATATGGTCAATGTTCTTAATCGTAAGCGCTAAAATCATATCTCTTTTAAAATAGAAGTATTTTTACAAAAACCTTTTTTGTATTCTCTCTGGTGTATGAGAATGAACTTTAGCTACAGATTTCTAATTCAGTATGATCTCCTATTTTCTTATTTTGTCTTCCATAAAATGTTGACAGCTAATCGTAATCGTTGCATCTCATATCTTAACACCTTTTACCTCTCAGAGGCCAATATCCTTTCCTATTTTCGACTTAGGGTACAAGTAGATTATTTATACATAAGGTCTACGCCTAACAGATTTGGAGACGTCGAAACCGAAAAAAAATAACAATAAGCTCCTTTTTACCTCCTTAGGACTGCATTTCGAAAAATCTCATCTTAACTACAGCTCAGTGTTCTCATCTCATCTTAACTACAGGGGAATATTTATACAAAATTTGAAGACTCTACACTCAACAGCTTCGGACATCTGATAAGGAATGAATCAATGAATTTACTCTTTTATTGTTTGTTAGCTGAAATACCCATTCTTCGCATGGGTCAGATAAAAATCTACGTAAACAAACTGAACGACGAAAGGAAAAAATATTGGTCATTTTCTGTTACTTTTACATATCCCAGTAAACGCCCCCTGAGACCCCCTGGTTCGAATTTTGAAAAAAAAATAAGGCCTCTGGTTCCCACCCGACGGGGACTGTATTTGGAAGTCAACTCCGGTGGGAGTATCATCATTCGTCTCAGTGACCACGACAACTATGGATTTGACACAAGTATCGGTCATTTTGGATTATTTTTACATATCTCGGTATCCCCCCTCCCGGTGACCCCCGGCCTGCAGCCGAATGGGGTGAATTTGGATGTTAATGCGATTGGAGTTTCACCGTTGATCTCAGCGACCGCGAAAACTATGAATTTGACACTAATATCGGTCATTTTCTACTACTTTTACATGTCCCGGTAAACGCCCTACTGAGACCCCTGGTTCGAATTTTGAAAAAAGGATTCGTCTTGGTCTGGGGCCTTGACGAAGGTATCCATGACCAAAATTTGGTAACACTTGGTCCACTCGTCTGGTTCCCAGGCCGCACACAGTCACGCAGACAGACAGAATTTTATATTTATATTAAATTAGATAGATATGACAAAAATACGTTATTGAAAATTTAGTAAACAAGGTATCACAGAATTCAAAATATACTTGATTAGTGCTGCCATCTGAGAATCAGTTATAATAATAAAACAACAGTAGATGCTAACAGTGGTATACCACTTTCAAAGTCAATGTTGAAATATTCATGCAGCTGGGTGAACATCATGTGAAGCTGTAAATCTGTAGTCATGTATGAGATAACTTGTGATGCCGCGATGATCTCAGAATGGAATCAGTAACGCTTTGACAAAAACTTTCAATGGTTGTCAACCTATTTGCCTGATTTCGTTCCCTTGTCATTTTTCTCTTTTTCACAAACTGAAGGAACTTAAAAGGGCTTCATACACTCCGCATCAAAAATTGCGACAGCTAACGCCGTGCAGTTAGGCCACCCAATATACACCTTCTTATCCCATAATCGTGTCAGGTAAAGAGAACCCCTCTCTCTCCTTCTTTCTTCTCTCCCATACTAAAATTAGCTAACAACATCAGCGCAATTCTAATTTCAAACTACACATGTATTAGCTTCGATAAAATAAAATAAAAAAACCGAGACGAAACAAGATTCATAGGTTGATGTAGATAGAAACTGAACACACACAATGATAAATTGAAATCAATGAATGTCTATTACACAGAGATTCAGAAATGAGGCAGAGAGAGAGAGAGAGAGAGAGAGAGAGGAAGAGAGAGAAGAGGGAAGAAGAAGAAAAAGGAGAACAGATAAAACAGTGGAATTCAAACATAGTAAGAAAAGAACCTAACATTATAAAGTTCCGTTTCCAGAAATGCAACAGTAATATAGAAATAACGTTTGTTGTTACATATTTTTCAGAACTATTAAAATATATAATTAGAGGATGCTTTAAACATTCATTATGTCACTTGCGTAATGGATAACATACTCAATTTCAAGTAGAACTGTATATCACCGAGACACATCTAGGATAATGTCAAAAGTTTAACACACATGCTTTGTTTCCACGTGGTTCGATTGCAAATTCGATAGTGTTCATTGGACGTACTGATCCAAAATACATTCTTATACCCAGTAGATAGCGTTGGTCATATCCTCCATTTCAGACTACTAATGCAAACTGAACAAAAAAAAAAAGAACGAAAAGAAAAGAAAAAGAAAGAAAGAAAGAGAAAATTGAAGAGTGCTATTTTACTGCTAAATTTATATCAGAAATACCCTATCTTAAAAGTCCAAACTGTATCGTAATGAAAAGTTAGAAATTTTCGAAAGGAAAAGTTTATGTTCCTCATAGATGTAGCATGTTTCAAATTTTAACGTGAATAAAACACATTGAGTTATAGGATTGAAACAAATTTTGTGTCGAACTAGTATAAATAAAATATTGTTTTCAAAGACCCAAAGAGGTTACCATTTTTTAGTCTTTTCGGAAGATGTATCTGTTCCGAACACTCAATATTGATTTCATATCTTCCGGATATAACGTAATTTGCACAGATAGAATGAACACGCTAACAGCTCAAACGGATCATCGTGTCAGTCGGATGATGACCACCACTGGGTCGAGGATTCAAATCCGTAGTGACCCCGTAATTCGACTGAGACTCGATAACCCAGAGGATAAAAAAGAGATTTTACTTATTCCCTTGCATTTATACAGTATTTCTGTCAGAGATGACCAGGACTGGGGATGTTTCCCCAGAGCACGAAAAACACGACGTTGAAGTTCCCAGTTAATTAGATTTTTCAGACCAGGTATATCGAGCTCTTGCTCCGTTTTAACTTTTGAACATGAAGTGCATGTGTGTGTGAAAGAGAGGGGGAGAAGTGAAAGATGCAAAGACAGGATAGGGAAACATCAAGAAAGAGAGAGGGGGCAGACAAATATAAATATGAAACATACTTATCATTCCAGTGTATGATGTAGAACGCACACACTGTTTACTCGAATTATCGTCAGTGATGCTTTGTAAGTTCTCCATCACAAGATGAATCTCTGTTTGCAGCCATTATTTTATGCGAAAAAATCATACTACCTGATGGGGAATCGAACCAAGACTTTCCAGTTGGAAGTCTAGCACGCTACCACTACACCACCGATTGCTGTATCCATACTGTTTAACAAATGGTGTAGTGTTTCTTTCTGAGAACGATAACATGAAAAGTGTATACTGCAGATCAATGATGTCTTTGGAATGACCTGGTAATTCCCTTGCCCTTTCCCAGCCAACATTCGTAAATCGTTTCTATCATGATACATGTGTTTGCTTCCACATTGTTACGTATTGTTTGTCCAGTATGAGAAGTCGATTCTTCACAATCACTTTCTAAAAATTTAACTTTTTTGTGAACAGGATTTGAACCTATGTTAAATAGCTGTGTTACTCATAAGGCCATTACGTTACCCCTACACTATCATGCCAACTAAAATTTCTACCCAAATATTACTTACTTTAGTCAAATCTTTGGAACGAACCGACTTATAAAATTGAAAGTAACTATGTTTGTGGCTTCTAATCTCTTGAATCACCCAACCAATCTCGATCAAATTTTCAACACTGATAAGGTTCGGGCCTGGGAAGCTTTTTTATCATTTCGTTTTAACGGTAGATCTAAGGTTAGGACGAGGGGAGGAGGGTTGATATATAAAAATAAATAAAACGTAATAACTCTTGAACCACCAGACCGATCTCTATCAAACTTTCAACATAGATAAGGTTCGGATCTGGGACGACTTTTATCATTTCAGTTTGACGGTGCATCGTAGGGGACGGAGAGAGGGAGATATAAGTTAAAAAATGACAATGAAAGTGACTGTCTTTGTGATTTCATCACTGTTGAACCACTCGAACGATCTTAATTAAATTTTCAACATAGATGAGATTCGAAGCTGAGATGGTTTCTGTCATATAACTTTGACGTTGTAACTTAAGAGATGGGGAGGGCAAGCGAGATTTAAAAAAGAACGAAAAGTTACCGGTATTAGTGGCAAATCTATAATTTTTGGAGTCGCTGAGATTAACAGTGACACATGTGATGGTGTTTAAAACCAAATTCAGCCCCGCAACTTGGAGCAGGGGGAGACATATAAAAGTGATTGAAATAACCAATATCAGTGTCGGATTCATAGTTTTCCGGCTCGCTGAGATGAACAATGACACTGCAGATGCCATGCCCCACAATATAGGGTGGGGAGGGGATATATATAAAACTCATCGAAAGTTACCGATATCAAAGACCGCTTTAGTAATATACTACTAACAGTGACTGAGTAACGGAACATATTACTATTCTTTCTCAATTTAATCCAACGAAGCGGGTAATTGATTCTAATAATAATAATAATAATAATAATAATAATAATAATAATAATAATAATAATAATAATAATAATAATAATAATAATAATAATAGACAACCATACTGTGAATGTGAACATTTATTATTATTATTATTATAAAACTCATCGACATAAGGTCAGACATTAGGGTGGATTTTAATCTTACCCTTCTGCCTGACAGGCGTCGGCTCTTTGACTTGAAATATTTTCATGTTATTCTGCATGGTGATTTTGTTCTGGAGAACTTTTTCTCTTCAAAAATTCCTTACAGAAACATTAGGAAATTTGTTCCGTTTATTAGTAAATATCTAATTAGGTCTTCAATATATAAAAATATAGAAACAGCTAATAACTTCTTTCGGTTCTTGACTTGTTTCATAAGGGTTTCAAGAAGGTGCGTGATTTATTTTTTAATTTTTTTTAGATAAACTATGAAATGTTTCAATATTTTAAGGCTTGCAACTGATTGTCGTAATTTTGGTTTGTATTTTCACTAAATACTGTATTGATTTGTTATATATATATATATATATATATATATATATATATAATTTTTAAATCAAATTGTAAGTACCTTTTTTAATTCTGAACAGATACACACGTTTGTTTCTTACTTTATTATATTTCTGGAGGTCATTTTGTAAAGTTGTAAGGTGCCATTTGAAGGATCTTTTTATCTTTTGCTAGATTTTTTAATTATTCTCTTGTCCTTCATTTTCATATCATCTTTTCTTCAATGCTTAATTCCTTCCTTACTACGTATCTGCACTTCTTTTTTAAAAACAAACTTGGTCATGGATCTTTATTTGTGTCATATGTATTTTTTTTATGCTTACCGTATTTTATTTTCGTCATTATTACTAGCTTTACGAATCAGGGTATTTTACTTGATGTGTTTAACTTAGAAATATTTATTTTCAATTTGTATTAGCAGCTACATAGTGTCTTTTTGAATATTTTTTCTTTCTTTTAATATTTTGTAAACTGTTACAACTATATGGTCAATTATAATCTATTTTTGAATTTTACACTGTATACTTTTCCTATATGGTATACCTTTTCTATATGCATGTTAATTACGCTTATTGTTTATTTTTTATTATTGTTATTTTTGTATTTCCCAGTTTGTAACAAATACTGCATGTTTTTATGTTATTTTTCTGAACTAATATTTTATCAATTTCATCTATTTTTGTATAATCAATTGTATGTTGTTAATTTTATTTGCATCCACTCTATGCTTGTAAAAATATTTTTTCTGCGTTTGAGGCACCTGTGGCTGTGATGTTGTCTACTTCCAATAAACATATTTCAAACATTATTATTATTATTATTATTATTATTATTATTATTATTATTATTATTATTATTATTATTATTATACACGCACTTTTGAACTTGCACGGCGAAATTACTGCAAAATATGTTTTATTTCTGTAATTCTTCCTGGATTCTATGTTTTTCCTTTATTAGTGGGCATTAATTTCTCTCTAGGTGGTCGAATAAATGAATTTCGTTGTGCACTTTGGTTCGTTCCAAAGATCAGGACAAAGATCAGTAAGTAATATTTAGGTAGAAATTTCAGGTGGTCCGATAGTGTAGGGGTAACATAATGGCGTTATGAATAACACAGTTACCTAACATAGGTTCAAATCCTGTTCAAGCCAAAGTTTAATTTTTACATTGATTCTGAAGAATCGATTTATCATACTGGACAAACAATACGTAACAATGTGGAAGCAAACACATGTATCATGATAGAAACGATTTACGAATGTTGGCTGGGAAAGGGCAAGGGAATTACCAGGTCATTCCAAAGACATCATTGATCTGCAGTATACACTTTTCATGTTATCGTTCTCAGAAAGAAACACTACACCATTTGTTAAACAGTATGGATACAGCAATCGGTGGTGTAGTGGTAGCGTGCTAGACTTCCAACTGGAAAGTCTTGGTTCGATTCCCCATCAGGTAGTATGATTTTTTCGCATAAAATAATGGCTGCAAACAGAGATTCATCTTGTGATGGAGAACTTACAAAGCATCACTGACGATAATTCGAGTAAACAGTGTGTGCGTTCTACATCATACACTGGAATGATAAGTATGTTTCATATTTATATTTGTCTGCCCCCTCCCTCTTTCTTGATGTTTCCCTATCCTGTCTTTGCATCTTTCACTTCTCCCCCTCTCTTTCACACACACATGCACTTCATGTTCAAAAGTTAAAACGGAGCAAGAGCTCGATATACCTGGTCTGAAAAATCTAATTAACTGGGAACTTCAACGTCGTGTTTTTCGTGCTCTGGGGAAACATCCCCAGTCCTGGTCATCTCTGACAGAAATACTGTATAAATGCAAGGGAATAAGTAAAATCTCTTTTTTATCCTCTGGGTTATCGAGTCTCAGTCGAATTACGGGGTCACTACGGATTTGAATCCTCGACTCAGTGGTGGTCATCATCCGACTGACATGTTGATCCGTTTGAGCTGTTAGCGTGTTCATTCTATCTGTGCAAATTACGTTATATCCGGAAGACATGAAATCAATATTGAGTGTTCGGAACAGATACATCTTCCGAAAAGACTAAAAAATGGTAACCTCTTTGGGTCTTTGAAAACAATATTTTATTTATACTAGTTCGACACAAAATTTGTTTCAATCCTATAACTCAATGTGTTTTATTCACGTTAAAATTTGAAACATGCTACATCTATGAGGAACATAAACTTTTCCTTTCGAAAATTTCTAACTTTTCATTACGATACAGTTTGGACTTTTAAGATAGGGTATTTCTGATATAAATTTAGCAGTAAAATAGCACTCTTCAATTTTCTCTTTCTTTCTTTCTTTTTCTTTTCTTTTCGTTCTTTTTTTTTTGTTCAGTTTGCATTAGTAGTCTGAAATGGAGGATATGACCAACGCTATCTACTGGGTATAAGAATGTATTTTGGATCAGTACGTCCAATGAACACTATCGAATTTGCAATCGAACCACGTGGAAACAAAGCATGTGTGTTAAACTTTTGACATTATCCTAGATGTGTCTCGGTGATATACAGTTCTACTTGAAATTGAGTATGTTATCCATTACGCAAGTGACATAATGAATGTTTAAAGCATCCTCTATATATTTTAATAGTTCTGAAAAATATGTAACAACAAACGTTATTTCTATATTACTGTTGCATTTCTGGAAACGGAACTTTATAATGTTAGGTTCTTTTCTTACTATGTTTGAATTCCACTGTTTTATCTGTTCTCCTTTTTCTTCTTCTTCCCTCTTCTCTCTCTTCCTCTCTCTCTCTCTCTCTCTCTCTCTCTGCCTCATTTCTGAATCTCTGTGTAATAGACATTCATTGATTTCAATTTATCATTGTGTGTGTTCAGTTTCTATCTACATCAACCTATGAATCTTGTTTCGTCTCGGTTTTTTTATTTTATTTTATCGAAGCTAATACATGTGTAGTTTGAAATTAGAATTGCGCTGATGTTGTTAGCTAATTTTAGTATGGGAGAGAAGAAAGAAGGAGAGAGAGGGGTTCTCTTTACCTGACACGATTATGGGATAAGAAGGTGTATATTGGGTGGCCTAACTGCACGGCGTTAGCTGTCGCAATTTTTTTGATGCGGAGTGCACAAAACCTCGCAGACCAAAACCTCTCTTGGCCGAAATCTCGCGGGTCTAAAATCTCGCCGGGCCAAAATGTTGCCTGACTAAAACATCGGCGCTGAAAACCTCGCGTCCCAAATCTCGCCTGGCCTACAGTATGTGAGACGTAAACTCGCCTAGAGAAACATGTCATCAGTATAAAACCTCGTCACAACAATTTCTTCGATGTAGAATGTTCTATATATTGCTATATTTATATTAATTAAGGCTGATAAGGGGAATTGGTGCCAAGATGAGGACACTAATAAAGAAACTAATAAACTTCTCATTCGTGTACAGGACTTCAATCCAAGAAAGAAATGTATGAGCAATTTTGATCGGAAACGGTGCTAGGGGTCTCGGGTTCAAACCCTGCTCCCGCCAAGTGAACTTTGTGGTGGACAAACACCGTGTGCGTGGGTTTTCTCGGGGTTCTCCCGTTTCCTCCCACTTTCTTCATTCTACCATTTCATTCATTACTCATTATCACCGTCTCCTTTAGCCTAACCGGCATAACCGTGGGACGTAAAACTCAAAATTTCATTTCATTTCATTTTTGATCGGAAACGCTTAATTAAGGACATTGGGGTAATTAAATGTAATTAGAAGAACAACCCCTTCCACTAATTACCTGTAATTAGCCCTATCTCTGTAATTAACAATTTCCGACCAAAATCAAACATAAATGTTTTTTCTTGAATTTAGGTTCGGAACACGTATGTGAAGTTTAACGGTTGTTTTATTAAGTGTAGTCATCCAAGATTTTAAAATCCAAGGATTGGAGATTGTGGGTTTATTTTACATATATATGTCCATTCATTTTAAACCCTTCAATATTTTTTGCTCCAATCTCTAAAATTAACGTTACCTAAATATCTTTATTATTATTATTATT
The DNA here is from genome assembly GCF_964235325.1 of Thermobia domestica. Taxonomy (NCBI): domain Eukaryota; kingdom Metazoa; phylum Arthropoda; class Insecta; order Zygentoma; family Lepismatidae; genus Thermobia; species Thermobia domestica. The sequence continues at coordinate 147,397,722 of NC_137458.1, read as the reverse complement.
ATTATTATTATTATTATTATTATTATTATTATTATTATTATTATTATTATTATTATTGCTTTTGTGATATGGAATTGCATATTAAGAAATGATTGGGTAAATTTTATGGAGAGGTTTCATCCCGCAAAGCCATGGCCAAGCGAGAATTTTTGTCCGCGAGGTTTTGACCAGGCGAGATTTTGGCCCACGAGGTTTTGGGCGGCGAGGTTTTGGCCATGCGAGATTTTGGCTAGGCGAGATTTTGGCCTGCGGAGTTTTGGTCGACAAGGTTTTGGCTACGAGGTTTTGGGCGGCGTGGTTTTTGTTACACGAGGCTTTAGACACTCGAGGTTTTGGCTAGGTGAGGTTTTCGCCTGGCGAGATTTTGGCCCACGAGGTTTCGGCAGCGAGATTTTGGGCGGTGAAGTTCCGGGCACTAGATTTTGCCCGTATCCCACTGAAAAGCTTGTTAAATTGTAGTGAACGAAGCATTAACACAACTAGCGCAGGAACAATACTTATAGAATTATTTAAGAAAATGAGATTTTCTGATCGTGTGGATACGAAATTCAACTAAAACAGCTCTACAAAATTCTCAACAGTGTTGATAGATATAAGCTTGAAAGATTGATTTGGACAAGGACTTATATAATAGTTTCTTGTAAATATGTTTTATTCCATAAATGTCTATGTTTGGACATAAATGCAGGTCCCCATAAATGTTATCAAAGTATAAGCTCCAATAAGAATAAATCTATACCCGTAGAAATCAAGGAAGATAAAATCTGTACATAATGGGACAAAAGAACAGAACTATCCTGTAAAATTCCAATTTTTGTGACGTAAGTGCTATCCAAAATTATTATTTCGTTTAAAATCATTTCATATTATATGCTTCTGAAAATGCACATATTATCTGATACAATTTTCTAGCTAATAACATTTTATACTTTCTATGGTGTATAATATACGTAAGCTTTGAACGTATACTAATTTCAAATTTTCATCATGTTCTTCCATCTATCAGGGTCAGAAAGAAGCACAATGCGTTGATTTTTGTCCTTTGAAGTGCTATGTTAGCAGTGAAAAGATTAAAATCTCATTACTCATTAATTAATTGTAATAGGAACACAAAAGAGAGAACATATTTATTAACGTTTCTTTGAAAATGAACTTAGTGTTGCGTCGCCAGATGACAGGTAAAAGACTAGGTTTGCCTCCATAATTTTAGGCGAAATAAAGATCCTTTTTTTGTCTAAGATGGTGGCCAGTAAAAGAATCGTAGAAAATAAAACGAGAGAAATTGCAAAAGAAAATTCCCTATTACATGAAGAATTGAGAAATTGCCTATATAGAGGGTTATTATAATGATGGACCCATTTTTAAAAATTCGTAGTAATTAAAGTTCAAATCCAAAATGAACAATCTTTATACCAATGGAAAGAGGAAGGTTGACAGTTTCGGTGGGCAATGATGGTTCCCGAAACGGCCGGTAGAGTTCGCGCGGCAATAGGCCGCCATTCAGCGTTGCCAAATCTAGCATATTGATGCTAGATCTAGCACAATTTGCTTGTCTTTAGCATTTAGCATCTTGCTTTTAGCATCCTGCCTAAATGTAACATAATTTCAGCAAGTTTATCAAAAAGCTGCAAAACCTGGAGATGAGAAAGAAGTTGGTCGTGGGAAGAAAAAGAACGGCAGAAATGTATCCTCTCCCATTGATTCATACAGTCGGTAAACCATACAGACAGTCTCATTTTCCGAAGTAAGTTAGAAACGGCTTTGACCTTTTTTGTGGCTGTACACAGGGTATTCTAATCCTCTAACTGCGAGGCATAGGCGGAGCTATGGGGGCCATTCTCCCCCCAACTTTTTGACAACTTCACCATCTTTATTTCTGACTTCATGACCATCTTTATTCCTGAAATGAAAGGTCCGAGATCGACCAAAAATCTGCACCCCAGCAGACAATTCCCAACTCCTCTATGCTGCGAGGTAATTTTCTTTCAAAATATGTAAGCAAACACTCTGCATTCATTTATACGATATATACGCCATTGAGTCTGGCAACGACTGCACTAGTTTAGTTGAGTTAAAACTTTGGTGCGTGAAGTATTGAGTTCTATCCACGCATTCTTGCGCTCTGCGTATTTTAAGTTATGTTATCGTATCTCAACTTTGTTTTTTTCTTTTAAAACTCCCGAATTAGTAATTATGAGGATCTAGCACAATTTGACCAAATATAGCATAATTTCGATCAGGTTTTGTAATAATTCCGAGCTTTGAGTCTGGCAACGCTGCCGCCATTCGTTTCCCTCTCAGTTGTGAATGAGATGGCTACCGTGGAGCACAATGTTTTCTGCGTTCTTGAGTTCGCAAAAAGTGTCACAAATTGTAGTGCAGCGGGCATTTCGTACAAAATTATGTTCAGGAAGCTGTTTACGTCCCACCTCTACCAATAACTCTGGACGATCTGTGGAACCGTATCACAGCTGCCGTGCACTCAGTAACAGTAGATCACTTGCTCGTGTGTGGGACGCAGTGGCGGAGCCAAGGGTGGGCCTGGGGGGGTCAGGCCCCTTGCTCAAAATCTTGGCCCCCCTAGCGGCCCCCCCCCACAGAGTGATACTGCTATAGGTCGACAAACGGTGAGTTAATAGTGGGCGCAAGTTAAACTTCTACCGAAACATATCTCGACAACAAAGTTACCAATTACAGAATATCGTATGTTGCAATAGTCCGTGTTCCGAGCAAAAATCTTCAGGCTCCTTTTTGTTTGTAGTACAGCAAGATCTAATTTATCTAAATCTGTAAGGTGCACGCATTGACCTCAGCACCTAAACGTTCCTTTTAACCTCTGTCCCTTATCTGGTTGTCTTTTTTGTTTTCGACAAAAAAAAAAAAAAAAACGGTCTGCATTCTGATTTGCTTCAATGTTGAAAGTCATATTAAAATAAGAGATGCTTACCTACAAATAACATGCAGTGCAGGGAAACATTACACTTGTGTTGGACGAAAGAAGTCTTCGTACACTAAGTAATTAATTTCCATCGATTATGGCGACATAGAGCAAATGCATAACATCCATTAAATAATTTGGTATTATTATTATTATTATTATTATTATTATTATTATTATTATTATTATTATTATTATTATTATTATTATTATTATTATTATTATTATCAAATAATATCGAGAGGTCTTGTTTAATATACAGTAAAAGAAGAGAGCAGAAGTTTTTATTATTTCTGTCATTCTCTCTGTTGTTTGTATCCCAATAGCTCGAGAAAATTAAGATACTGAATACTACCAACACCTACTATTTACTACTGGTACTGGTTCTCCTTCTCGTCTACCCTCTGGTCTTGTCTCTAGTACGTCTAATTTCCTAATGCTCTTGGCCGTAACAACTAAGTAGAAACCTTCTGCTGCGATGTTAATAAGCGATACTAGCGATCTCTAAGGAAAACGGAGTCAGCGCTGAGTGGACCTATTCTACTAACTAAAGTTTGGGGAAACGAGGCTAACAAAAGTCAGTGATTCTTTATAAATAAATCTTTCAGAAGTATTTTCTTTTAAACTATTTTAACTGTAGCTTAATCCCAAAACTGTTACTACTAGAGAAATTCCGAAATTTATCACAGAATCAGTGCTACAATCTCCTGATTACTAACCATCAGGTAAGATACCGAGATGATACAACTTGGTCGCGGCAGTAATGCTGTTTTGTGTAAAAGTGTGGTTACTCCCATGACCAGCTTGTATCATCCTGTTATCTGATGTTTGTGGGACTGGTCTACAGATATTCCATTCAGTAAGTTCAGTCAGTGAATACCAATTTTTATCACAGATTTATATTAATTCTGCGTCAAAATATGCATTTCTGAAAAAAATTAAGAATTAAGCATTTCTGAGAAAATTACATTGTAGGAATTATGCAGAACAGTAAATCAGTGGTGACATGGATTTTCAACAGGATATACTTATTAATGCCCTTCCTTCAAATATAATCTCAAAACTAACAATATTAATTTAACATCGACTACAGGATAGTAGCGTTGTTTCAACTACATTTGAATTTATTTTAAGGCTGAGACTCAGAGGATAGAGGTAAGGGAAATTAGTCAATAGGGCCACCGAGGAAGAATCTTGGTAATCTCCTCAGTTGAAATATTTATCCACGAGGGATCAATCACACCATCTTCCGAATCTTAAGCTGATGTTCTACCGCTGAGCTTTGGCCATTCGGTGTGGATATGAAGTGTTTGTGTATTTCAATTCACGTCAAATTCTATAAAGTAGTGAAGGTAAACAAACGAAAGAAAGAAAAGGACCACATATACTTCTTTTGCTGTATGGAGTCCTGATTTAAATGTCTGTTCTAATACTGTTTGATATTAGGGAAAGAAAAACATATTTCCTCTTTTTGCTTCAAAGAGTGCTTACTTCATCATTTTAATAACGTAAAGGCACATTCATTATTCAGTTTTAGAGCTCAAGGGTAAAAGTAACCAAAAGTAATTGAACTACGGCCAGATCAAAACAAGATCCTGAAACCGGGGCAGTTGCCCGGGCGCCAGCAAGCTAATATGTGTGTTAATTGGTGTGGATGTAGATGAAAGGGATAATAATCGCGAAGTTTGCCCTGGGCACCAAATGTCTAGTTTCGACACTGATTAGGCTACCATTTTTTTGAGAGTGAAATTTTGACATTTTTCAGAAATATTAAGAATACACGATAATTATTGGCAGTTTACTTTAGAGTGAAACTTAAGCTTCAAGAGCAAGGCTTATAATTTAAAGTGGGGTGGAACGGCAAATCTCTGTCCTGTTAGAGTTCAGTTCCTGTTTCTGTGCGACGTTTGTCTCGTAAGCACTTTTGTTCTCGTACATCACATTTTACTTTATTATTATTATTATTATTAATACAGTTTATCTGCCAAACAACTATTTATATTATTATGCGGTATTAAACCAAATCTGGAACTTGTGATATTTATTTACTTCCATCATTCCATCCGGGAAATAAATGTCATCTATACGAGATGGAATGTTCTCGGGTAAAATTTAATATTACTGCTGCCATGCTGTAACTTTGAGCTTCGCCTTATTTTAAGTAGATGCATACATGTCGGAAGGTTTGATTCTTGTAGATTCACTAGTTGAAACGCTGTCTAAAATGTGGTCTGAAGAATATGACTCTCAACGAACAACATTCGAACAAATTTAGCAAGAATATTTGTGGATATGCATAGAAAATGGTCCTGAAATTCCAGAGCCGGAAACAGATAGGCTATAGGGGTTCCTCGTGGAAACGAATTAGACATTTCTCATCGAAATATCACAAATTCATTTTGGATTAATCTCTTCCTTCATTGGAGGCAGAAAATGAATTTTCTAAAGATAATATACTAAGAGACATTTTTCTGCCTACTATTGATAAAGCAATCACTGAGACGGAAAAACACTTTGGATCATGTAGCAAAATCATTAGATCAATCACCACTCTACATCCAAAAGGTGAAAACTTTCTAAATTACAACATTGTGGAGCATATGGCCCAGTATTATGAAAGTCATCTGGAAATATTTAAATGTAAACTCAAAATCCTCCCAAACACAATTAAGTTGTATGAAGACGAGAGAAAACCAAAGTTGATTCCTTGGTGAATTTCGTTGATCTTTGCGTCTACAAAAACGCATTCCTAGAAACCAACAAGTTAGATATAATCTCTGCAACTATATCAGTTTCTAGTGCTACATGTGAAAGGCCATTCTCATGTTTGAAAAGATTAAAGATATATAGGCAATTCAATGACTGATGATAGGTTGAAAAACTTAGGGTTACTTTATATTGAAGAAAATTGCTAAAGCGTTAGATCTTGAAGAAGTTGTTGATAAGTTTGCTGCTGCCCACAAGAATAGAAAGATCCTCTTTTAAGTAGAGGCAAGAACCTCTGTTATTTTCTTGACCTATAAAAGTGTATTTCTTCGCTTCCACTTAAATCTACCAGCCACACATATTTTAAATGCAGCGATTAAATTACTACTTACTTATATTGAAAATCAATTGTATTAATGTATCCTAGTTGTTTGAAGTAGTAAATTCATACATTTTCACCGTAAAAGAATAAAATCATGAACAACAAAGATGAAAACACACACACACACACACACACACATTATATATATATATATATATATATATATATATATATATGAAAAAATTCATACATTGGAGATGGCCCCCTCAAAATTTTCTTGGGCCCTTCTTGCCCCCCCCCCCCTGAGAGAAATTCTAGTTACGCTACTGGTGGGACGAGTTCAGCTACCGCATAGGTGTTTGCCGTGCTGCAGACGGTAGACACATTGAACATTTATAATGTATTGCAAAAAAAAAAAAAAAAAAAAAAAACTTTGAAACTTCCACTTTCCATTGGTATAAAGATTATTCATTTTGGATTTGTACTTTAATAAATACACATCTTTAAAAATGGGGCCATCATTTATAATAACCCTGTATTATTAACAATGACATGTTAAACTGAATTAATAAACATCAAATTCAACATGCATTAAAGCACACAATCAAGTTAACAATTGCATAATAAAAACACCTCCCTAATTTAAACTTCTAGGGGTCCCGGGTTCGATCCCAGCCCCCGCCAAGTGAACTTTATGGTGGACAAACACCGTGTGCGTGGATTTTCTCGGGGATCTCCCTTTCCTCCCACTTTCATTCCACCATTTCATTCATTACTCATCATCACCGTCTCCTTTAGCCTAACCGGCATAATCGTGGGACGTAAAATTCAAAGATTTCATTTCATTTTAAACTTCTAAAGCAGTAGTATCATTTTGGATTTTGAGGCGGACGTAAAATTGCCCACCAACATAAAAGTTTCACGTTTTTTATTACTATATTAGTACACAATTGATCAAGAAACATAACTCAAGGGGAGGACAGTTTTCCTCCACTGCCCTTTTCAATGTCCGGAATGGGACTGACTGTTTTTAAAAGTGTATAGTTTTAATATGGTCAAAGATACAGAAGAAAAAAAACATGAATTTTAAAGGAGAACTCTAAAAGTTTATTTGGTCTTACTGACAAGTCATTCTGACTCAGTGTAACTCCACGTGAGCTCCACTTGTAACTCTTACAATATCTAGCCTGAACTCAATCTCTCTCCACGTATTCTGTAACATCTGAGATGTTATGAAGCACTCGCATTCCTAATAGGTCCTTCAGTTCATCACGGTTACGCACTTTTTCACCAGAATATACAAGGTCTTTCACATACCCCCACAGGAAGGAGTCCAGGGGGGGTAACATCAGGAGAGCAAAATTACCACACGCATTGCGCCTTTTCCATTGCCGACGCCATTTCTGTTTATCGGCGATACTTGCGCCGTCACCGTTGGTTGTTCAAGTATGAAAATTTGCTGAACAAAACTTTTTGAGGTTTCTTCAATATGAATGTTTTTTTTTTCTCTGTATCTCTGACCATATTAAAACTATACACATTTAAAATCCGTCAGTCCCATTCCGGACACCCTGTACAATACAGTATGACGCCATATTAATGGGAAAATGTATTTTATTCTTTTTAAGTGTTTGTCTTTCTTTAAAACGCCAAGTTAACCATTCATTTGTTTCCACTTCTCAATTGAATGGGTGAGTTGAAAAAGGAACATATTCCAAAAACCTCAACTTCCAAACACTGGGTGGAAACACGAAAAAATTCCAGAAATATCTTCGATTTTTCACACTTACGTTCCCGTAGACTTCAGTAAAGAGATGACCTAAAATTAATGAATGCGTTCCTTGTTCCTCTCAAGCGGTGTAGGTACATATAAAATGAATATAACCATCCCAGTTTAGCTTGCATATTTTCTGGAATGTGTACCTTTTTCAACTCACTCGTTCAATTTCAGTTACATTCTGGTGGCATAACTCGGGCATCCTCATAACCTCTGTTTGATCATGTTTCATTTGTCGCATAAATATGTATGCATACGATGTCTAGAGAATCGTCTGTTGCACTTGAAATACCATCCTTTCACTTTGTTGATTGTCCTGTCTTTTGTATTTGCACATTCTTATTAGCTAAAAGGCCAATTAAAAGTAGATCTTCGAGAAGATCAACAAGATTGTAATTTCCCTCATTTTCGTGATTTTTGTTAGGCAAAACAAAAAACTCTTTATTTTACCTAAAACTGTTGTTGTAAATCTATCATGATTGTATGATATAATTGATTAGGCGAAACGAGAACTAGACGAAACGATAGAAGCTCATTTTCTTTTGCCAGAAGAGAAAGGAACGAATTTTAAAGAAAATCGTTCCTTTAAATTGAACAAACTAAAAGGAATGCTTTTCTTCTGTATATTCTTACCTTTCCTTTACAAAATGCCTTTAGGTCTTGGTCTGTGATTGTTGATCCATCTTTCAATCTAACCCATGCACACACTTCCTCTCCCATGCGTTCATCAGGGACTCCAAAAACCTTTATGAATAATAAAATAAGAGGTTATTTTCTTAACATTTTAACTATAAGAAAATTAGATTAACTTATCGCAATAAATAAACTTGCTGATAATTAAAATTCATTTTTTTTTTAAAAAAAATTATGAAATCACGAATCGTGAATTCTGAGCATACTTAAGCGTGGTTGTCACCTTACATGAATCTTGTAGCTGTCATAAAAAAAAAAAAAAGAAAACTACCTTGCAAAACCTACCTACCTACCTAAAAAACCTTGTAAACATAATCTTGAAAGGGACACACAACATTTTTTTCCCATCTTGCAAAGAGTTAAACAATGTGTAACTTTCTGGGACGTCTTGCTTGCTACCTGCGATCGCCCTCCCGCTGACATAAAGGAAAAAACAATTCCGCCGCTTCCGAAACAACGTTTGCACAGGGAGGGGGAGTGCGCCAGAATACACATTTTTAATGAGGTGGTTTACTGTTTGTCCACTAGAGTGCAGTGCTGCATGGGTGGTGATACCTTTCTTGCTTTCAGAAAGTTGTAACATCTAAACAGTAAATAGAAAGATCGGGTTTCAATTTTTTTTTTATGACAGCTACAAGTTTAAACGTGACAACCCATCTTTAAATAGTCATAGGCAAAATATGCAATATGCTTTCAAAACTATAATTTAGGGAAGAAGGCAATTACATTATACCTATATCCAGCGGTATAACCAAAAAGATGTTCTTGAGGAGGAGGAGCGACTTTAAAGGCGGTCAAGCTTTTTACTTACTAATAAAACATAACAAACCAAACCCAGTTATGAGCCTGGGAAATTTTTTGAAGGGCAGGGACCCCATTTGCTCCCTCCCCCGCGGTTACACCTTTGGTTATATCTTTTATCTTATCAGCAGAAATCTAAGGTAATTTAACATTCATAATTGAAACTAAGTAAACACAGCTCAGTAGACTATCTAGTTTGAAGAAAGAAAAATAAAACCTCGTTATAAAATGAACGATTTTTTAAACCATCTACTCGACTTATAGTCTTCACAAAATCACAACTTTGCCATAGGGCGTGTCATTTTTGAGGGTGAAATATACTTTTTGCAATTTTTCATGATGAGAGGTCTTAAAAGTATGTTTTTAGGTATGAGAAATTCAAATCCGCACTTAGTTTTGTGATTAAATAAATTTTAGCTAGGTAAATCAAGATTTGAATACACTACAAGAGCATTTTTTGGAATTTCATACTAAAATCTTTCGAAAATGCCATGCAATGCTATAAAATAAATTATTTTTCCGTAGGAAACATTTAATCAATCATCAAACATATTAATAAAGCTAGAGGTACAGTAAAAAAGAATATATAACCAATACTTTGAGAAAACACTCAATAAAATTTCTGCATACATAGACTTACGCACTGAAATACTGTATTTAGACTTTATATTATTGCATTGTAGTTACTAAGAACAGAAAGCATTATTTTGATTACGTACTATTATACTTTATAATTGTTTTAGTAAAAATATGTAATATTCTCCATGTTTCAAGTGTGTAGCTTCTGTTACAAATCTTGAGAAACACATTTTTCATTGATTTTAAAAATACCTTACTGAACCACATTGACAAACTACTAATTTCCAACTATAATGAATTATTTTGTAACTGCTGCATCATACAGTTCATACACTTCTTACTTACTACTATAGTATTACTATATATATATGCTACATTTGTGTTACGTTTTATAAAGCTGTCCTTGTTTTACTTCATACACATGCATTCAAGAAACAGCAACAAGTAAGCAATACTATTAACGCACAAGTTATTCACAAAACAAGTTTCATTATGTCCTGTTTTGATTCATTTTCGGATTATCTATGGACTTGCTTCTTGAACTATCATGTACCCCTCACGTTTCTCATGCGTATAGACTTTTGCTGCTGCCTCTGCGACTTGTTTCATACACTTTTCTATAGATTGAGCGTGTTCTGGCCACTGTGGTACTTTCATCGGAACGTCTACAAATTTATTTACTACTACTGTTGAGAGTTTGCATGTCAAGGGAGGTTCATAAACAACTTTAGACCAGTCGATCATCTCAAGCACGAGCAAGGCATTGGGGTCAATAGCTGGTGTTTTCCTCGGACGTACAGAGAGATTTCCTTGTACTGCCTCACTCCTCAAGTTAAGTATCTTTTGAAGTACAGCATCCACAACAATCTTCTTCTGCATATTAAGTCACTGCAGTTGAAACAAGATGTGGCGTGGTCCTTTTTCCCAGCAATGCTTGACTTTGATGTTCAACCAGCAGGGTAATAGACACTAACAATGTATTTCACTATCTGCTTAAGATTTATGAGATATTTGACGTTAAGTTCATGTTTAAAAACCCACAAACGATGCAGTCTATTTGCTGTAGTCAACCATCTTGAATGACTGACTGGACCAATTTCAAGAAGCGCCAGATCTCGTGGAAGTTTTCCAGTGAGAATGGCCTGTGTAATCTGATATCCGTATGCTTGATCTGTAGATAAATCTTTTACGATATTTTCACTCAGTGCATTAAGAGATTCTCCAATTGGGAGTTTTTGCCATGATGGATCGATTTCAAGTTCAGTAACTGCGTTTAGCATATCTCCAATAGTACCTTTCCACTGATTGCTAAGCAAAATTATGCCATCCAGTGTTGTCACAATCTTTCTGAGGAGTGAAATGATAAAGATAGCGTCCACCTGGCTCGCTGTAAACAGAATAGTGTTGTTCTCATATAATCCCAGGGAACTGTGATTTGAATTTTCTGCTACCAACCTAACGTTCGTAATATCTTGACGGCCGTCAAAGAAGATGCAGTTGATTATACCTTGCTGACAGAACTCATCAAATTCTTGGTCCACGGATTTCATTATTTTTTTTTCTTGTGCTCTCTTCACTTTATTGTGATCAATCACAAGCCTTTGGTCTTTATCGGCCATCAAGCCAACATCCATAAGGGCGGTAGTAGATATGGCAGGTGTGGCACCCAAGCCGACACCATACCAAATGCTCTGCATGACAACATAGCTTAATGAGGGGAAGTTCAGAGGGTAACAATTCTCTGCCGGTTCCAATCAAATTACTCCTATATGTAAATGTATTATGTTTTGTTTTTTGTCTTAGAAGTCATTGCAAAGAAACATCAAGAAACCACGATGTTAATATAAGGACTAGTTGAAAAAGTTTACACACTCAAATTTAAAGCTCTCAATCTTATACCATTGGAGTTATTACATAATAAATGTGAAAACTTTAGCACCCGTTTAAAATTGAAAATGTATCTAATTTAATGATTGTAGGACATAAATTTGACATAATAATAAAACTGTAATTCAGCAATGTGCAAATACATAAAACTAATCTTAATAAGCATGTATTTCTACTCAATAAATGAAATACAACGCTGGCGCCATCTATGAACAACAAAAGTAAATTTGTTAAAAAAGAACGAAAATGACAAAACTTTAGACTGATATTTACCTAGCAAAACAACCTTATATCGAATTTGTAAATATAAGCTTCGAAATACAAAGTCAGGTCTCAACTTTTTAGCACCCCTCATTTTAGGATTTTGAAAATTGAAAAAATCGACACGCCCTAAGGAGAAGCAATCATTTATCAAAGGCTTTTTCAGAAACTAAAAACTAACTTTTGACTCTTTTAGGGTTATCTTTGCACATTTGTGTAGACCATTGTAATGTATGGGTCAGAAACATGGACATTACGCAAAAATGATGAAAGAAGACTGAAAGCTTTTGAAATGTGGATGTGAAAAAAAAATGTAGTTAGCAGGGACGTGCGGAAAACGAATGACAGGGTGTTAGAAATGGTGAAAAAAGAACAATTTTAAATATTATTATTATTAAGAAGAAGAAGAGAAACTGATTGGAACAAGGAATTAATCATGAGGGACGTACTACAGGGTATGAAAGAGAGGGTACAAGGCAGGAAAGAAAGGCAAGATGCGAAGAATACTACAATAATGAAAGATAACAAATTAGAAGAATCGTAAATTGAAGACGAAGAGGTTATCGGAAGACCGTGGAACATGTAAGCTTCAGAATACCTGTGATGATGATGATAATTGCACATTTATGCAATCATTGAACAACGAACAATGAAACAAGTTTAAATCATAATGAATACGTTTCACGTTAGTCTTTTTTGTTGTTGTTGTTGTTGTTTTAAAATTGTATATGTACAGTGTAGGTCTACTTCATTTTATGTTTCCTACAATTTAGTTAGATGTTATAGGATTTATCTTCGAATGCGTACAATATTCTTACTCTTGAACTTCTTTTTTCTGTAATAGATTTTTTTTAAAACGAAGCTACAGTACAGTACATAAAACAAGAAACCATTTATAAAGTACTGACCTGTACTGTAAGAATTGAGAATAGTACTGAGGTAAATTGTCGGAAACTCGTATACAATTCCTATTTTATTTCCATAAAGTTGCTGACTAGTTAAGATCTGATTTGTTATCGTTTCTTAGACTATTTTAACTACAATGGATTTTATATACATTCTACGTAATTTACACACACACTTCATCCTATTGCAATTAAGTTAGGAATGATTGCATACAATTGAGGGATTTCTAGTAAGGATGGCCAAAACCAGTTTCTAGAAAACGGACATTTCAGTTTTCTCCAAAACCGGTTTACATTTTCTCCGAAAGACTTTGGGCGGTGTCTACTGAAACCAATGGGATTTTCGCCGAAGGCGTTACCAGTTATTGTTTTACTGATTTCCAAACAAGTTAACGAACAAGCAAAACGTTTTGATAGAAAACCGGAACCGTTTTGATGGAAGCCTAAAAGAAGTTTTGATAAAAGCCTGAAACCTATTTTTGATAGAAAATCGAACCGGTCTTTGATAGAGAACGACCCGGTTTCATTTTTTCTTTAAAACGAAAAACCGGGTTTTGTACCGAACACTAATTTGTAGCTTTATTACGCTGAGTAATTGGATTAAAGAGTCAATAGGCAAGGGCGTCTATTTCTCTGTAAATTTTGGAGGGGAGCATTCAGATGCAGAAGGTATATATATATGAAAATTTTAAGACAAATTGCATTCAAATTATGCCAAATATTGTATATTCATAAATACAATAGGGGGCCTACATGAGCTTTGGGGGATCCGGGCTCCCGGCCACCTAGGATCGGCGCCCTTGTCAATAAGCAATGATGTGAGCCATCTTGACGACGACAGGCCCATAACCAGATTACGTACTAAGAAACGGACGCCGAGATCGTGTTTTTCGAGAGAGCCTAACTTAAGTTTACTTGACATTCATACCTACATACTAACAAAGTCTTGAAAGTTTCAGGAGGGCCGAAAGTTGTCCGAGGGGACTTAGAGTCTTGGTGACCTATGGACCTGGGCGATGGTAACTCTGAAGTCGGTCGCAACTAGTCGCTATTAGTATTTAACTCATATCTAAATGATAATACATACGCAACGTTTCGAAAGAAACGTGCAAAATATACGTGATTTGAATTCGAAAGCAGAATGCGTTCCTTTCAACACAGTTTAGAAATCTAGGTACTTGTTTGTTATCTACATCTACTTGGAAAGGAAATCGGGTTGCAAATGGTTGACAACATTGGTGCATATGTACTATACCTGTGCCTGTATCACCATCGGATGCATTTGCAAGAATTCCTCAATTTCTCTTGGAAATATATTCTCTCCTCCTCTAATAATCATGTCTTTGATTCGTCCAACAACTTGGCCATATCCATCTTCCATAAGGATGAACTGATCCCTTAAAAAGATTTAAGCAAGCGAGTTTTCTTTCACATTGTGAAAACTATGATACACTTCCAAACTATTAAATATATATCATTCATTCACTCAAAATAGTAGATCTAAAACTTCTAGTTGTGATACAGGAATAAAACCAGAAATGGAACTAATTCTTAGGATGCTGAAGTCATTTCTTTCTATCTCTTACAGTTTTTGCTCTATGAAGATTAACATTCAAACCGGAAATTGTAGTGGATTTCTGCCATTTCCGGTTTCAGCAGAGAAAGCAGGTGAAAATAAATGTTAAAAAAGAGCTTGTAGCTATATTTATTATCGTATTTGTTTTATGGCAAGTAACTTTGAAACCGAAAACGTTAATATATGGAACATATTGTGGGACGCTGAATCGATACCTTGAAAAAAGCACTTCTCGTTATTTCACAGTTTTTGCTCAAAGGAGATCTCTATTAAAATCAAAAGTAATAGTAAACTTCTACAATTAGTTGGTGAAGATAGTATTTTTTTCTTGAGATGTTAAATTTATTCCTAAAACCACTTGTCCATATCTGTTAAAATTTTGGTTCTACAGCGATCAACGTTGAAATTGGAAATTGCCAATTTTTACCACTTCCAGTTTGAATAGAGGCTGTTTTACAGACAGATTGGACATTGTAATTGTTTAAGACTTTCGAGACTTCCTACATAGTATAGTTTAAAGTCTAAAATCATACGTTGACTCGAAAATACCGTAATGGACTTAATATTAACATCCGTGCGTATATCCTAGACTAGACTTTCACTGTAGACTAATTCAATAATTTAAGTAGAGAAACATGAGTTCAGGGACGCAACTACACGGGGGTTTCACTGGGTCTGAATCCTCCCTAAAACTCCGTAGCTCGACACCAGTGGCGTATGTAGGGGGATGGCTATCGGGCTGAAGCTCCCCCGAAATAAATTTGTTATATGCAAAACTTCATTAAAATTTATCGGCAACCAAAAAGAAAAATATAAGTGCTTGTTCATGTGCTGTGCATAGCCCTCTCGAAACAAAATCCTAAATATGCCATTGCTCGACACACATTTGTATACTTTCTTAATAAATACCTAGGTACTTGTATATACTTGATTATCAGAGAAAAAAATGATGAAGCATAAGGATTTGATTTTACACTTCATCTGTACCTTTTCTGATCTCATAAAAACAATCTAGTTCCGTTCTAGGCTATATTTTTCCTGTGGCTGTGTTGAACAATTATTATTTATCATCTTTTCAATTGCAGAATGACACTACTTTAATGACACTACTACTAGACATAATTCAATGACAATAATACTAGAGTTGAGTTGATTTTGAGTTTAATGTCCCTTTTAGCAGCGAGGCTATATGAGATGGGACCTATTGATTAACGTGAAATCCGAACCACATGAGCTCATGCCGGGAAATAATATTAGACATAGATGTCGTGTCTTGTAGTATTAAACCCCTACCATAAAAAAATTCTGGGTGTGCGCTCGCATGAGTCCGATAAGATATTCTAATTTCGTACCATACAAGACTAACAAACATATAGACTAATTATAACTTGCATTCACAAATAAATAAGTAAACATAGTTAATAGAAGAAAATAGCAAGAATACATCTGTAGGTGTTACATAGAAAAACTACAATAAATCAGACTAAGCATTATGCTGTATTTAATATAAGGTTTGAAAAATGTTGACAGTCGCAAAATATATTGTATTAAGTGTCGTGATAGTTATGCTTATATAGACAAAAATCAGAACGACAGGTGTAATCGACAAAAGTATCATTTAATTTTTGGTAATATACAATAAAGAAATAAACCATTCAATATATTATAATGTGCTGATTTGTGAGGTCAGTTTCTTATACATCTACTATTCGTCTGTGTATTCCTGAAACCTACCCTGCATGGTGTTTATACAGCGGGATTACATATATATATGATCAATGTTAACTGTAACACCGCGCACTGTGTCTTACATATCCTAAACAAGACGTTGTTTCCAAATATTACATTATTTAACCAGTGCTAATTAAACTGTAAATTATTAACTGTGAAATCTGAACGAAATGCTCATGCTAATACAAATACAACAAATATACATTACATATGTCCCAGGTAATACAAGTGCAAAGAATACCGCCCAACTGTTGATTATTGTGATCGCGAGGACTCGTGAAGCTTGATCTAGGTTTACGAACTGCATCACCCAATAGAACGCGAGAGTGTATCTCGGTCGTCAACCCCACCCATGAAATTTTGCCAGTGCCGTTCCTCGCGCTATACGGGAAACATTCCCTGAGGGTACAGTGTTCTCGGCTTGCCACTAAATTTCGTTTTGTTGTTATTGTAGTGGTCGGTATTTTATATTTATGCTTTAGTTATTGTTTCAATTTAATTCGAATAATTGTTAGTGTTAGTGGTATAGTAATTGAAGTACTGTTTTTTGTCACTCTTTTGTCATGTCTTCTAAAGTTGGCAACGTTGTTGGTGTACTTTTGATGTTTCACTTTTTCTCAGGTGTGCGTTCGGAAGGCAGCTCCACAAATCGTCCTGAATTGTTCCGATGCATCACGCGTGAGAAAAAGCAGTTCTATGATTTGTGTAGAGCCCACGCTTCACGAGTTGTCGCAGTCACTAACGCGGACCCTGACATAAGTAGATAGGTATCCAAAGGCCAACACGACTTTATGAAAAGACCCAGTACATGTAGTACAAGAAATTGCATCATGGCAGAGTGACTGTGCAGAATTAATGGAGTTTACTCGAGATCACGCAATTGGGTATTGGCTTTTGGTCAGGGGTAAAAGTGGATCTGAAAAAGTAGGGGGACGGTAGGTAGCTGCATGCTGTTTCCCTGTTAATCTTTGCACGTTGTAATTTTTTAGGAAGTGGGAGACGCCGTACATATTTTATGGAGGTGTGGAGACGACGTCTCCCCGCATTCCCTCTCACTTTTACTCCTGATTTTGGTAGAACCTAGTACATAATCAGTGCTGTGTAGGTGTACCATAGGAGTTGTTAACAGGATTATACTGTCGTTCAAACGGAACGGAAATAGACTCGTAGATTCATGGTTGGGTCCGGAATGCAAAGCCATCGAAATCTGTCTACGACATCCTAGCCAAGGTTGAGGGATCAGCACTAACCATCCGAAAGGTAGTTACTTGCATAGCGAGGGGATGTTCCAACGAGTTGCAGAGAAGTGAAATGGATTAAACGAAAATGTGAAGAAATCTCTAATAACAAAGAAGATTATTCAAGAAATGTGTTTTTCAGTTACTTCTTCTAATCTTCAGAAATACGACAAACGATATGTGATACTGGTATCCGATGGAACTCAATATTTCTAGACGTATGCAGTTGAATTCAACATTTTGCTCGGAATAGTAACAATAATCATAATTTTGAAAATTCTCTCAAGGTTTGAGTTTTTCTGTTTCGCGACTATTATGTAACACCGAGTTTACGAAGAACAGGACTTGCTATTAACGTGGATTTCCAACTACCATCTGGACTTAAATCCGGTACATTTGGCGGGCGCACATACTATCACGCAAAATGGAAATTCACAGAATAGGCTGTACCCCACCGCACTACTTTGCCTCCAGTAAGCTGGATTACTGTACAAGATCACGCCACAAGCCCCGGCTAATTCTTTCAACGGTACCTAACTGTGAAGGCGCTTAGCTTTTTGAGGGCAATTTTTCAATAACGATGAACATTTGTACTCCAATTTCACATTTTGTTGCCTTGTATTTCAACATTGCCTTAAAAAAAGTCGTTGTGAGGAAGGGGAAGAAGAATCAGCTACAACTTCTCAAGGTATATCTAAAGATAAAGCGGCAACAGTTTCTTCTGATTATGTTCATTTAACTAAACATGGGTTAGCCAGAAAAAAAATGTACTTTAGATGAACGAAAGTTCTTTAAAGGACAAAAATAAAAGTGAAATAACTTGGAAGGAGTATCGCATTCTTACGCCAAGACCTGTGCGTCTTGGGGACAGATGAGGACAAGTTTGCTTGCAAGATGTACAGTGAACATCACTATCTTATAGAGCTCCTCCGTGGCTAAGCGGTTAGCGTACGCGCCTTTGGCGTGGAAGACCCGGGTTCGATTCCCGGTCGGAGCTCATTTGGTTCGGATTCCACATTAATCAGTAGGTCCACGTCTCAGCGTATAGCCTCGCTGTTGAAGGGGACGTTAAACTCAAAATCAACTCAACTTAACTCAATGTTTTGTACTGACAAATGGTCACTGATCCTTTCATAATCGTTCTAAATGTAATCAGATGCTTAAGAAAAATTATAATTTGAAGTCATTACAGCAATCACAGTATTCATACCCTGTCTTCAGCCATCTGTCTGGGCCAATCATCTCTCGAGTTTTCTCTTCGTCTTCCCAATAGCCAAGCATATTACAGTAGCCTCGAACCCAAAGTTCTCCTGGTTGACCAAGTGGCACAATATTACCCTCCAAATCAACAACTTTAGCCTATAAGGAAAGTATAATAGTTTTAATATTGAACAAAATTTTTAATAACTTAAAAATAACCATTATTTAAATAGCTTCTTTACATAAAATGTTTAAAATAATGATAATATTAATAATTACAACTTGTTTTCAGAATTCGACTGATACTGACTAAATTAGGCTACTACTTAGAAATTTGATAACAAGAGTAGAGTTAGTGTAAAGTTGCGAGGAGTGCATATGAGTACGAGTCAGGTACTTGAATTATCTTAGAATCACTGAAGTTTAACCTAAGATGGACCCATACCATGTAGGGAAGTAGGTGGGAATATGGAACAGAGTTATAATCTGAAATTCGCTACAATTTTCTGCTTAGTGGTGGTTTCACGTGTTGGCAGCTGGTAACGTTTACAATATATTCACAATGACTTACTAAAGTGCGTTGAACACAGTTGAGTAAGCGACGTGTTTCTGAGTAAGAGCGATAGGGTTTTGAATAATCAAATAATTATGTAAGGTTAAGAATTGTACCAGTTTTTTATGTATTTTTTGTTTTGTTAGAAAAACATAGGTACATGTTCTCAAAAGTATTCAAAATGAAGCTTCCAGACTAGCGTATTATGTATGAGAATTTACAGATGTAGGGATATGCTCTGATGGTGTTTGGAAAATAGCTGTGGTGGCTACGAAACACTGAATTTTGTAAATCTAATTGCTCTATATTGCAATCCCTAGTTCCCATTGTTCAGATACAGAATGCAACGCAACTTGGTCCGGGTAAGAAAATTTAAGGCAAAATTGGACTACAGAAGATATTATGTATGGTATAACTGCAGTTCGGGGAAAGAAAAAGACGTTACATGAGGCTAGTTTATGTTTTAACATTCCGAAAGCGGCCCTATACAGAAAAGGTAATGATAGTGATAAATCTCCCAAGGATTTAGCACATATAAAAATGGGAGGCAAGCCAGCTTTAATCAAGGATCTAAAAGAGGGTCGTGTTCACTATTATATTGTCATAAAAAGAACGGATTAACCCGCAACGATATAAGGTGCGTGGCATTTCAACTAGCAAGAAAAATTGGAATTCAAATCCTTTCGCAAATGAAATTGCAAGATATGCTTGATTTGATAATTTTATAAATAGGAATCAAAATGAAATACCACTTATAAAGCCAGAAGGAATATTTCGAGGAAACTACTTGGATTCTAATGAAGAACGTGATGGGAAGTGTTACTATACCGTTGAAGATTTGTGCAAGAAATGTTATTTTCCCCCTGATTGAATTTATAAGGTTGATTAAAGTAGTCTCAATGTATCCAAAGGAAAATCCCATACGAGCTTGGACAGAGGAGAAAGAGGCAAGCAGAACGTCTAAATGCAGCAGAGAGAGGGTCACTTGTGACTATCATAGCTTGCTTGAGTGCAGGAGGATCTTTTGTTCCAACGTATATCTGTAGATTCGAGCAGGAGCTATTTCGAGTGTAGGAGGATCGTTTGTTCCAATGTATATCTCTAGATTCGAGCAGCAGCTATTACAATAAGAGTAACCAGTACATATCCATTAGACAGAACTGTTTTCTCAGAATCAGACTATTTGCAGCTCAAAATGAGTCTTATTTGACGAACAATGCAAGCAGTAGCTCTGTTGATGAACAATTGCCTGTTGTTTCGATTTCCAGACACATCGATTGAGGGCAATATTTGTCATCCAATTAACAAAGATGTTCACTTCAAGAAAGAGAAAGAAAGACAGTGGGATGTCCATGATGAACAATAAACAGAAGAAAGAGGAACGTTTTCAAATCCCGGAAAAGTTTAGGGAACTCTAAGGAAATTTCTCCTGTGCCGGTATTAAAGGAGAAGGAATCGAACAAAGATCACAAAAGTTTGCTAAGGATTGTGTTAATTGGTTCTCCATATAAGAACGCCTTACTATGCTCAGAAGAAAGTAAAATCCTTTAGAGTAGCAAAGGAATGTTAAGCCTACATATGAACCTCAAGAATTCTACGCTGAACAAGATGCACTGTCAACGCAAGATGCAAATATGGAAGGTCCAGGTTCCAGCGGAGACAACGTCAAAGGGTGTGAAACAACAAGATCTACTGTATAACTGCTCCAATGAGGAAAAAATATTTATTTCGAAGGGAAATAAGACTACAATTCATTAAGCTCAGATGCTGGTAATCATGTTTCTATCTTTTTGGCTCTTCAGATTTATCTGAAGCTCTTGGACTGGATACTCCGGACAACACAAACTGACGAGGGAACCTATCCAAGTGTAACTCTGACTTCGAGTCGAGACTATGGCCGTTGGATACCTTGTCCCAAAAGAACATAACACAAAAAGGAATACATCCTTGATCGCAACCGTTGCGGAGATATAAGCGTGAAAAGTTAGAAATTGAGCTCCATACTATATATTACAAAGTTAGATTCCGGCCAGATTTTTCGGAAATGGTCAGGTAAGGAAAGTCAGCGAATACATATCAAATTAGTGTGGGAAGCACAGCACCTTTCGAATGAAAAATGTGTGTGCCCGGGGCACTCGCAGGGTCCCAGACGGGGTCCAACTCAAAATTTGCAAATGGGACCGGGGGTCAAATAGCATATTTTATGAAAGCTATTGTTAAATAAAAGAAAATAGAACAAATCTCAAATCTCTACGATAACCTTGTGCAAACGGGCAACTGGTCAAAATGTCAATACAACCTACATCAGAAATTCTATGGCCACGCTTCTAAATCCGTTAAGTTGCAACAATAACAAAACAGAAAAACACGTTTAAAAGTGTAAGGTATTGAAGTAAAGCAAATTGCTGCAGAGTCTCTCTCTCAAAAGAAACCTCTGATATATTTTATTTCTGCCCTATTATTCCAGTTTTCTACAACCCCACTCCTCTCCAAGTTGCCTCACGGTTTCAAGGTCACTCCTGTTCGTCTTTACCATCATGTTTCTCGTTCAGCAAATCCCCTGATAGAAATTTCACAGTGCAATCTGTGAATTTGGGGTCCCGATGCGCGAAGCATTTTTGATCTTCTCACCCTCCATGACGATTGCGATTGAGAATGTATCCTTTCTTTTCTAGGACACGAAATGCAATGGTCATGGTTATTCTATGGTCCATTAGTCATTCGAAGTCACTATACTTGGATAAGGTCCGTTGTGCGACTCTGTGAGAGACTCTGCAGCAATTTGCTTTACTTCAATACCTTGCACGTTTAAACGTGTTTTTCTGTTTTGTTATTGTCGCAACTTAACGGATTTAGGAGCGTGGCCACAGATTTTCTGATGTAGGTTGTATTGACATTTTGACCAGTTGCCCGTTTGCACAAGGTTATCGTAGAGATTTGAGATTTGTTCTATCTTTTTTTATTTAACAATAGCAAATACAATATGCTATTTGACCCCCGGTCCCATTTGCAAATTTTGAGTTGGACCCCGTCTGGGACCCTGCGAGTGCCCCGGGGACACACATTTTTCATTCGAAAGGTGCTGTGCTTCCCACACTAATTTGATATGTATTCGCTGACTTTCCTTATCTGACCATTTCCGAAAAATCTGGCCCGGAATCTAACTTTGTAATATATAGTATGAAGCTCAATTTCTAACTTTTCACGCTTATATCTCCGCAACGGTTGCGATCAAGGATGTATTCCTTTTTGTGTTATGTTCTTTTGGGACAAGGTATCCAACGGCCATAGTCTCGACTCGAAGTCAGAGTTACACTTGGATAGGTTCCCTCGTGAGAATGTTTATTCTGCAGTGAGAAGTAGTCAGAATCAAGGCCTCGTGTGAAGTGGGTTCAGTGCTCAATGTGCCAATATTGAACTCATCTTAAATGTGACAAAGAAGATGACATTTGTTAATGTAACTTTTGATTTTAATACCCTGAAACATTTTAAGGCAGTTGTGGTATGTTAACATCAGTATAATTATTGTTTCTTCAGAAGCAATATTGTAATAATGCTGTACATGCGTTTGTAGGCCTATGTCAGTAGCATAGAGTAAAATATATTGAACAGAAATGAGGGGTTAGGCTTTTATTTTAAAATTTACCATTGTTTTTATTATTACCTTATTTTCCAAACCCTAAATTTTGTATTTTTTTCAACTGTATAATTCCGCAATCGGCGCACTGTTTTGAATATATGCTTGGTAAAATATAGATAAAAAAGTGTAAATTTGCCTACATAATATGTGGAAATATTTAAATTCATCAATTATTCGATTAACAATGAATACATATATATATATATATATATATATATATATATATATATATATATATATATATATATATATATATATATATATTCCCACCGTTAACATCTATTACTAAGTATGAAACCATGGTAAAATCGAATCTGATAAGGCAATTGAATTTAATTACAATCTGATTCCTGATAGCTGTTGATTGTCAAGGCTTTAGGGCTCTAAGACTAGGTTGTAGAATGGGTGCTGAATCTCCTCGAAACCGCAGTTTTTCAGTGCAGCCTTGGTAATGACAGCCATGTGGACTGAAGCTTTGTCAGGCAGTATGATAGGTCTGTGTACAGCGACCAGTGTTCATAGGTTTCCTAAAGAAAACTTTCCTCGACTGACAGAAAATTTTCCCTTTTCTTATCAAATTTTCCCTAGTTTGTTGAATGTCCAATTCGTATGACAGTAGTTGCGTGATAAGATTACTTTATCTACATTAAAGGAACTGCCAACCACATTTGTTTTGTTCATTTACTTTTTCCACAAAAAATACACACAAATACACCCAGCCAAGAATAGTTGCAAATTTTGCTACTTTGAACTCACACAGATCATTGTTGTTGTATTGGTTAATTTCTGAAGAACAAACACAAATTTAAGCATTTATATGGGTCAGTCAGTCAGTGCAAGTATTTCCCCGGATTTTCACCATTTATCGAGAAATTCCCTTTTTACCTTTTGCTACATTTACCTTCGAAATTTCCCTCAAACTATGAACACTGACAGCGGCTGGTTCAAGTGACTACCTGCAACAAACCGACACAGCTAGGCACTTGAAGCTGGTACATTATATCTTCCATAGATGGAACGGTCTGCCATGAACGTCTAATTACCAGTGTTGTGATGTCTGTCAATCCATTATCGGAAAGATTCACCAATGAAACATAAAAAGAAATTCTGAATGGAAGTACAGTGCGTAGTCTCATATTAATTGTATCTTGTTGATATTCGTTTGGTGTGACTGAAGAAATTCCCAGTCAAAATTACGGGAGCCAAGCTTTTAGCCTGGAACTTCTGTATTTCCTAACACCTATTACTGAAAATTTGATTAATGTTCTTTAAATTGATCCGTACCTATTACATGTATAGCACAGCATATAAGTGTACGTAGTTTGAAAAAAGTTTCACAGCTAAATTTAGCAAAAAGGGAATTTTTCGATAAAGCGTGAAAATTCAATTGACCAATATGTTTACGTTTTTTTTTTTTTTTGTTCTACAACAGCAATAGTTTATGTGTATGTGTGTATTTGTCTGTTCATAATTTACACTCATTATTGGCTGAGTGTGTTGGTTTGTTTTCCTTTTGTTAAAAAAGTTAAGGAAAAAGTAAAAAATAGAAGAAAGTAAATGAATGAAACAAATGTACTTGACAGTTTCTTTAGTAGACCCTATAGCTAAATTAATCTTACCACAACTTGTGTCATAAGAAATGGATACTCAACAAACTAGGGAAAATTTGATAAGAAAAGATAATATTTTGTGTCAGTTGTCGGAAATGTTCTTAATTAAAGCTATGAACACTGCAACACATACAGAAAAAAAAAATGGTTATGATGTTCTAAATATCCCACGCATATCCCGGGACGTTTAGACTTGTAGTAAAAGTTTAAAAAAATGATGGAAAATATTTACGGGATTTCCTTTGGATTTTATCAGTGGTAGAGCGTTCGCCTATGGTGTTTGGAGTCCCTGGTTCGATCCCAGCTCGCGCCAAGTGAACTTTGTGGTGGACAAACACCGTGTGCGTGGGTTTCTTCGGGGTTCTCCCGTTTCCTCCCACTTTCTTTATTCCATCATTTCACTCATTTCTCATCACCACCGTCCCTTTTAGCCTAGCCGGCATAATCGTGGGATGTAAAACTCAAAAATTTCAATTGATTTTTCTTTTGGATTTCAAGGAGATCTGCCTATCACGGGACACTATTTTGACATCCAAAAGTCGTTCTGTGATTTTCCCGAAGAGTCCAAAAAAGTCACAGGAACTCTGTAGGACGTTCAGTTTCTGAAATATAAGCGGACATTCGGATTTCCACCGGCAAAAATGGAACTCCCATGGACATCAAGATTTCCCGAAACTGTCCCTTTTAGTGTGCCTACGAAACGAGACGAGAAACAAGGTTTTCTCATCCAGCCTCTTAAATTTATTAGAAGTCTCGTCTCAATTCTCAAAGAATTCTTCACAATCTCGTCTCAATTCTATGAAGCTTTTCTTGAGTCGACCAAAAAATTTTTCGTGCTGTTATGTATGGAATTTATTTAGTGATTTTTTTTTTGTTAATTTCTAGAAATTATCAGGAACATTCTGCATCACGAGAGATCCATGAAGAGCATGATATAATAGTATTTAAATTATATTTATTGTTGGAATATATTGCGTAATGACTTGCGCATCTTTAAACGTTAGTAAATATTCATTGTTGTGTTCATATAAACAGTTTATCAATTTATAGTTTTATAGCATGAATCATGTAACAAAAAAAAAAAAAAAAAAAAACACAAAAACAAACAAAAAAAAAAAAAAAACAGTGTTTGAGATCTGAGACATAGATGAGTTTGTGTAGACCAGGAAATTCGAGAAATTTCTAGTCTTGACTCGAATAAGAAAATGTGGCTCCGCGTAGAGTAGTCGCTATCGTTCTCGCCTGTGGTACGAGCGGTCCCGAGTTCGATTCTCGGTAGGGGGCACTTAGTCGAAAAAGTGTTAAATTCTTTTCAGGTCAGCCATCCTGAGGGAGATTTTCCTAGGTTTTCTTCATTCACTCCAGGCAAATGCCGAGATGGTATCTAACATACAGACCCCAGACCGCTTCCCTTTTCTCAGATAGTGTAATCGCTGAGGGACGTTATCTCTCATACGTGATGGGCTCACATGGTCATAGATGACGAAAGTGGAGAAATCTAACTCCTAATTCTAATCTCTAATCGAATTTGAAAATGTATTTGTCGTCTCGCTTTCTATACTAGAATTCAAAAGAGACTAGAAATTTCTTGTTTCGTGAGAAACATCAGTCCCGTAGACATAGAGAGAAATTGCTAATTTACAGTCATGTAGATATTTTTGCTAACAAGTATAGTGTATATCATAATTTCTTAATTTACTCACCTCAATATGTTCACCAACAGTACCGACAGTTGTCGTGAAATGATGAACAGAATCTTCAGGATTCGCTTGGAAAGCCATTGTACTTGTTTCGGTTAATCCATAAAGAGGCTAAAAGGGTAATAATAATTAAAAGAATTTTTTTTTCTTACCAATTAACTTAAAAGTAATTTCACTCATTAAAAACTCTGTACATTTTATGTTAGGTTAAAGCTATTTGCTCTTAGAAGTGTATAATGTTAAATGTAATTAAAGAAAGGGACTAGTGCAGGGGAGTCATTTCAGACTTCGCTTGAGGGAGGCAAGAGCACTACCGACATAAGATTTTCACGTTTCGTAGTAGCATAGTAGTAGACAATCGATTAAAGTATACATATTCTTCAAACTCTTGGGGGGAGGGCAATTGCCCCCTCCTACCCCTCCTAAATGACGCCTCTGGACTAGTGATAGTTTACCTGCTCTTCTTTTCGAATAAAATCAATCGTTCATTAGCTTCATCTACATTATAAAAAATGAAATATTTATACTGAAATTAACTATTTTCGGCTTCTTTCGCTTATTCTTGCTCTAAATAGATTTTAGTGACCTCTTTTTGCAATAATTTAATTAAATATAAACGCCAACTTTGACTGAACCAAAAGTTTGCAACAGGCAAGGTTTTTCTCTTGTACCTAAGTAGAGTCAGCGACAAAAGTTCTTTCCGTTTGATGAAATTAGTTCTCATAGTTCTCATACAGTTTTCAGCAAATTAAAAATAATGTAATTTTTTGTACGTTCAAGCCATACAACCGTTATTCCCAAAATAAATTTTACCAAACGGAATTTTTTTTGTAGCTGACTGTACTAAGCAAGTCCAATTCTACCTTCATTCCAAGTTTGATCTAAATAGAAAAAACATTATATATCTCACTATTCTACAATACGTACTATTCTTATCAATGTGATTGATTTTTAAGGCGTTTGGTCCACTAAAACTCCTTTATATATGTTTATTCTGTCTGTCCGGGTGGTCGTCCGTCCAGGTGACAAAAAATCTTAAGAACTACTTGATGGATTATCATTAATTTTGGCCAGAATAGAGAGGGTCAAAAGTTAGAAAACGAGTTCGTTAATACAAGTATCCATCTACCGGAAGCGGTAAATATCAACTACTTCCGGTTTTAACTTTGATCACTATAAAGGTAAACCGGCAATAGATAGCGAGAATCGATCTTCTGCAATCGATTAAGCGTCTCAATCATCCTTATCTGTCTACTAAAATCGCAAGTGATAGAAATCTACTACAACTTTCGATTTCAACATTTTGATCTACATACAGCAAAAAGGATAAGTGATAGTGAGAAGTAGTTTCTGGAATCGATTTAACGATTTTAGAAGAGATACCATCTTGTCTCTCTTAATCCTTTATTCAAATCCCAAGTAGCAGAAACCAACCACTTTCGGCTTTAGCGTTGATCGCTATTAGTAAAAAAGATAGATAATAGATAGCAAGAAGCGGTTTTCTCCAATCAATTAAGTGTCCTAGGAATATACATGTCACATCTATACAGGTAACCAAGAAAGTTCTGTCGCTTCTTCACCTCCCAGTTTCGAACATTGATTTGTCACCTAAGACGTACCTGGAAGATCAAAAATAATCTCCATCAGCATCGACGACCTTCTGTCAACGTTCTGGAAGGCCATGGATTCCATCGTGGTAGAACTTGGTGGGCCGTGAAGCGAAGAAGGTATGAAGTGCATTTTGTACCTCTACTACGGATTTGAACTGGCATCCTCTAAGGTGATTGTCCAAAGAATGGAACAGGTGATAATCGCACCGTGAAATGTTCGGGGAGTATGACGGATACACTAGTATTTCCTATCCAAGGCGTAGGATGGTGTCCCGGGTCATCCTGCCCACGCGGGACTTAGCGTTGTCCTGTAACAGGAGGACCCCTTTGCAATTCAGAAGTGTTGACGTTAGAATTTTGAGTTTTTCTTGAACAAGGCTCAACTGCTGACAGTACACAGTTGCATTGATACTCTAACCAGCTGGTAGCAGTTCCCGAAGCACGATAAAGTGCGCAGACCATCAAACACATAAGAGGACCTTCTTCTGGTGCAGTGCTGGTTTCGGCTGTTTTTGAACCGGTCCATGGCATGCTAACCAATGCGCCATGGAGCTTCGTATAGGACCCATTTCTCATCACATGTCAACATTCTGTCCAGAAATGGCTTCTTCCTCAGACGAGACAGCCAAAAAAACACAGGTGTGTGCTCGCGTTGCGTTCTGGCCCGGGGTCAAATCATGTGGGACCCATCGATCCAACTTGTAGTGCTTCCCAAGTTGATGGCCACTGTTCGCCTCAATTGCTGCGTGAAGATCTTCATTTTGTACATGTGTTGGTCTTGCGGCACGTGGCGCGTGTTCGAGTGTTACTTGTTAAACCACCGCTGCACTGTCCGCGTAGTCACCACACCCTCACCTAAGGCCTGGCATATCTTCGCCTCGCTACAGCGGCGTTTGATCCCAGTTTGAACTCGTACAGCATACATGCTCTTATGACGCTCTGTGGAGGTCCATTGTTCACTCTGTCCATACGCACGTTCACGGTGTAGCTGAACTGCCACAACCAGGTAGTATGTTGGATATACCTATACCAACAACTGATCTTCGCCTTATCTCTACTCACACTCAACTAACGGTGTGACGGCCAATTGAACATAGACCTCCATAAAGATCGAAGGAAATTTCTTGGTTACCTTTATATAATGTTTCTCTACCGAAACCGGAAGTGATAGAAATAACAACCACTTCCAGTTTCAGTATTAATTGAGAATATATCACGCCATATGGTGTTGGAAGAAAATGGAGAAGATAAAATGGACAAACGAAGATGTTTTTAAACGAATAGCAAGGAAGAGGACACTTCTAGCCAGCATTCTTCGTAGGAAGGCCAGTTGGATTGGACACATCTTGCGAAGAAATTGTCTTCTTCATATTAAAATAGAATGAAAAATGGAAGAAGAGTGAGGAGTAGGAAGAACAAGAATACAAGTGATCGATGATTTGAAAAATAGAAGAAAATATTGGGAGTCAAACGAGGAAGCTGAAGATAGAGAAACGTGTGAGAAACATTTCCAGGCCCAAACCTAAAATTGAAAAAAAAAAAGTCATTAGTTCCAGGATCTGCAAAAAGACAGAATATTAATAATAATAATAATAATAATAATAATAATAATAATAATAATAATAATAATAATAATAATAATAATAATAATAATAATAATAATAATAATAATAATAGACTAAACTCATTCACTTGTTGTACAAGTGACACTGTTACTTGTTTCTTTTAGAAACGTACAAAAAGACCTCATAAAATTACTCCGAAAGGTAAGTTGTCGCTATTGTCAAATAAAATAGTTGAATTGAAAATAATATCTCTCGTTTCGAGGAAACACTACGTAATTGCTTAAACATAAATTCAACACCTTGTGTGAAGCAAGAACTTTGATTAAGTTAATTGAAACTTCTATAATCTTATTATAAACTTGTACTTAAAATTCAAACAAAAGTTTCCCCCAAAATTAGAAAGATCTATTGTCAAATATGAAAAGATTACTGTAAATTCTGTGTAAATCTGGGATAAACTATGCACACCCTAAGAGGGCAGCACCTTTACAGTTAATTTTTTAAAATGGCTTTAAAATCTGAACAAATCTACTGTAAAATTGAGATAAATCTACTGAAATTTCAAAGAATCTAATATAAACAAATCTATAAAATTAAAAAATAACGTAAAATTTGAATCTGTTTACTGTAAAGTTGAAAACTCTGCTGTAAGATAACAAATCTACGTAACATTTAAAGATATAATACGACGTTTACACAGCTTTTAAGTAAAATTTTGAAAAAAAAAATCCCTGAAAAAATTTTTTTTTGGATGCTGGGCCACAACATTTTTGAACGGTCCCTAAATCAAGCTTTCCTACCTGTTACGGGATAAGCACCTCATACTGCGTTACGTGATAGTTCGGGTTTGGCTACACTATATGTAGTCCTCAAGATATAAAGCATACAAGAAAATTTTTGAATGAATGAAATATATATGAGATTGTTTGGATCAGGGGCCACAAAATTTTTGAACAGCCCCTATATCAAGTTTTCGTATTTTTTAAGGAATAAGCACATCACTGAGTTAAGTGATAGTTTGAGTTTGGCTACACGGTATGTGGTTCTCCAGATATAAGGCGTAAAAGAAAATTTTTGATTGAATGAAATGTATTGAATTTTTTGGATCCTGGGCCACAAAATTTTCGAACAGCCCCAAAATCGACTTTCCGTTTGTTTTTTTTTTTTTAAACGGAATAAGCACATACTGTGTTAAGTACTAGTTTGGGTTTGGTTACACTATGTGTAGTCCTCGAGATATAAGGCGTACAAGAAAATTTGTGATTGAGTTAAATATATTGGATTTTTTGGTTTAGGTTACAAAAAACTTTTGAACGGCCCCTAAATCGAGTTTTTATTGTTTGTTTATTTACGGAATAAGCACATCGTACTGAGTTAAGTGGCAGTTTGAGTTTGGCTACACCGTATGTAGTTATCCAGATATAAGGCATACAAGAAATTTTTTATTAAATGAAATATATTGGATTTTTTGGATCAGGAGCCACAAAATTTTTGAACGGCCCCTTAATCAAGTTTTCGTATTTTTTTGCGGAATAAGCACATCATACTGCGTTAAGTGATAGTTTTGGATTGGCTACATTGTATGTAGTTCTCTAGACATAAGGCCTACAAAAAATGCCTGAAATATATTGGATGTTTTGATCCAATAAATCAATTGTAAGTCTCAAAAATATGCTATAAAACTTGAACAAAGTTGTCGTAATACTTGAACAAATTTAATGTAAAATTTGATCAAATTTACTGTAAAGTTTTAACAGATGTAACACACAATTCAAATAAATCTGCTATATAATCCATAAAACTTAATTTATACAATTGAAAATCTCTTTTTCCTAAAGTACCTAGAATTATCTTGTTACTTCCTAGGGAAATAATGATTATAGTGGAAATATCTTGTTCTCCACATAAACAAAAAAGACACAATGTATCTATTCGCCAAGGTCAATAGTTAAATTGATAATTGTTTTTAAGTATAGTTTTGTCTGTTGTATGGATGGAACAACTGCTCATTAAAACGCAGAGTTAACCATGAAGTGAGAGGTTTTGGGAAATGAGACTTAAGAAAAAACAAGTAGCAACGTCACATGTACATCACATGAAGAAATTTGGTTTATATGGCATGTTAATTTCTCAATCATTATTGCAACCGGATTTTATTGATATTAGAAAAGCTTACGACTCGGTTAGGAGAGAAACGTTATACAACATTCTCACAGAATTTGGAATACCGAAAAAGCTAATTAAATTAATTAAGATATGTTTAAATGAATCCCAAAGTAAAGTTCGTGTAGGAAAATTTTTGTCCACGAGCTTCCACGTCGAGAATGGCCTAAAACAAGAAGATGCGTTGTCGTCATTATTATTTAACTTTGTCCTGGAATATGCTATAAGAAAAATCAAAGATAGCAACCAGGGACTAGAGTTGAAAGGTATTCAACCAGGTTATGTCGTATGCTGATGATGTAAATTGAATAGGGGATGATAGGAGAAAAATAGAAAGACATGCAGAGTCTTATTAAACGCTTGCAGGGACATGGGTTTAGAAGTAAATTCAGAGAAAACTAAATATATACGGGATATTTAATCTAAATATATACGATCCTGAAAGTTCGTCAGGATCGTAATATGGCAAATTATGGATGCGTTAAAATATCAAATAATACTTTTGATAAAGTTGATACTTTCTAATATGTAGAATCAATTTTAATAGACGAAAACCATATTCACTAAGAAATTAAATGTCAACTACAAACAAGGAATTCGTGTTATTATTCAGTTCAAAATCTCTTGTCGTCGCTAATTCTGTCAAGGAATTTGAAGCTTAAAATATATATAATGAAAATAATGCCTGTTGTTCTGTGTGGTTGCGAAACATGGTCACAAACTCTAAGGGAAGAATGTAGATTGAATGTATTTGATAACGAGATCCTGAGACGAATATTCGGACCCAAGAGGAGCGAGAATGAGGAATGGCGGAAACTTCATAACGAGGAACTACATAATTTGTACGGTTTACCGATCATTGTTAGGGTCATCAAGTCTAGAAGGCTCAGGTGGATAGTTCATGTAGCCAAGATGGAAGAAAGTAGGAACGCTTTCAAAGTCTTAACCGGAAGACCAATTGGAAAACGACCATTAGGAAGACCTAGGCGCAGATGGGAGAAGAATATTAACCTTAGAGCGCATATGTGGGGTCTGGCAGATCTCATGGAGATATTTAAAATGTCTTGTGATATAATAAATCTGCATCTTTTGTAGCATCTAATATCTAAATGTGTTTTTGCATTTTACGTAATTCTAGCTTTGTGCCACCAACAATTTCAGAGATTTCTGTTATTTTGTATCAGTACTCCAAGTTTCCATACCTTGGGTCTTACAGGCTCCAGTGAGAAATAATTCTTTTTTATATAATTCTATACATGAACGTTGTTAGATAAATGCATTTTATTGTCATATAAATCTAGACTTAAGTTTTTACAGTTGTTTCATAATGTGCTTTGTTGAATTAACTTTATTTTAGATCATAATATTTATCAATCAAACGAAAATTTATCTATATACTTGACTATAATGAGAACTCATTGCATTCGTTTTGTCATTTTCTCTGTGTAGCCCTTTTGCTATGTTTCCCAGATTATGAACGTATTTATGAACTTTCTTGCTAATAATAAACCTCTATTATTCATAATTTTAATAGCATAGAGGAAGTACTCTACTTCGTAGCAAGCCATTTTTACATTATTACGAGTAAGTGTAATTTGATGTTAGTTTCAAGATACGCCGACTAGCCAGTAAAAATGAGTTCAAGAAAAAAGGAACATCGAAGGTTCAGTGAGTCCAAAAGGTGGTAACTTTACGGAAGTTGTGTCTGGGTGGCTTGCAGAATATTGAGTTTTACCTTCTGAGGAACGTCCTAAAGATGGTCATGAGGACAGTGATGCAGAAGGATACTTCGAAAACGCACAGGATACCTGATTCATAACAAATAGTTCAGGTGAAACTTAATTTTCTAGTGGGAACGAAACTTGTCTTTGGATTCACAAGCCGATGAACCACGTATTTTAACTGGAAGAGATGGTAGAGTATGATTTTATACTCCCAAACCTATTACTCAGACTTGACAACATAATATGCTGCTTCATACACACCCAGACCAGCATGAGGCCTCAAAACAACTACTCCACAGAACGGATGAGAGTATTTAATTACACAGGATATGTTTGATGAAATTTTATATTGCATAGCTTCAGAAAAGAGGAAAATATGGTATAATGTTACTCCTACGAAGATAATAGGTGAATTCTATACTTCTTACAATACAAATGCCGAATATTTTTGTCGTCAAAATGAGTATGGATATGTCGAAATAGCATTAGTACTGCTAGCACATAATGCCCTTATGTTGTAGTGATCGAAACATGAGATTATAATTACTTCCACAGAGATACTCGGTTGGGGTGTACTATACCTCACCTATGTAAAAGTGCAAAGTTTTTTGAGTATGTGTTCTAGGTTTAAGATGGATCTCATAGAAACAGGAATCGGTTGGCTAAGGATAGAAGTCAGTGGAGAGCTTTTATGAATGCGGCATTGAACCTCCGGGTTACATAGGCCATAGAGTTAGTTTTAGTTATTGGAACCGGAAATGGTTGTAGATTTCTACCACTTCTAGGAAATGAGTGCAGTTTGGTGTTTTGTGGAATGTGTACCTTTCTAAACTCAATTTTGAGTTAATGTTAATGTGTTAACTTGAAACACATAACATGTATAGTTTAGTATTGTAGCATCATGTCTAACAGATTGTTTGAAGTTACTTCAGATAACGGAAAATCTTAAAAGTACGTTTAAAATATGTTCAAAATTCTACCATTCTATTGTCTGAAAATGTCGTAAAACTCATCTAATTTGTAATTTATAGAAAGAAAGCAAAAATAAATAAGAACGAGTAAAAAGGAAATAATCGGAGAAAAACGCGACTATTCCAAATTAATTTTCATTGCATAGAAACAATTACTTTTCTTACTTCATTAAATCGGCCTTCAACATTAGCCGGGAAACAGACATGCAGACAGAGCATAAGATTGAAAAAAAAAATCAACGAAACTGCAAACCTAAGATAGGAATGCACTGAAGAGACCGTTCCCATCGCCAGGAAATCAATTTGCTGAGATATGGACGCTTCATCGCTCGAAGAACGCCATTCGAAGCTATAAATATGACCAACGATTTGTAACATGATGACTTCTGCCTCCAAAAGTCTGTCGCGCAAGATCTCGTGTGCGAGCTCATCCTATTTTGTTTAACTTAATCATCGAAAGACAAATTTAATATGAGGAAGAAGATATCCAATACGTAAAAAGACTGTTTTACAATTCTTTGGATACTTCAGAGTATTTAGAAGATACCCTCGACATCCTCCCAAAAAGAGGGAAGTCACCGGAAAATATTGCCCTCACAGAAGAGAAGGGAAAAGACGATTGCTAGCCGCCTATGATGCTGGGACCCCCACTTCTCATTGGTCACCGCTCAGGATTGAACTTCTAGCACTCTCAGGATTCTTTGATGTCCAGTGAATTAGAGGACTTTTCATTCATCTTTATGGACTAAACAAGTGCCACCGAACAACTTCTGCAAACTGTGCAGTAGTGAAGTGTTTGTGTGAGTGTTGGTACCGATTACGACGAACTGGAATGGAAAACTTTAAGTCCGTAAGTAGTAAGCATTCATTGACATACATCTGAATCTATTGCAGTTTCTTTACAAATGCCTATAACTCTGCTCTCCCGTCTGAATGTCTGTTTTGAGGCTAAGTGTTGTTTTCAGTCCGACACTAATCAAAATTTTTCCTAGAAACTAAACTTCAAATTAGATTCATTTTAGAGAACAAAGGTACTCGCATTGAGCCTCACACACTACCTTTGCTATTAATGAATGTTTCCTTTTGCTCACAATTTCCTCCACGAAATTTGTGTACCCTTTATTTACTCTCATAATCTCCTTCGTAGAATAAACATGAGGATACGTTCTAGATTTGTAGGTATGGTAACCTCATCTCGAAAAGAGCGTCTAGTGACCATACGTTCCGAGAATGTTTAAGATAAAGTAGTTACATTTAGGAAGAGTGACTAGTTTTATTTACTTCTCTCACATTACACGAGATGCCAAGTTTACTTAAGTTCTCTCAGCGTTCTGTTGCTTGTCTCTCATCGTCCACTTTAAAATTTACATGTCTCGTTTAACAATCTGACTATTATGATTAATTTTTTGTTTTATATTGTGGTATTTCCAAGAAATATATACAACTCCGGAATATTAATTGAACGATATTTAAAATTGAAGTTAATGATAATTTTAGGTCATTTTATCTCAATAACTATGATATTAATCTTTCATATCTCATTAACTTTTATTTTTCTAGGATCATAATGAAAGACTTGATAGTATATGTTTTAG
This sequence comes from Thermobia domestica, assembly GCF_964235325.1. Taxonomy (NCBI): domain Eukaryota; kingdom Metazoa; phylum Arthropoda; class Insecta; order Zygentoma; family Lepismatidae; genus Thermobia; species Thermobia domestica. The sequence goes on along the minus strand of NC_137458.1, from coordinate 147,361,977 downwards.
TATCAGTTTCAATGTAATAGCCTATATAAGCCGTAGGCCTACAGTTTAAGGTGGAATCCGAACCACGGAAATGCGTTAAAAGTTTTGAATGCTTGCTCAGCAGGAATCATGTGTCAGACGCACGCGTTAGTCACTAAGCCAGTGGGAAAGGTTTATATGATAAAGTGTAATATTTGCTTTTGATACTGGTCCCAACTTCCGAGTAGCATTAATCTACGTGTCTTCAGGCCGGTAGCTAGCCTAAAAATGTAGGGGGGAGGGGGCGAAGTCAGTGTTTCTTAAAGACATGTTTTTTTGGGGGCGAAAATTTAGGGGGGGCCGGCCCCCTAAACCCTCCTGGATAAAGGCCTGTGTATCTGCAAGTGTTAACCGAGGTGAAGCAGTATTTGGACGAGTGTATCATTGGAACTTTACAGATGCTGTTGTTATTACGGGATTTAGTCACTATGTTGCAGACAACTGGGGAATTAACAGTGAACTCCAATCATGAAAAGCAGCAATAACATCGAGAGAAATCAATGTGTTGACTACACATGAGCCTGAAAATATGAGTGCCACAAGAGGTTGGTATAGAGCTTGCTCATTTTGGGGCTTATCCAGGGGTACTAATACTCCCAAGGAATTGCGCTCAATCCCTTAAAATTTACCATTCTCTAGACAAATTTACTGTTCTCTCCCCCCAAATTTACCATCATTGTCCCTAATTATACCTTACTCCTCTCAAATTTATCATCCTGTCCCCTATATATATATATATATATATATATATATATATATATATATATATATATATAATTCTCAGTTTGATTATACCATGTTCAATGGAAAAATTGTTCCCTCAAACTACTTCATGCGCGTAACTTGCATTATAAAACCAACCTATGGGTACCCCTACATGTACCGCAAATTTTAGTTTAGTTTTACTGTTCTATCTTCTGATATCGGACACGAAATTCGCGCTATCATGAACAATTGTATATACATTCGTATACTCAAACATGCTTATCTTCTAGAGATATAAAAGAAACAAAAGCTACTGTAATGGTTCTCGATGACGAAAATATTAGTAATTTCTGACTCTTTGTTGCTACATAGCCTCATTTATCTTCACGTACTGTGTAATTCTATTCTTTGTAAAAGTTAGAGTTTTGAAATACTGAGTTTTAAAATACTGTATTTGTCTTTACTTCTTTCTGGTCTTGCAACAGTACCCTACAATGCAGGCAATGAGGGAAACAGAACAATAAAACAACCAGGAAAAACAGAAGAATAATACTGCAAAATTTTGTTAACACCTCAATTCTATATTTGATGCAGATAAGAAAAAAAAAGTAGGAGGAAAAAGAAAATGTCTGCCCATTAGTCCAATTCAAAATGGTTAGTTGGTCTACTTTTTAAAGAAAAATCTCTACTGATGCGTTAAAGAAGGGGTGCCTAGTCACGCGATTACAAAAAATTGTGTTTTTTTTCACTATTAGAAAAAAAATAGGTAAAACATGCAAAAGGAGATTATGTATATGAAATGTCTTCTTTTGTTAACCCACTTCCTCATCTCCATCTTCTGTATATTTTTAGCGAATGAGGTTTTTCACCTTTCATATCATTCATTGCTCTTCTTCATACGTAACTGAATACACTCAGACATCAGCAATCCATCAACAATTTTACATTTGCATTCATTTCAAGAGGTCACAGCAGATGCGGTCAGTGCATCTTTTCCACAGAGGAGATAAGAAAGAAGGGAATAATAAATACACATTCTCTAAAAACAAACACACACATAAAATGAATGTACTAGTGCCCACAATGATACAGAAACTTCCATAATTATAACACATCCTACGAGATAACCTGGTCGTCACTAGATCATTTACATAATTACACGAGATGTACACGGAGCTTCCTCACGGTTATATGATTATCGTACACGCTTTTGGCGAAGCTCCTCCATGGCTAAGCGGCTAGCGTACGCGCCTTTGGCATGGGAGACCCGGGTTCGATTCCCGGCGGGAGCTCATGTGGTTCGGATTCCATGTTAATCAGTAGCCTCCCGTCTCATATAGCCTCGCTGCTGAAACGGACGTTAAACTCAAAATCAACTCCACTCAACATGCTTTTGCCACTAAAGACACGGGTTCAATTACTGCCGGAAGTTCATGTGGTTCGGACCCCACGTTTATCTGAAAGTTCACGTCCTACACAAACTCGCTGCAGAAAGGGACGCTAAACTCATACCCAATTCAACCGAGCTACAGGCAATTATCAGATATCTACGCGTTCTGATTGGCTAGCAAGCACTACAAACTAAACAAATCGAAAAAGTTGGCGGGTGCTGCCGTCTATTGATCTGTTGTCTTTTAAATGAATATAATGTAATTGAATGACTCTCTGCAATAACAAAGTAAGTTGAGTTATCTCGATTCTTGGTGAAACATAAATAAAGAAGGCATATTACCTCTAGTGCATATTCGAAGCGTCTGTTGTGAGAAAAAAAATCGCTGATAACAGAGAGCACCACCGCCTGCGGCTAGTAAAGCAAGCACTGGTAGATGGCAAGCACTGGTACGGAGACATATTTGACGATTTTTTTTTGAAATGGACAAAATCGAAGCATTCGAAGAAGAACGACAGAAGCGGAGGGAATGAAAAATCGCGAACTTTGGCAATATATATATATATATATAGCATCATCAGGCTGAAATGTAGTGTTTTGTTTCTTTCCTCGATGATAATATGGAAATTAAAACAGTATACTGTCAAAAATCTGGATATGGGAATATTCGAATTCCTCATACCGGATTCAGATTTAAATCCGATTTCAGATGTCGGATTTGAAAATCCAAAGTCCTAATTTCTAGGCCTAATTCGGATATCTAATCCAAATCCGGTTTTCGGATTTACTAGTAAATCGGGCAAGGGGGAGGGGTGAAAAGCCTCCAAAAGAATCTGTGTCAGTTTCAGAAACATATAGTGGTGTAGGGGTAAAAGCCTATTCGGTACAGCAACCACCACTGGACACCATTTTGTTCTTCCTGAAGAAACGAGCCAAACCAACAATCAAGAATTCAAGGTAGAAGGATGTGGAAGCTCAGCTACGATTTGTTACTCTTGCCAAGCAGCGGTTTTACAAGAACGTGCTCAACCCTGCTGATTTTTTTTTCTTTTGGTATCTACGTTCCCGGATTCTGTATCTGAAATAGACGCATCAGATTTGGAGTTTTAAACAAGGCTCAGGATAGTGCAGTTTCTGGATTTTGTTGCCTAGAACCAGTGGCGTATTTACGATTTTGTTTCGGAGGGTCTTTGCTAACTTTCTGGGGGGGGGGGGACTTTGCCTGAAAATGTGAAAATTCAGCAAGATATTTCATATACTTTACTATAGTAAGTAAGATTTCGGGGGGGGGCTTAAGCCCGGAAGCCCCCCTAAATACGCCACTGCCTAAAACGCTCAGATTATTGATATTTTATATCCTCGTGTGTTGCACCACATAAACGTTGTCACACACGTCGTTATGTGTTCCTATTGTCCTTTTTCTTTCTTGGTGGACAAACACTGTGTGTGGGGGTTTCCTCGAGGTTCTCCCGTTTCCTCCCACTTTCTTCATTCCACCATTTCATTCATTTCTCATCATCACCGTCTCCTTTAGCCTAGCCGGCATAACCGTGGGACTTGAAATTCAAAGATTTCCTTTTCCTTTCCACCATTATTTTAGGTTATGCAATAAATGCTCACACTTTGACCTTCGTTGTGTATTATTCCTAATTTTCGGTATTCGCCATTTATGCTCCAAAACACAGACCAGGTGCTACCAACTTTTTCTCCATAGACATAGATTACTCTTGTTAATTTCCACATTGTACTTTAAGTTTATAACCTTTGTAGCTCAAAACCTCCATTTCTCACTTACCTTGCTATTGCAGAGGCCCTTCAAGTTTGTTTCAGTCTTCAATTCGACTTAACTTGAATAATTCGTTTCATAAGTATAACAAATAATAAAAAAAAAGGAACCTAGAGAAATTGCACTTGAAAAACTTCAGGCAAATGTTTAATCTCCTTATGCAGCTTTTAAAAGTCAAAAGATTGAAATAATCTACATTATAAAGCTTGCATAAAATCTTAACAGGTGGTGCTGGTGTGTGTACATACTTAACATTCTAACATACTGGTGTGTGATTGAGTGCACGCGTATCTCGTATGTATGGCTGAATATATGTATATACATTTAACCGCGAATAGATGAAAATCTATAGGACCGATCTCAACTAAACCTTCTCCAATATCTTCACTGAAATTTCAGATTACTTACAGGCTACTTGTCATCTCTTTTATATTTAAATACGCTCTCTAGTGTTTCTAGTAGATAAACTCCAATGAGAGGAGCAGGAATATAAGTTAACAATATACAAGAATATATTTTGAATATAGTGATATTTTGGTATCTTATATTGAAACCGAAAGAGATGGTGGGGTTTTACCCCTTTCGGTGTTGGTAGAGGTTAGAGTGAAGTCGGAATATATTGTGGAAACATTTTATTGATTACAGAAAACCGATTCTCACTATGTATTACCGTTTTTATTCTTATAGCTATTAACGCTAAGACCGGAAATGGTTGATTTTTCCCACTTTTGATTTGAATAGAGGTTTAAAAGAACGCTATTCACAAAACACAAAACCGATTTATAAAAACAGTGCTTCTCATTACCTTTATATAGCTTTTACTCTATGTAGATCAATATTGAAACCGGAAATGGTAATGGATTTCTGTCACTTCCGGATTTAGTAGAGATTTAATAATGGAGATAAAATGTATTCTTGCCACGCTAAATCGATTGCAGGAAATTGATTCGACCATTGTTACTTTATAGTGATCAACGTTAAAACCGGAAATGATTGATTTATATCATTTTCGGTTTGTATATCACATCCATTAACGAACTCTTTATTTCTAACCTTTGATCCTCTACAATTACATTCTGGCCAAATTGATGGCCATCCATCAAGTAGTTCTTGAGATGTTTTGTTTCTCGGATGGACGGATAAACAGGGTAAATATTCTTCATAAAGGAGTTTTGGTAAACTAAACTCCTTAATTTAAAAAAAAAAAAAAAAAAAAAAAGACAATTTTAGTAGAAGTATCAGATGGACTGGAAATTAACATCGAAAAGTCGAAAGTCATGAGAATATCCCGTGGAAACGCGCCCTTACGTGTCAGAGTAGAACAAAGAGAACTTCACGAGGTCGATAATTTCAAGTATCTGAGAAGTATTTTGACGAGACACACTTACTGCACCAACGAGATCAGGCTCAATATTAGACTTTGGAAAAGAAATTGGTCAAGTGCTATAATCTGGAGCATTGGACTGTATCGTTCAGAGGCTTCGACATTACGGAAGTTAGAGAATAAGTATTTAGAGAGCTTCGAAATGTGGTGTTGAAGAAAGATGAAAAAGATAAAATGGACAAAGAGAGCAACAAACGAAGATGTTTTAAAACGGATAGGAGAGAAGAGGACACTTCTAGCCAGTATCCTTCGTAGGAAGGTCAATTGGATTTCCTCGTTGCTAAGCGGTTAGCATACGCGCATTTGGCGTGGAAGACCTAAGTTTGATTCCCGAAGAAGCTAATGTGGTTTGGATTCCACGTTAAACTTTCGGTCCACGTCTCATATAGCATCGCTGCTGAAAAACGACACTAAACTGAAAATCAAGTCAAATCAAAATCCTACTAAGAGATGTATACAAATAAATCAGTCTCCTAGTAGAAGTACACAAAAATTGATACTTTTTATAAAGTAGTTTTAAACTGTTACGAAGTTAAAAATTAAATGGCCCTTTTTATCACAGAATTTTTATGAACCATGCTTCACTTAATTTAAGTTTCTCCAATTTTCAAAGAGCTTACGTGTGTTGAAATGCTGCCAATGTATCTAATGATATCAAACAAATAATGATTTGCATTTTTTTGAGGAAAGTGACATGCAGAGAAACCAGGGAAGGGAAGGGAAACGATTAATTAGTGAATGAACACACATGTTCACTGTTCTTATGTTAATCTTGGCTTTACAATGGATGGACAAGCACGACCCTTGGTGATCAAATACCTAAAGCTTTGTGGCGTGATATTGCATGTCCCTTGTGGATTTACTACCCATCCTTTCCCTGGATACTACTGAGGAAATCCATGTCATAGCACATCTTGTCGAAGCAGCATTTAGTGGAATTAAACTGAATTTAGCGCTTCATATCTTTTGTCTGTACCAGTAGAGTTTCGGAATTGGGGCTTCGCTCCTAGAGAGGCATAAAGAACGCAAAGGGGGCAGAAAATCAAAATATTTTTTTTTTAAAAAAAAGACAAGAAATAATTATTTAATCCATCTTCATCTCAAATCAAATCAATGTTCACATTTTATTAGAGAGGCTCGTGGTCGTACAGCATTAGTTCCCAAACTGTGCTCCGCGGAGTAGGAGGTACACTCATGTCCAAAATGATTGTCGCATATCTATAATTGTCTTCTGGTAAGAATATAATTTGATAATGGTTTTGCAGCGCACTTTTAATACTGATACTATGTGTATAATCGGAAAATGAATATTTGTCGTAAATTTTATAGAAAAAGAATTATAAATACGAAAATTAGAATGAGTAAAACAAAATGTTGCTACATGGACAAGAAAGTTGTATATTCATTTTATTGTTCTTATTTACTGCTCTTTTGACATGAAATTTACCACATATATGTCTTTGCCGATTATACACATACTAACATTATAAGAAATACCGGACGAATTCGTTATCAAATTATATTCTTACAATAACACATTTATGGACATGCGACAATAATTTTAGACATGAGTGTACTTCTAAGAGCAACTCTTAAGAATTCCGGAAAGAAATTGAAAAGTCAACAAAACTCCCCATTTTCACAGCGGCCGAAAATCTACGGCGACTCAAAGATTTTATTTAGGTAATTTGTGATCGGCACAAAGGCTTTCTATATCGGAATTCACTAATTATTGGTTTAAGTAGTTTCCATATTTACATGTGATGGTCAATCAATACAGAATTTTTATTCTTCCACCGGGAATCGAATCCGAAACCATGCTTGCTAGCTTATTGGCTATACTGGACCGCAAAACAAATACACTAGAGGAAACAATAGAACAGATAAAATGTTTCGCGTAACCTCAGACATAAAAAGTTTTTAGCTCCAAAATTGTTACTAACTGAAGTTTAATTTATCGTATAAATTAAAGATGACAATTTTGTTCCACTAAATCTAACTACTATATTTTCAGTACTGTTATTGTTAACATGATTAAATTTTTAGTTAAACATTTTTGACATGGAACAACACAGTATATCCGGATGAAAATATACCAATAAGAAATTTGAATAAATCGAGAACCAACAGTAATACAGCAGGCAGTTGAACGCAACAGAACCTTACGCATACGCATTGCTCGTGAGAAAATAGCGTCCTTTACTGTTCATCAGAAAGTCTTTGGTTTGCAGAATTCAACTCCCCTGTAACTGTACAGAGAAGATTTAGACAACAATACGGACAGGAACCACGAAATTGTCATTGTACTGTTATATGGCACAAACAATTGTTGGAAAGTGGCTCTGTGTTAATAACAAATTCCAGGACAATTAGATTGGACTGGGAGGTCTTATTCAATGGCCTCTGAGATCGCCCGACTTGCCCCTTGGTCTTTTTTCTTTGGAAGTACGTGAAAACTTCTGTGTATCAGATCTAAGCTCAAGGTATGGATGATCTAAGACAAAGAATTATCAATGCTCATGGATGCGTGATATCCCAAATGTTACGCAACACCTGGAGGGAGGTTAAGTACCGCCTTGATGTTTACTGAGCAACAAAAGAGGCATACGTGGAAGTATACTGATGTGAGTTAAGTGATTTATGTGCTGGATATAAAATTCTATTCTTTCCTCCTCCCAAGAAACAAAACTTGTGTCATTCTATTACCCAGTTGTTTTTTTAACTTCTATATTCAAGTAAAACAACTACTTGTTACAGAATAAAAGATTTAACGCGAAATGAGGATTTTTTAATGATTCGGTAGCAACTGAACTATAAGCGACCGTACATCCTCACTGTGGTGTTGCAAGATTTGGATTTTGTATTGATGACACTTCTCCTTGTGCATCTCTCAATCCGTAATCTTTTGAGAAATTTTTCGCAATCAGTAGATTTTTAAGTGCACAGCTCTAAAGTGTCTGACTACAGACTACAGTAGTCGTTACCAAGGGAGCCGGTTTCTCTGTAAATTTGGGGGGGGGGGGCACATTCAGATGCAGAAGGTATATATATGAAGATTTTAAGACAAATTGTACTCAAATTATGCCAAATATTGTATATTCATAAATACAATAGGGGGCCCACATGAGCTTTGGAGGGCCCGGGCCCCCTCGGTCCCCCAGATCGGCGCCCTTGGTCGTTACCAGTGTTTCTTTCGGAAATAATAATGGGGGGTACACTTAATATTCCGGGGGGCACTGCTATATTATTCTATTATTATATTATAAACGTATTATTTTGGTCTGCTCCAGGGGGCACTCTCAGAGCTCCGGGGGGCAGTGCCCCCCCAAAAGCTGGCCTGGAAGAAACACTGGTCGTTACTCTGTAGTTACTACCACAGTGCCATCTGTGCGACTACTTATAAAATGCTTTGAACAAGATACACAATGCTTAAATAACTGTTATTTGTCTTACACTGCGAGATATCTGTGATAACGGCAATCTTAATTGGCTTCACAACGTAGAATAATTATTGACAGCTTTTGTTTCTGCAACAAGGAACCTTCTGAGTTTTGAAGTAGAGGTTTGCACAGGCCGGAATTTTTAGCCCGGGCCTGGCCCAGCCCGTGAATTTAAAATGTGAGGCCCGACTCGAGTCCGAAATATGTTTTAGCATTTATGCTCGAGCCTGGCCCGAGCTCGTGTGATAATCAAATAAGCCTGAAATAAGCCCGAATTACAGAAACTTAATACTTAACGCAAAATTGTATTTTTATTTACAGCAATGAGAGGTTTAATTATGCAGTTTACTTTAAAGGTTCCCCGGGAAAACGGTGCAATATATATCGTTGTACAGTATTTACAAAGTTAGGCCCGTAAAGACCCGAGAAATATGGCTGTATATTTAAAAATTCACGGCCCGAGCCCGTGCAGACCTCTATTTTGAAGTCATAGAATTAGTTATGAAATCACTTACACATATTCTTTCCAGTTTCAATGTTTGTAACATGTCCAATAAAAGTTTAGGATCCAAAGGAGAACCTCCGATTAAAGCAACATTTGCGCTCTTTAGATTCCGTTCTGTTAAGTTCTTCTCGTTTAACAGGTCTACATACATTGTTGGAGTGCCAAGCAAACAAGTGCATCTAAAAGAAGATATAACAGAAAATTTTTACCTTGAAATAATTTTTAAAAACTGTATTAATACGAAAACGAAACAAAGAAAGAATTGTTTACACAGTAGGATTACCCGTACAAAATACAATGTTCGACGTTACTCACACAAACTTCCTCGCGGCTAGATGAATATGATTCACACTTTCGAATCGGGAGACCTTGGTTGGATTCCCAATGGAGATTCCTGTGGTTCAGATTTCATGCGAAGCTGTTGACTTAAATCTCACATTTCTCAGAGATGAAAACGTATGTTAACCCCAAAATAAAACATACCATAAAGACAAATGCCTCCATGTCTATAGATATGGTTAGCCGAGGACGTGGGAGATACGAATTCGATTCCCAGTGGGAGCTCAAGTGGTTAGGGCAACACGTTAAACTGTATGTCCACGTCTCATATAGTCTCGTTTCTAAGAAGGACGTTAATTTCGCCGTTAAACTAATCAATCACTGACCAAAAAGATAGATTTAATGGAAAGTATAATACCATAAAAATGACTATATTTTGGTGTGTTTAAGTACAATATACCGGTATTAGTTTGATTGTGTTCTTATATTATGTTTCCATATCGTAATATCTAAAAAAAAAAAAAAAAAAAAAAAAAACCTTACTGATATAAAATTTAAATAATTACTTTACCCTTTTGTTCAGTTTGATTGAGTTTCCATTAAATCCCTATTCATTCTATATCCCTCCCATCAGTATCAAGCTACTTTTGTGTGTTTTTACTGAAACATAGATGACTTAATTAGCACATGATCGCTGATGATTTTTACAATACTTTAAAGCGACGATAGGAGAGAAGAAAATGTATGGTGATTATGGAAAGAAAATAATATTCGATATTTCAGCGGATTTATACGTTTCATACTCTCTACATGCCGAAAAAAGGATTTTTGGATGTCTTCCCATCTATTCATTCTTTCGTTCACCCCAATGTAAGTATGTACACTTACCCACTATATATACCGTACCGACTTCGTATGTTTAACGTTTAAAGACACCAACATTTTTATAAGGTGATCCAGGAAAGGGGATTAATTTTACTACTTATTCCAAAAATGAGGGTAGTTTACTGAAGAGTGAAAAATCAAAATTTGTGATTTTCCTAAAAAACAACTCTAACGATATCGTTCATATTTCATATATCAACTTTAAATTAACAACCTGGTATTTGGGGTTGGTTCCTTCTGGACGGTGTTCTCAAACACGACTTAGAGGTGAATTTGTTATATTTCGTAACTAGCTGAAATGTCCATCCTTCGCATAGGGTAAATATTTTGATAGAAAATATCTGAACCCACTTCCCCCGTATTTCAGTGAAAGGCTAATGACAAAATACAGAAGATATTCTACTTTTGACATTCATTTTGAAAACACTCTACCCCCTAGAATACGTCCTTTAATCAAATTGATATTTTTCTAAAAAAAACTTGAGGTGAGTACTTACTATGTTTTAAAAATCATTTCAAACGAGTCAGTCGTTTTCTCGACTCCGAAAACTATGAATTCGACACTAATCCGTCAATCATTTTTAACATTTTTTTAAAATTTTAATTTAACATTTAAAAATCCATAGGTAAGAATTTCTACCGGACGATTTTCTCAAATATTGTTCAAACGATTGTGTTTATATTCCATAAATAAATATTTCAATACCAACCCTACAATGTGGTATAAGTTATCTCTTATGGAAAAATCCACTAGGAATAGTTTTCTCTTGGGGTGAGTTCTCTTCGAATTTATCAGAAAACGCTTATTATAATTATTATAATTTATTATAATAGTATAATTATTCTAAATAAATGTTTCAGTGATAAGTGATGTCTTCGTGATAAGTGATAAGTGAGTACGATATTTTGATTTCGTTCAAGAAATGAGAACGAGAAAGTTTAGTGCGGTGGTCCGTACCATATAATTGAATATAAGGTACTTGCGGCAAATAAGGCCCACCTAAGTATAAATGCTTTATTACTTAAATGCATATGATGTAATAGACATAAATTGATATGCATTTTATTTGTCAATATTTTATCTATCTTGTGGTATATCTACTTTAACTCAAGCATTGAGCTAAATGTATGACAAACGTATTGGAAGAGAAACATACAAAATAGCCTTATTACCCGCATGGTAGGTAAATAAGGCCCACCTTTTGAAAAGTAAAATTTTACGACCTGAGAGACCACTGGAACTCAACTAACTCCTAACATTTTTACAGCACTTCAAATACTAATAATAAAACGATATTTAGTAACAGTATGACATCACATAATAAGGATATAGGAATCTCCCACGTGTTATGCAGTCGTTAGTTAAGTCGTGGCAACTAACTGAATTTTAAAGAATAAGCTTGGACATATAATAAACAAATCACCATTGGAAACAGATTTCACGCTAACTTTCAACAATGTTCACACTTGATAACGCTGTGGCAAATTAATTCTTCACCATCAGTGTCGAACAAGCCGATGCATTCGTCGTGTACCCATACACCGCACCCTTTACAGCTTCGCATGTCACAGATCCATTCTTTGTCGCATAATAAATGATACCACGATACCTCTAACGCTCAGAACCGCACGAAAATGTGCTTAGAATATACCCATCTATGAGCCATTCGGATGCATTAAAAGGAGAGATTTACATTATGAAACACACTAACGCAGAACTCGAACCTGTGAAACCCCATAATCAACAACTAGGCCCGAATACAATAGACCGCCGTACTTCAAAGACTGGCACTGGCCAAGAAAGGAAAACTGACAATTCAAAAATGAAATGAAATGAATTGAAATCTTTAAGTTTTACGTCCCACGATTATGCCGGTTAGAACACACATTCAAGTTGCCAGTTTCTAGCAAGGGAACATTGCGATTTGATGAATTTAATTCCTGAAAATGATTGCTAGCAATGAATTCAGCACCAAAAGAAACAGATAAAAACAGGATGATTAGTGGCAGACCATATACAGAGTGGGAGTTAAATGAGGGATGTTAGAATAAGCACATGAAGAATATACGGCAAAGGGTTTATGTAAGATATGGCTCTTGACGCACACCTTGTATGGAAATCAATAATGGTCAATACAGTATATTAATATATCCTGTTGTTTCCATGTAGTATATGAAATTATGTATCTCCTCTGCACCGAGTCAAGTGGTCATTTTCCAGCCAACAAACGTCCCGATCCAGTCAATATTCGTTCATGTGCTGGTAAAAGTGAAAATATCACCAAGGACAATCTGAAAGAGTTCATGACTGACGTTTTCTGACCTTCTATAGAGTGCAGACAAAACTGCTGCTCCTCGTTGATTCAGGGAGAACCAATAAAAATGAAGAGTTGGTGCAGAAATCGGACAATGTTGAACTTACCCGACTCCTTATCTCTGATGGTTGCACGTTACTCATACAACCGCTGGATGCGTTCTTCTTCCGTCCGTATAAGAATTTCATAAAATATATAACAGACATCGTTCTTCTATCATATGACTTCAAAATATGGTAACGGGACAACTTCATTAACTTGTAATCACTCACCACTTTCAGTTTACAGCACCAAGGTTCCAAGCTATCATTAGATATGCTTTGTACAAAACTGGGCATTTGCAAACAGCACCTGGCGCATTCATGACACCTGTCGACTACCACTTCAATTTCAATACCGGTGACAGCCGAATTGTCCATCTTTATAGTTTTTCAAATGTGCTTACTGTTATCTCCATTTTTGTATCCACAACACAATCATTCTTGAGGACTATAACAGTTGCAATTAAACAGAGGTATCAAACTGTATTGACCACTATTGATTTCAATAGATGGTGTGCGTCAAGAGTCATATGTCACATGACCCCTTTCCCATATATTATTCTCCGCTAATTTCAACATGTCAGCTTTTCAAATGTCCCCCATGACTCAGATTACGTTCCGCAATTAACGTGGCATTTCTGGACATTTTCTACGTTCTATCTTCGTACTTTGATCTCATTTATCTACCACCCTATGTAAGGTCTGCCACTAAACACCCTGCTTTTTTCTATTTCATTTGGCGTTGAATCCAGTGCTAGCAATCATTTTCAGCTATTTAATTCACCAAATTAGAATGTTCCCTTGTAAGTATTTAACGATGCATACGTGTTTTATAGGGTAATGAGGGCCAGTAGATTTTTGATGGGTCCTATTTACCGATCATGTATTCGTCATTTTATAAATTATTATCTACAAATATGTTTCGAACTAAAACGAAGTAACTACTATCCCAAATATTAAACACTATGGCAATCAAAAATATGCAGGATATTTCAGATTAGCCTTATTCTACACAGAAAAAATGAACTTACTTTGTCCCCTAAATTATATCAATACATCGAAACTAGCCTCTCGATGCTTCAATACTGTCAGGGTTCCGTCTAATCATGCACAATAAAACGAACTCTCTCAAGCAGGCATTGTGTGAGTAATCGCTACTTGTGATGTCAGATTTCCGCTACAGTGATTCTAACCTATGAAATTTTGCACTGGGCTTTATTTCCATCCGGGCCTTATTTGCCGCAAGTACCTTATAGTTGTAATCATTTATCCTAGGTATAAATGTAGGAAATATATCGTTTACCAAAGTACTTGTGTAAATAAAGTGTTTGAAAAAGTCAATACGTATATTTTGGGCTTTAAGATCAGGTTTACTACAACTACTATACTTTCATATTTTACCAATCAGATTGTTCAAAAAATGTATTCATGCATCCATTATTTCTTTAAGAGTAGAAACGTATGGATTATTATAATTTTTAACCAGTCCTGTGATTAATTTGAGTATAGTTTGCTCCAATGTAAGACAGATGATCGAAATCAAGCAGTACGAAACCAACAACTGGGTAATATTGTGTGTGAAGTCTATTATATTAAATAATTTTAATTGCCAAGTTTAGATATTGGTAAAAATGTAAAAGACAAACAAACAACAACAAAACAAAACAATTTTGGCAGGATTTTATCCCAATGAGAAAAAGTTCTGTCTGTGCACAGTACTTTGTTCGTGTATATTCATTTCAGTTTTGGAATGTAAATTTTAACTGTTTATTTTCATTATAAGAAATATACTTAAATCTGAAACTGAAGCCTGTATAATGTATTTTCAGTCGTTAACCATCTCTCGACCTTCGTTCAGGTTGTTGAATCTTCGAGGCTTGATTTAAAAGTAATGCCTTAATAGCTGTAACTTTTTAAAACCGATTTTCAAATCTTTTTATACATATCCTCTATGTAATGCACTTGTTTCCTGTGTCCGCAGGTGTTGTTGGTGTGCTGATAACTGAAGAAGATGGCGAGTAACAGGGAGATGAGATTGAAACAGTGATCCGTCATTAAGTAGAATTTATCGTCAAATGAAACTTTTTTACGGCTGTTACCGTTGACGTCAATACGGCAAGGCAGTGGGTCAGGTAGTTAAAAGAAGCAAGCCCGCCTATTTGTAATGTGCTTACTTAACTTTGCTGTGGACAACCCCTCACCACATCAGATGTGCAGCAACGAGATCGTGACGAAAAAAATATTTGAGGTAACCACCGAATCAAAAAAGCGGAAGATCGCCGCAGAATTCAACATTTCCTAAGAAAGAGTGCATTTTATCGTGACCAAGGTACTGAGGTATCATAAAGTGTGGTGCTCCTTGGGTTCCGCAAATCCAGTCGCAAGAATACAAAATACAGGAAAAGTAAGTTTGCCAAAGTCTACTGGTCTAATATGAGCGTAAGGGTGAGGGTTTTGTTCAGCACATTTTCATGGGGGTGAATCACTGGCGAATCATTTTGACCCCAAGAAAAAGTGACAACTGAAAGGAAAAGTCATGATGACCATTTTTGAGTATTTCCAAAGTGACGTATTCATTGACTTCTTAGAACAGAGAATCATGATACCGCGCCCGGAAGGATTTGGACCATATTCTTCGCCACGACAAAGCCTGACTGGACACAAGTCGTTAAACATGAAGGAGTTGCAGCACCTGGAGTTCAAAGAGGGTCTACCGCACCCGTTGTATAGCTTCAACCGTGCACCTTGCTTTTTTATTTCTTCTCAAAGGAAAAAAAAGAGCTCCTTAAGGGACGTCACTTTTGTTTTGATCACGAGGTGAAAACTACCCTTCAACCCTGGTGTTGAAAGCAACCACCGAAATTGTTCTCCAACAGATTTGCCTGACTAATCACGCTTTGGAGCAAGCGCGTGGAAAGGAATTAGGACTATGAAACAAAGAGAACAGTACATTACATAGAGGACAAATATATCAATCAGACACAAAATTAATTTCGAAAATCGGGTAAATAATAAAAATGAAGTTATGGCCATGAAGGCTACTTTCTAATCAATCCTCGTATGCAATAGTACTTTATATACTTTAAAAAAATAGCAGAAAACAGAAAGCCTTACTGCTCCTTTTCTATAGCATCCAAGGAGAGACTACTCTTGAAACCAGGACCCGGAAGTACGATTGTGGCACCATGATGCAAAGCTCCAAGGTTTCCACAAACACTTCCCATGCAGTGGAAAAATGGTGGTTGCATACAGATTTTGTGATGCTGAAAGGAAGAAGTGCATTTATTTATTTAAATATTTATTAAAGCTACATATGGATGTGAAATCACTTTACACAGAAATAATAAATGATGAAATAAGATAAGTAAATTTAGAAAAAAAATGGACCAGGACCTACAGATATATTAAATGTAGTGTTCTAGTACCTGACTGGTGGAATTGAAGACATAGCCTTTGTAATATTCTGAAGGAAAAAAGCAGAAGAGACAGAAATTTGATAACACTATTCCTAGATTAAAGAAGGCTATAACAATATAATAGTTTCCTTTTTGTAATAAAGTGTTCATGAATCTTTCATTAGCATTGTATTAAATTTGTATATTTTCAAAATAAGTTTTTAAACCAAGGAACACAGAAATACTAATTTATTACCTGTAAGTGGAACCCCAATCTCTTCCCCATCCAATACGAATTGTTGACAATATTGTGATGGCTAAGCGTTGTTCCTTTCGGTTTACCTGTCGTACCCTGTAATGACAGTTTACATGTAGGCTATAAGCTGAAATTATATATATATATAGAATGCATAGCCAATATCATAATTACCCTTCACTGTAACATATAACTAACAGTGGTGCATTGTAGAAAAGAGCGAAAGTTTTTCTTTTTCAATTAAATATTTTAGCCACCCTAACCAATTTGAATCCAAATCAACACATGTAATTCGTAATCTTAAAAAGAGAGTATATGAAGTTGCAGTCACTCTTATTATTCTGGGCTAATTTTAAACGGAAGCAGTGGGAATAATTACAAAGCAGCAATGTATACAATATACAAGAGGGAAAGTCGGAAAGTAAAGTTCTCTAATTCATATTTTTGTAATATTGCAGATAGAATGTTCTACTTGCCCAAGACGAAGTTAAGAACTTGACGGATTTGTGCAAGCAGAATCAAGTTTCAGTGCCTCAGGTCCTAAATAAGCCATACACAAAATTTCTATACATTGGTATTGCATGTTTTTCTTTTACAAGTAGATTTGAAATTTGTAATAACTTGACAAAATGCTATTTGAAACATACAACTTTATCTTGAGTTGGCAATACTGTTAACATTGTGGTATTACAGAGTATGCCAAACAATACTTCCCTTCCAATAATTCCATGGCATAACATTTCAGCATTTTTTCTCCATTAGTTTAAAAGTAACAAAAGCGGATCAAGATAAACGGTCCATCTTATATATACCGTATGTGCCTTATATCAAAATCAATATATATATATATATATATATATATATATATATATATATATATATATATATATATATATATATATATATATATATATATACAGCACCATCCACAGAACTGTCTCTGCTGGTCTAATCATTAGCGCGTGTCTTTGATGCAAATGTGGTCCCGGGTTCGATTCTCGGTGACGATCGGATTTCACCTTAAACAGTAAATCTACATCTCACATAGTGTTGCCAATACTGCTGCATTCACACACTAACTATTGCACGACGGCCCCAAAACCTTCGGCCTTCCCTAAAGCGGTATACATAGAAATTTTGCACGAGCACCTTGCACAGGTTCTCGCTTGTGTTTATAGTGACCTTAACCATTGTTTTAAATATATATAACAGTTGTGCTCTCCTAAAGTTAACGTGCATCGAGGAACACATCGTCACCAGTGGTGTAATACTAGAATTTTTGGTAGGTTGGTAGATATATGCTCGATCGTTTTCAAAAATATACCTTATACTCACCCCCATATTTTTGTGTTTTTAAAGTGAGTATACACTGGACTATAAAAATATTTGCCGTATATGCCCCATTTAGGGTTGCCAATTGACCAATATTTTACCACCCGATCGGTATTTTATCAGACTTAACTAATATTTCAAGAGTTAAAATATAATTATTCTTCATGTGTCTTAAGCGATTACGTGTAATTTCATTTTTCGAAGTTGGGAATCCTAGGTCCATGATATTCCTTATCGTCACCTAGAAAATACGATTTTCGAAGGTACTAAGAACCGATTATATCAAAAAGGCAGAGTATATGTAATGAATTTCTAGTAGGACTGCTATTATAAATCTTCACCGGAAAGGTATTACTTCTCCTTTAAGCACCTAGCACAAATTAGTCCGAATTTTACGCAGGAATAACCTTGTCCTCTTTCTTCATAAAATACCATATTTATAGTTATAATAGTTACGCCCGCCTGATAATAATAATAGTTGTACTGATTAATGAAATTTCTACAAAATACGATGTTTGAAGGTAGTAAGAGTTCATTGTGTCAACAAGATAGGGATATGTAATAAATTTCAAGGCCATGTGAATTTGTAGTGGACAACATCGGGTCCCTGGGTTTTCTCGTGTTTCTCCCACATTTTCATTTCATTTGTTTCTTTGATAGGCATTTCCTTTCATTAATTCCTCGTCTCCTTTAGCTTAAAGTACATAACCGGAAAACGTAAACGTGAATTATTATTACTATTTTACAATTGAAGAAATACATTTTACTTAAGATTCTTAAGATTTGAAAAGATTTCTTTTTTTATATTATCTCTATACAAAAGATGAAGTCCTGACTGACTGATTGACTGATCAAAACGCCCGGATCAAACCGTTTAAGCTAGAATCTCGAAAGTTTGACAGCGTGTAGGATTTATGAGTACGGTGATATCATTAAGAAAAGATTTTTGGAAATTCAACGAGGAGGGGGGGGGGGAGATAAGACAGAACTGGCAATTATTGTAGTAAAATATCCATCTCTTCTTTGAATCCGAATCTCTGAAGGATAGAGACATGAAATTTGGTGTATGGGCTTCCTATTTAAAATAATTAGACACATATTTAACTGTTTTTTGATATTTTCTTAGAAGAAAAGAAAAAAGGCGGGAAGGAAAAGGGTGGGGTTACAATTGTTATAACGGGATGAACATATCTCGAAATACTTTCAGATTAGAGATATGAAATTGGGTATTTATACTTTTCGTTTAAAATTATTAAGAACGTGTTTCAGCTTTCTAAAATATATATTTCCTCTACAAGGGAAGAGAAGGAGGCAAGAAGAAAGAGGATAGACTTGCAATTGTTAAAATAATATGATGGTCATATCTCAATTGTCTCAAGGATAGAAACATGTTACAGATATGAAATTTTGTATATAAACTTCTTATTGAAAACAAGTAGGCATATGCCACAGCATTTGCGGAAATTCCGCCACAGCGTTTCCAGAAATTCCTTTTTTAACAATAGAAGAGACAATTTCTACTTTTTTTCTCAACATGTAGGCCTACAAATGACTTCGAGGTTGGTTGCTCATCATCAAGAGCTAAATGGGTGAACCATTTGAAATGAATTTTTTAATACAGTTAGCATTTGAGCCGACATGATTTTTTTTATCATTTTACTTTGACTGAAATGCTTAATCTAATGGGGAATGGGGTTTAAATTTTTCGCATAGTGTAATGCTATAAACGTATTCTTGCCACGCGAACAACGGAAAGGAAGGCTGAAATATGAGATGCATTTAGCTTTATTTACCATACATTTCATAGATATTGCTCGATATTTCTATATATTGAACTGATCCAATATTTGTTAATATTTTCGAAGTTACAATATTCAGAAATCTGAAAATTATTGAGACTTTTGCGCACGAGACAGCGCTTTTGTCCCAAATCCTGTGACAGGATATATGACTCACAGGGCCATGTCTAACGTCGTTCCACATCTACCAGTTTAAGCTAGTAGTCTAGCAGTTGTGCAAAATGGTGGTGGAATTCTTATGTAAGGTATTGAGCTGTGAAGATGAGTGAAATTTCCGCAAAACTGCAATACATTGTGCAATTAATTTCCATAAAGGTGTAAAAGCTGCGTATGTTTGTGAAGAAATTTGTATTAAAGTGGAAAAATAGGTTTTCTATTTAGGCGGTTCGCGCCAGCGGTTGTTAAAATATTTCGAGTTCGCAGAACCGATTGTTATACCCAGACATAAATACATACACGCATGACCTAACGAAGAGTGACAGAAAGAAGTCAAACCAATTTGTGAAAAAAACCTCTTTATTTTCCCGTTCACTTGCATTGTTGTGAAAACAAGCAACTTTGAATTATTTCAATCCAACGGGCAGACAGAAATTTAAATATGAATTCCGGGATTTTTCCCGGGATACTGGGACCTGTGAGTGTAATGAATGTAATACGTATCTGAGGGGTCGTCCACATATTACGTAATGCGGCAAAGGGGGAGAGGGGGTTCGGCGTTGCGTTACGAAGTATGACACGAGGGAGAAGGGGGTTAACGTCTTCGTTACGTAACGTGTTTTTTCTGTAACCTTTATTTTTATTCTCATATTTATATGCAATCTTTTAAACAAATAATTTTATTCAGTTCTTTTCATTTTTATAAATTTTTATATTGTTCTGGAAAATTAAGAACATACAGCCTGTATAAATTGAATAATGCAGAAGGTATTTGAAGACGCTACTAGACACCAGCATGAGTGGTGACGAACCCTGCCTGTATTACAATAAAATTAAGCTCTGTTTTGTGGCTATCGCGTACACGTTCTTCTGGAGTTAGTCGTTAGCGATCGTAACTTGTAATGTACCATTACAGTTGAGGTAATGAAATTTTTATTTGGAGGGACCAAATATTTTTTGAACGTACTGTGTACTGTAGATTTTCCAATATATAATTTTCGATCCATATAATAAACACCGTTGTTCTTCATTGAGATCAAAATTAATGTGGAAGTTTCAGAATAATATAATAGAAATTACATTTCGGGGAATAATATCTTTATTTATACATTATTTTATTGTAAATCTTGTATATGGGCATTCAAATGGGTGAGTATTGAAATTATACACTTTAATGCTATACGAAAACATAGGCCCGTAATTGGACAGAAATTCTTGAAATTATCTACCAATCTAGTATTTGACAGAATAATTTAGGCCCCCTTCGTTCCTCTGAGATGCCCGTATCCTCCCAAAATCCGGTTTCATCCAGTTTTTACTATTTTCTATTTGCTTTATATCTCCGCCGCCAAAACTCTTTGGTCTGATTGGAACTTCCGACGCTAGTATTAAGGCGCGATTCTTATCATTCTCTACTTGGGACACGTTTGACGTGGGACCATATAATCTTCGCTCCTGGAAAATTTTATTTTTGACAGGAAAACTAACCAGAAATCAGGTAAAATTAGTTTCAGTAAATAAATAAACTTGTTGGAAGCAGAAGGGAGCCCTGAATAGTTAAATTCTGCAGTGAAAACAGACTGAAAACCGTGAAATATAGAATTCGATTCAGAAGACGGCATGTTTGTTGATATGAATAGTTGTGGACAGGAGTAGCATTAAAATGAATTGGTTTTGCGGTTGTGTGATATTTTCAAATTAAGCTTTTGGAGACTAGTGTTTTCGCCTTTGAAATTTCCTTCACCCTCCAAAAGTTCAGCTTAGGTAGCCTGTACACACACACACACACACACACACACACACACAGACACACACATACATACATACATACATACATATATATATATATATATATATATATATATATATATATATATATATATATATATATATATATATATATATATATATTGTATGTAGTATATGTGATTTCTTATTATTAACATGGCGGCGGTACTTGTAGGTTTCTTTGTAGATAAGTTGAATTTCATTATGTAAGAGTAAACGTTAACAGGGACTTTCACTTATTTCTGAGTTGATGATTCTTTTTCCCTTCTGGAAAGGGACCTTTTTAGTTAATAGTTTCAATATGTTCCTTCTGGGGCATTGGAAATAATCTTAAAACTGACAAATATGATTTAGTTAATAGAAGGGCCATTTGGCTCTGATTCATTCCGTTCCTTCCCACAGTTTACAGAGCCGATTGTTAATATGGTGAAATCTAGTCATTGTTTGATTTACGTATAGTCGAGTGGTGTGATAATATGATTTAACATGTGTAGTGATATGTATTAGTATTTGCTTTCTTAGTTCATGTGTGATATAGCATGCATATGTGTAATTTAGTGTGTTGTGTATGAGCATGTATAACTAATTTACTTACGAACAGTGTATTGGTGTTTGATTATTCATCGCTTTTGGTCCATTGTAATAAGTACATAGATTTATAATGAAAATTTTCAGTAATTCCGTACAGTAATTACTTAGTAGATTACTCATAGTTATCGATGACAAAGTACAAATTTCATTTACTAGTGCAAAGTTAGTTTGCGCACTAAAAATGCCATCTCGAGTTTGAGAACTATTCGCTGCTACGTTTTTGTTACTCCAATACTTAGTGAACTGGTCAACATGAAAATGACCCTTCTTTTGCAATAAATGATGAGTAAATATTAGTTCTGGCCCATATGAATAGGTATTTAGATCATTTACATTGTAAATAACTTTCCTGAAAAGCAGAGTCATTTATCTAGTCCAGTAATCTAAATAGTCCAGTACAGTCCAGTAGTCAATTTTGCTTTTCCCCTTAACTTGAACTTTCTCTATATGGCATTATTTTTGTTGTCAGGCTGCAGTTTTAAATTCTCTCTTTCCGTTGCTTTCTGCGAACAAATTCATTGTTGACATTTTCCGAAATATAATTGCATGTAGTTAATGATATTGAATTTTCGTTGCATACAAAATAATTCAAAACCGTAAAGTGAAATATACTATGATTTGTTTTGAAAGAATCTGATATCAGTTCATACAAGCTCACGCGTGTTGATTAACCTATTAGAATAACGTATTGATTTTATTATATATAATAAGATTGCATTAAACAGTCTTGGGCGTAATGAAAGAGTATAGGGTGCCTGAAAAATAAATCGACGATATAGAAATGAATAAATATGTATGTGAGTAATAATAATATTATTAATGATATATATGTGTGTATGGTAAAGAGTATGAATAAATAATAGGACACCCGTGTATATACGTGCCTGGTTGTAGATTTTACTACGAGATATTGATTGTATTTATGTAATGATAAAATTTTTAGTACATTAATCATTACGCTAATATATTTGCGTGGGGATAGTGTGTTATGTAAAGTGGTGGCTGGTATTTTCACTTTGTTGCTTGACATTTGATAGTAAACATACAGGCTAACTTATCAACCGGCCTGACGATACGAATAGTGGTCATATAGCAAACGATTTCAGATGTTTTCCAGTTAATCACAGAATAGAATAACCGTTTGCGGAATTGACACAATTTTAAAATACTCGTTCAGTTTATATTTGCAATACTACTCTGCAACTTTAAATTTTTTTACACGTCACCTGATTAAGTTAAGTTCACTACTGTCCACAGAGGTGACGAAGTGGATAGGATCGAATAATATAGAAAATTTATTAGAGTAGAATCCGTTATACCATGCCAGGGCGTCTAAACCCTAATACCCATGAATTTTCACTTCTTTTATTTCTAGTATATAGTGTTTGAATTTAGTTGACGCCTCAAGGTTGGCACCCTTGCGGATTGGGAGCTACTGGTAAGAATTTGGCAAACAACTTACTAGTACAAAATTTATTTTATTTATTTTTTACTTTGGCAAATCCCTATTAGGATTTACTCTATTTATTGACGTTAGTCTAGTTTCCATACTTTACTCGGAACTCTTCTCAGCTTCTGAGGGGTCGGATATTTTTTTTATTTAGAAATTCTAAATTAGAAACCATACTGACTTCCCTGTAGTGCCGGAGTCCCCAAGGTGTCAGCCGGACACAGCGCGAAGTGAGATTTCCATGGAGTCATTGTCTTTGTGGAAATCTCGCTCAGAACACGGACTGGCTTGTGGGCTTAAAGATATTCATCTTAGGCCACGCATTTTAGTAGGCCAGCTTTTTCAACATAAGAAAGTATATTTGGCTGTAGATTGTTGTATGTCTAAATTCGACCACTTATCTTTGTAGTTTTAATGTCCTGGCTTATTCCTTTGGCGTCGGTTTTGATTTTTCTTTCTCTTCTCTATCTATCCCTCTATTCTCTTCTTCATTTTTTTATTTTTAACCTCCCCCCAGTATTGAACTTGACAAATACCAACCATTCAACATACAGGTGTATATCCTTTGAACTTGATTTACTGAGATGTCGCGAGACACGATTCGTAAAGGTATTCGTTGATGTGGAAGGTTAAGGGAACGTTTCTCTATCATATTTCCACCCACTGCGATAGTGAGCGATGGTTCAGTACATGATTAAATATTATTTTTTATTATCCGCTCAGAATTCTGCGTTAGACTATCAGTTATTTCTACTTTTGTTTCCATTGGTAACCATAAAGATAAATGTTGTTGTAGTTGCTCTGGGCCCAAAAGTAGTGTTAACCTTTTAGAACCATATAGTTATACATATTTCTGTGTTTACGTACCTGCCATGCGAATAAAATGTCTACCAGTCTTAATAAAACGCTTGGAAATATTAATCTTATTATTATGTGTTGTCAGTTAGTTATTTGTAAATGTGCGATATATTCGGATTCTCTCTTAGGTGAAGTGTTGCAACCTAGAAAATTTAATTTGTCGGGGTTATTGATTCGAAAGTTTAAATGATTATTGAATATATGTATACTAAGATATAAATATGTGTGGAATATAAGTATGATATTGAAATAAAATGTATAATGGAGAATTGAATAAATATGTGTAAATTGTCTTGGTATCTACTCCGAATGGTCCTTGGTTGTCATAGTTCTGAGATATCCGAAAAATGTAAAATGTGAATGTTAGCAGATACCGTCGCATGTTATAGATATTCTCTTCAAACTTTGTAACATTATTAAATAACATATGTAACGACTAACATAATCTGTAATACACTAACTGCATGCAGCATGGATTTAGGCAGGTCATCGTAACCCTATTGTATCCTTGAAACTACCCTCAAGTTAGTGATTTAAAATCCTTCTGTAGAACTACATTACGATTTCCATCCCTCCCATACGAATCCTCAAATTCGACCAGTGTTTCCACCTCAGAAATTGTGTTCGCAATACAAACGAATATTCTTCTGAACTTGGAAAATTCTCGTTTATATATATATATATATATATATATATATATATATATATATACATAGTGCGAATTTAACGATACATGTGTGTGCTCAGTAGTATAAGGTGATATTAACTGTGAAATAGTTAGTGAATGAGATAGTATGTCAATGACAGAATAAGTAACATTAGTCACCGTGATATCAGTGACAAGACTTTGATATCTTAATCCCAGAAATGGGAGAAATGTATTCGATAGATACATCAATTCTTCTCAATTACATGTGTCAATTACGATTAGTAAACGCAGTCTTATGTGTATATAAGGAATGCAATAAAGTGAAATGCATGGGCACCAGAAAGGGTACTTCGACGATGCGTATGATATTATAGCTTGTCTGAAAGTACGAGAGAGGACTCGTTTAATTACTTTCAAAATGTCCATAAATGAGATAGACTCATTACTAACCCTCATTCTTAAGATTTCTTTTCATTCATCATATTGTATGCTATACTTATTCACGGATGTAGATCATATTTCCCAAGTTAAATAAAAATATATTTTTTTCTTTTCTGTTAATTTATTTGTCTGTTAATATATATAAATATATGTGTATATACTATTACATTGCTGTTATTTAATTTCATGTGTAGATTGATACATTTATACGTATAATTATCGCATGTTCGTAAATTCTGTGTTTAATTTCTCGGTAGATGTAATAAATGTTCACCAAATTGCAATTAGATGATTCCTTCTAAACTATTTTCACCCATGTCGATACGCTGTCCTGTATGTATGTGCGTATATGAGAATGAATGATACATTTAGTTTTAAGTGGTAGCGATTAATATTGATTTACTATGATATTGTTCATAATAAATGTGTAATGGCATGTTATATGTATTAGTGTATGACGGAGGTCATGAAAGATAACTAGTTCTAAAGTAGTCTAAATCGGCTCTGGGAGAAAGCCAAAGTAACAGGATGAGCCTGAATGACGACAGTCTTTTCAGAAATCTCAAAACTTCTATTTGTGAAGAATATATACATTAGTTTAATTTTTTTTTTTCTTGGTTGATTCAAATGTGTTCGATCTCCATTATAAAAATTCAACTACTGGATACAGGTTATTTAACATTTCGACAAACAATTAATTGAAAACTTCTCGTCACCTGGGCTGGGTTAAGGCAACTCCCACTTGTGCAGTTGCCTGGATCCAGGTCAAGGTAGTATGAGTTAACATATGTCTCTTCAGGATCACTTCAGAATTGATCCTCAAGTAATAACCGTCAAATATGAATCACCTTTTAATAACTATTAAAGTTTCTTTACCACATTTCTATAATTATCTAGTAATCCTTTATCTCTAGTTCCTTCTTCCTTTCTCCTTTTCCTCTTCCTCTTTCCCTCCTTTGTTCTACCTTCTTTTCTTTCTCACTCTTTCTTTTCTTCTTTCTAATAAAACTGAAGAGGGGTCGTGACTGGGAGTTGTCGCTATAGACACGGTCATTAAATTGTTTTGATATTTCTCTTCGGAAGTCCGATGTGAATTAGTTAATTCTAAAACATACATATGAAGCAAGAATTCCAAAATTCATTTATTTTTATTTCATATTTCGCTAAATTATCATAATTACAAGATTACATGTTTAAAAAATTAGTCAACGACTCTCTCCTCAAATTTTCCCATTCACGATCCTTTGTATTTCTCTTCAAACTACCGCTTGAAAATACCCTCGTCTTCCCACTCGTATCGCTATTTCTGAGAATAGATTTAAAACTTTTGATTTGAATCATTACCCACTCTATTCGTCCAAGAGGTTTCCCATGTGAAACAGAAGAAACTCTTTTTCGTGAAATAATATATTCCGCGATAGAACGATCCAAGCAA
This sequence comes from Thermobia domestica, assembly GCF_964235325.1. Classification (NCBI taxonomy): domain Eukaryota; kingdom Metazoa; phylum Arthropoda; class Insecta; order Zygentoma; family Lepismatidae; genus Thermobia; species Thermobia domestica. The sequence continues at coordinate 147,335,079 of NC_137458.1, read as the reverse complement.
AATAAGATATTAAAAACCGAATTCGTCGGAGATTCATCTTATTTTTTTTATCTTTAGATTTGAATTTTCCAAGAGAAATTGAGTTTATTCGCATTCTGGCACTGATTTAAGACAAGAAGAATTTGAAAACTCGAAAACTGAAGTTCAAAGAAGATGGCCGAAAGCTTCCTCACAAACAAGATGTCCCAGCTTGTTCACGCGTGCAGCCACGTCGAATCTGTGATCTACAAGGAAGATAAATTCTTTGTATCTTCGACACTGGAAAACTTCAAATACAGGAAGCATCCTGGATTCCAGAAAAAAAAAAAAAAGGTCAATGTAAATTCAAAGATCCTATTTCAACTGCGTCTTCCTGCAGCACTTCCTGCTTGCCAATCATCGGTGACCTAAGAGGTTGGGTGCGATCCCCTTAGGAAAACGACAGGATGAAATTTCGAAGAAGTAAGACTGGTTAATTAAACAACCTTGTGGGGTTAAAATATTATTACGGTACTACAATTTTCTAATACTTTGATTTGTTGACGAAAACACACTTCAAATATATTCAAAATACAAGCATTTTGTGATGAAAAGTTCTGGCATTAAAATTATTTACTTTACTGTGACAACCCCCAAAATAAGCAAATTTGGTGAAAAAAACAAAAATCAAAAAGCGTTACGTAACAAAAGGGACATGGGTTCAGCTTTGATTTACGAAGTGTGAGAAGGGAGAAAGAGGGGGTAAAATTGATCAAAAACATCATTGCGTAATATGTGAACGGCCCCTAATGCCTAAATGCCTATATACGTGTGTTACCAATCTGCAACATGTTTTTGAATAACTCCAATGTTTTCATTAGTTCTCGAGATATGTACCTTCGAAGGAATGTGTACAAAATAAAGTGGTCTTTTCATCGATATCTCGATCAATTGCTTGTCATAACCAATACTTTCATTCCTCAAAATATGGCACTTTCCTGCTGGGACACCCTAAATATGTATATATCAGGAATGCAAATAAGGAACAAAATTTTACTCGCCCAAGAAAAAAGCTACTAGCCCACATCCCACAATAGAAATCACTTACTCACCTTCGGTATGATATTAAATACTCGCCCGCACCGATGAACCACTTTATATTTAATAATAATATATATATATATATATATATATATAATTTATATAAATATATATAATTTATCAAAAGCAACAGCTAATAGTTTAGTCAGTCACTTTCATTCTAAAAATGTTGATGTGCAAGATACTCCTTGCACTGCGGAGTAATCACAGCAAAAGTGAATGATAATCTGGCAAAAGACGGGCCAGATGTGCATGTATTGTAAGAACTCATGAGATCGCTAATGGTCTAACCATGTATCATCAAAGAGTGTTAAACCCCTTTGGAGAAGGTTAGCTACATAAAGATAATTGATATCTGGGTACCACATGATATGACTCAAAAACATTTACTACTCGAATCTCTACTGTAAGGGACACGGTGGTTCAATGATAGAGCGCTTAGTGGGATCCCAGGTTTGATCCCCTTCCAAGTAAGTTTGTGGTAGACAACATCGTGGCCCCAAGAGTTTTCTCAGGGCACTCCTGTTTACTTGCACATGCTCATACAGCCGATTCCCTTCCATCATCATTAACTTGCCTCAATCATTCGTATCCCTTAGCCTAAAGGGTACGATCGTAGGACGTTAAACCGAAAGAATTCATTTTATTTTTCGAATCTCTACTAAGAAGTAACGGACTCGAGACATTTCTGAAGCAGTTGATTACGGGGAATTAAAAAGGGCATAACGTACAACAACAAGGTGAAAAAGATTGTGTTTGAAGCCAGGAGAAGCTTCACAGTTTGTGGAAAAGTCCACACCGATGCACAGGAAAGTTATGCTGTGTGTTTGGTGGGATCGGGAGGACAATTATACATCAAGAGCTGCTGCCGCCGAGCAAAACGATACACTCGAAGCTGTACTGTTGACAAATAGCGCTAGTGCACGTAGCCAGTGATGATTTCAGGAAGTGGTCCGGGGTGGGAGGGTGAGTTTTCCCTACTTAGCCACGAAATCCCCCCGGATTATGTATCCTATCATGCTTAATGAATATTCCAGTGTTTTTGTAATACTACTTTTCACCCCAGTGTATTGAAATCACACCCCCCCGGAGAAAATCTTCTGAAATAATCACTGCACCTAGTAATTCAAAAGAAACAGTTGGAACTGGTCAACAAAATAGTATAGCACTCTGGCAACGCCAGACCGTATATTTCTTTAACGAGCCGTCAGAAATTGAGGTAACTTGGCAGCGTGGTACTAATACATCCACACTATAGCCCGAACTTGTCACCGACAAGCTATCATTTGTTTCGGTCTGGAAAACCCTTTGAATGGTGTTAAGTTAGTTTCCTGTTAAAAAAAAAAAAAAAAAAAAAAAAAAAACACGTGTCAATTTTTTCACCAGGAATACGGAAGTTCTATTACCGACAAGTTATAGTATTACTAAAAAAATTGAACAGGGTCATCGAATATAACAAGATGTATATGTGGTTTCATTATATTATTTTCAAATCTAAATAACTGTATTCTCAATTTTAACTTCCAAAAGCTCAGTAGCTTTCAGACAACTTGATAATTATTTCAGACATTCTTTAACACAACGTTAATTATTTTCTTCTATACGTAAAATCTCCAACATAACATAAAAATAAACTATACCTCAATTTTTATTAAAAGCGGTCAGTACTACATTCAGAAGCATTCTCACCTTGCCATTATTTAAACGAAAACAAATATACATTACTTTTCCCAAGCGCAACAACTTGTATTTCAGATACCCATTCATTATTAACACAATAACCCTGGGTTTCAGCCGACTGTATCCGACTGTAAAGTTAATCTAATACGATTGAGCATTTCTTGCTCATCTGAAAACTTCGTAAAACTAAAATGTTTAGCTTCTCAGTTCATCTAAGCAATTATCGGTATACTTCCAATAATCCGACAATATTCACACAACACATGGGACAAATTAACATCATAAATCACTATGATATAAATAAATATATTAATCTAGAAACTTGTTGCTACATTTATTATAATAATTCTATGTTATAGCAACATATACAGTGCGTTCTAAAAGTAACTATACACATCATGCACTAATCCAACAATACGAAGATATGTCTCAAAAATTGCGCTCTGACTGACACTGAAATACACCGCCACTGGTAAGAAGCTGTTTATAGCGTATAGTGCTATCTATTGAAGAAATAATGTATGAATTTCAACCATTTAGATGTGTCAGTTTGTTGAAGGTAACGGGAATAATACATTTTCCAAGGGTGGGGTATTTCCAGAGATTGCACCAAGCAATACATATATCAATCAACTCGTCTTGACGAAAGGAAGCGATCGGTACCGGATTTGGTCACTTCTGGTACACGATACCTACAGTTTCCGGGGGTGGGATGTTTCCAGCGATTGCACACTAGCAACATATATATATCAACCGACTCGACTTGATGAAAGAAATTCATCTGTACTGGAACACGTCTACTCCATAAAATGTATTAGGTATCGTGTACCGGTAGTAGTTGACCGGAAGTAACTAATTCTGATACCGGTCGCTTTCTTTCGTCAAAGCGAATTGTTATATATATATATATATATATATATATATATATATATATATATATATATATATATATATATATATATATATATATATATATATATATGTTGAATGTGTGCAATCATTGGAAATATCCCACTCCAGGAACTGTATGAGGTAACGTGTACCGAAAGTGGCAACTTCGATATCGAACGCTTTCTTTTGTCAAAACGATATATATATATGTTACATGTGCAGAATAACTGGAAATAGTCCACCTCAAAAAACTGTATTAGGTACAATTTACCGGAAGTGACTAATTCCGGCACACGCCACTTTCTTTTGTCAAGACGAATTAATTGTTATATATGTTGCATGCTGGAAATACCCCACTTTCGGAAAATGAATTATTCCCAAGGGAGCTATTTGAATGTTTCGCTCTGCGTTGAGCTTGTATATTGCATGACAATGTTCCAGGACATATAGCTGTTGTTGCCAAGGCTACAGTGAGACTCTGGCTTCAATGAGATTCAGCACTCATCCTACTCTACCCAAATTTAGCACTGCAGCCTCGGCAGAAACAACCGTTTGGACTGGAGCATTGTCGTCCAGTACGTGTGAGCTCGTACACAACGACAAATTCAAATAATTCTCTCCAATAAACTGACGCTACAGTGTGACCACCCAGCAAAAATATTTCGTACTAATCTATGCAGAAAAAAAGTACTAGATCTGGAGAAAAATTACTAAAATTTTATCTGTTCCCGTTTCACTACGATATTAATATCTTATTAGATGGTTTCCCCCTCTGGGTAGGGAAGTGACCTCCCACACTTTTGAAAGAATCCCCTACTTCAATTCTTTACAGTCAAAATTCGATACAAACCGTGCAAATCACTTACACCTTCCCAATTTTGACTTTACACCTCTAAACTAAAAATCCTGGCGGAATCCGTGCATAATTGTCGCATTAGAACTCACTGTGAAACCACTAAAGTAACACAAGTATGACAAATATAGAGGATGTCGGGGGAGAAAACAAGAAATATCATAAAATGGGCTTATTGAGAAAATCGAGCTTTAATGCCTTAATAGCCTACTGTTTAAATGGATCACCAATATGTAATATTGTTAACTGTGGTCATTTATTAGTTTGAGGAGGCGACCGGATGGCACCTGCGTCCTACTTCCGCTCTTGTAAATACCACTGTTGAAAAAATAATATGTAGAAAAAAGCTACCAGGAACAGTGAAATTTTTATATATTGCCAAATTTTTATGAGATTCCTTTTCCTCTCCCAAATGTATTTATGAGAAGAGAAGAGGAGGAGAAAAGTTGGTACTAGAATACTGAAATATTATAAAAGGTACTAGATCTAGTACGAAAGTAGTAGCGGTGGTCACATTGCTGACGCAGCCGGACGATTGAAACGCATGCATTATTTCTTCCATGGATGGCACTAAGTGCCATAAACGGTTTCTTGCCAATGGCGTGTCGTTTGTAATATCAACTTTAGCTTTATAGTAGCTGTTTTTGATTTATGTTGCATAGCAGCTGATCTTGCAGGTTTACTTCATCAAGTACTGGTGGCATACAACTTCGCTGCTCATAGTCCGTACTATTTCTCGATTAGCGCTCTTACACTACAGTGTGTCCATAATGTTTGGGGGTATAGGATATTTTAATAATTTGTTTTTGTTTTTCCAGATTGAATGATGGCTCTGTCTAAAGAAGAACGAAGGATGGTCGTATCGCAAAATTGCGGAAAAATTTAACCTTCGACACTCTCATCGTTAACCTATTTATTTTACTGCCGTCGGGAAATTAATCACCAAGCTTAAAGAAACAGGCAGTATATTGGACAAACTCCGTTCCGGGCGACCAAAGACATCAGACGAAACGAAAGACGCTGCCTTGGATAAGGTTTGTGCTAGCCCAAAGAAATAGCTTCGTCGGACATCCACGGAGTTGGATGTTCCAAGATCAACCATCCACAATATCCTTGCAGAGGAAAAGTTTCATCCGTACAAGTTACAGATATTACATCACTTACGATGACCCCGGTAGACGCATGCAGATATGTGAATGGTTTGTAGATAAATTGGATGAAAATATCAATTTTACTGAAGACTGTGTGTTGTTTATGATGAAGCTGTGTTTATTGTGAATGGTGAACAGACAAAATCTTCGATACTGGTCTCAAAGCAATTCACATCGGATGAGTCATCCAAACAGCAGGGCTGCCAAAAAGTGATGGTGTGGTGTGGTTTGTGGAAGGCTCATGTGCTAGGACCTTTCTTCTTTGATGAGCATGTAACGAGTTAGACTTATCTGAACATACTGAAAGACAAATTGATGCCTTAAATTGGGCGTTTGGGTGAAGAACTTAAAGACTGGCTTCAGCAGGATGGGCCTCTGCCCATTTTGCTGCAGCTGTTAGAGATTGGTTGAATGACAATTTTCCTCACTGGATTGGGAGAAGAGGTCATGTGGAGTTTTCCCCTCGTTCGCCAGACCTTTCTTTTTCTGGATATGCTGAAAGAGAAAGTTTACTCGATGAAGATGAGAAATTTAAACTACCTAACAGAACACATTACCAGTCAGTGTGCTGAAATCGACGGCAATTCAGACCTATTGAAGAAAACTCACCTTAATCTTGCAAAGCACATCAAATAATGCATTGAACAGCACTGAAATCTTGTTGAAAATAATATTAATTAACATTAAATTGACTAAAACGTGCTTTTTCCCATGTACCCAGACTTTATGGACACCCTATATATCGATTAAAAACCGATACATTTGGGAATGTTATGGAAAACTGTTCTTTCGCTGTCTAGAAAGTGTACTATTCACCAGGCTCACGGAACGTATATTTAACGACAAATATTTGCTGTTCTCAAGTTAACGTCATTCTCCTCGTTCACAGAAGGATACGGTCTCAATCGTTTAAAGATTACGACCACACAATGAATAATGAAGAACTAGACGCCTTCTCGTCTTAAGGATACCAGCCTGACTGGCTTGTGGAAGCAAATTGCATCCAACGCTAGATTACCAACAGTTGTAGAAATTGTTTGTAAATCTTTGAGTTTTACGTCCCACGGTTATGCCGGTTAGGCTAAAGGAGACGGTGATAATGAGAGATGAGTGAAATGGTGGAATGAAGAAAGTGGGAGGAAACGGGAGAACCCCGAGAAAACCCACGAGCACGGTGTTTGTCCACCACAAAGTTCACTTGGCGGGGGCTGGGATCGAACCCGGGACCCCAAGCGCCAGAGGTGAACGCTCTACCACTGAGCCACCGCGCCCCCTTGTAGAAATTGTTTCTCAAAGCATAGAATATGCATCGTTCAACATATAATCGTACAGTTTATATAGGTGTGCAGTTACTTTGCGAGTGCACTGTATATTCTCGCAACAGTGAAACTTAAAACACAGTAGACTAGTATTTGTGAGGGTGACACATGTCTCCTTTGTCACTTTCTATATACTTATAAGTACAGTATACTTACGGATGTAAATTGAATATTAACAGGATCATCACATTGAATCTTATCTTGCAGTTGAGAAACAGAACTTATGTCTTTTCCTAAATCATTTTCAATGTCTTTGAAGCGGAATGCACCACTGTAAAATATAACAAATAATACAGTATTCAAATTGCTAAATAAATACGTGATCGGTATTCAAGTGCATACACAAATTATTTATTTAAGTAAATTATATTTTCCTCGTAACCAAATAGATAGTAAAATTTACAGACATTTGCTTTTATGAATAAAGTTTTCTACTGTGCTTTTTGTTTTCTCTATTTTTAGGTGCATTAACCCTTTGCTGTCCTTATCGATTGGACTCGACATATAATTTTATCCATACCAGTTTTATGTTGAAGCGCGCTCGACATTCTTTCTGCGGTTGATTTGGGACTAAGTCGAATGTTAGTTACTTGGTTTCCTGTTACTAGATCTAGTGGACTACTTTTAACTCAGATTTTTAGCACTGGTTTAAAATAAATGTGTTAATGTACGAGTTTTAACTTTGGAAACCTATCTCTATATATATACTAAACGCTGTAATTTGACAAATTAATTCAGGCCCGTACAGACATCTCAGTAAATATAAAAAGTCCACAAAGGGTTAAAAGTACCGGGTGTCTATAACATACTTTAATCTCTATAATATTTTATTACTAGAATGCATGTAGATAAAACAATTGTATTTTTCAAAATGTCTCACAAAATATAGAGTTTCAAATGTTATTCGTTTATGTTTGTGTCCATTTACTGTGATTACTGTTAAGTACTACAGAAGAAGATGAAGTGTATGTGCTCATGCTGAGATTAAAGCACTTGTTACCGATGAATGAAATTACATCACATCGTCATAGAGAGCATACTGTGTAAATTAAGACAAACAAACGCATAAATGAACTACCTCGAGAGGAGGGATGAGATACCTCAAGGCGTAGTGTTAGAACATTACTCAAGCCCTCAGGAATTGATTGGTCAGGTTTCTTGTGTATTTCACATAACAAGTATCGGTTCATTAAGATCCACATAATTACACTGAAGCTCTGCAGTCAGACGCTCTATTTTAGAATCTTGTTCTATGCTAAGTACTATTAAAAATAGCGACGAGTGTATGTTCGGTATTATGGCGGGGCCAGAAGGTAGGATTTCTGAAATCCAAAGTTTTCGTCCTTGAATATGGTGGGTGTATATGACAATGAAATAGCATTACCGGAAACCTGGATTTCCGATATCCTTTGGACAAAATTTAGTAATAATAATGATAATAATAAGTGAGTTTCGTTTCACAGTGTGAGACTATGGCAGACTTGCAAACTATAGAAATTCAATATTCAAACTTGAAGTAGAACATCCAGGTCCGTATCCATAGGAGCTCTAGGGGGCGGGCCCCCTAAATTTTCGCTGGCCCTCCTAAAATTTTCACGGTAGGCTTGCAAATGAACTATAAAATGGTGATGAACAATAATATTGTTGGATCGGGCCTCCCTAATTTCGGCCGGGTCCTCCCTACATTTTTGGACTGGCTACCGGCCTGAGAACATCTATAACTACTGGTTGCAATAGACTAATAAGATCAATGATAGAAACTGTTTCTTGGACGCTGGATCTATATCAAAAAGTCATTACTTGCTATGCCTTTTGTTCTATGACGATAAAGGTTGAAACCGGAAATCGCCGCTGAGCCTCGAAGAACCGCTATGTGTTAAAACCACAACTTTTCAGGAGAAGCAAAAAACATTCCGAACTCTTAAAATTTTGCCAAATACACGGAAACACTTGAGAAATATAATAAAATTGGTTCTGCGTATATTATGCACTGGACATTGTTGTAACTTGCTTCCACAGTATTATATTACTATTTTTGTACTTGAACAAAAATATAATTATCAAATAATATACATTATTGTGATAAACTTTGCAACAGCAGTTTCAAACTTTCACCGAGATGATTACAGAAAAAATATCTCCTCCAGTTCCTTACCAGAGGGTAAAGCTATTTTTGTGTTTACATAGCACCTTTTGCGCCTTTATAAGCACATATAGGATTTGTATACATTAATCAATACGTACGTGATGAGAACCTGAAGCCTTTAATTTCAATTCATAATTTTTCATTGTTGTGGCGAAACAATTGCATATTAACTAATGACATTATAAGGGACGCTGCCTGACAGCTTTCTGGTTTATTTGCACGACATAACTCATTTTCGACAAAAATGTCACATAGCGGTTCTTCGAGGCGTAGCGACGAAATGTTGATTTTGAACCACTTTTGATTTCAATAAGGGAATAGTTAAGGGGAGAGGTAAAACCTACTCTTAAGAAGAATTGATTGCAGTAAACTGCATCTCGATAATTTTTTTTACCGTTGTTGCTCTACGGACATCAGTATTGAAACCAGTAGTACTAGTAAATAATAACCACTTCCGGTTTTAGTAGTGTGTTACGGGTTGTAATGGTATACGTGTCTTTGACATACTAAATCGATTGCAGAAAACTGCTTGTCGCTATCTATTACCATTTTTGTTCTATGGCGATAAATACTGAAACCGGAAATGATTAATTTTAACTACTTCTTGTTTGAATAGAGAGTTGACGAAGGGTGTGGAAGTTATTCTTTGAACGCTGAATCAATTGATAGCAGTAAAGTACTGGAACCGACGTAATGGAGTTATAGCAGTAAGGGGGAGATACTTTTGCTCCTGACTGTACATTGCATTTTTTGCCATCCAATTTTTCAATTACAAAGCTCATTATTTTTTAATTTTTTAAAAGCCAACTGCAATGCGATACCTCTTAGAGAAAACATTATCGACGATGAAGCTAGCAATGGAAACACAATGGTGATGTCTTTCAAGTTATGCCTCTCAAGTTATTATAATTTGTGTTGGTAAAATTTAAAAGGATATCTGTCTATGAATGATGAGAACGGAATATATTTATACGGATGTTTCTGTTAAAAGTAGACGGATAAAAAAAACTGATTAATATGTTATGTTGGTGCGACTGAAATATTTACTTTGACGTTTGGTGGGAAACTCACCATAGCAACAGAACCCAGAGATGGACTAAAGTCATGAGTCTAATGTCACGAACTCCGTTCACGTGCAGCAAACAGGCTGGTGCACCTACGCAGTTAGGAAATTCTACATTGTTGAACAAAATCGTGTGAAAGTATACTATGGAGAACACACAATTGCGAGTGATTTTCAAATTGGGACATTCTGTAGGCTGAAAAAAAATTAAAAGTACACTTGAACCAGGAATGGCAACTGAACACACAATTCACCGTTGGTTTGTCAGATTTCATTCTGTTGACACAGCATTGCAAACTTAGCCCTTGGGCACCGAGCAATAGCATGTTCGAATGAGTTTCTCAGAAACACCATGGAAAGTGTTCGCAGCATAGCAGACGATTTAGGCATTCACCACACCACTGTCGTTCGATGACTGCGAGCAAGCAGCAAGGTGAGAAAGTTGAACTTATGGGTGCCACATGAGTTGTCAAGATTTGCCGCCTGGAAGATGTGCAGTTCTGTGAATGTAAGAAAGAATCGGAAAAGATTCCTGCATCGAATCGTCACTTCTGATGAAAAATGAATCTCTTATGACAATCGTAAAATGTCAGGTCAATAGGTGGATAGTGATCAACTTCTAGGATATCTCGTAAACTACCTCTCACACACAGGTGTTGTTGCTGGTATCGAAGTCTATGGGGGGATGGTTCATCATGACCTTCCCAGGCAAACTGAAACTATGAATCAAGATAGCTACTTTAAGGAAGCTGAATCGGTAGCTAAACTCCTAAATTGCTAAGTTCCTTGAAATACTCTACAAGCTTGTGCACAAGCATCCAATAATGGCAGCAGACTTGGTCTTTTCATGTTAAACAACAATACTCGTCCACATGCTGTACGAGCTGCTTCGTGCCTAAGCAGTTAGCGTAGGGCCTTTGGTGTGGGAGATCCGGGTTTGATTCCCGTCGGAAGCTCACGTGGTTCGGATTCCACATTAATCATTAGGCGCACGTCTCATATAGCCTCGCTGCTGAAGGGAACGCTAAACTCAACTCAAATCAAAACATTCTGCACAAAGAACGGTGCAGGTTCTCCCTAGCATCACAGATTCCAGTCTTCTTTCGCCACAGAATCCAGTCGTTGGCGGAGTGATGACAAAATTGCGTGTTTGCAGAAGGCGACCATTTTGATCAACTAGGTATTTTTTGTCCCTTTAGAAATGCACCTGCGGCAGATATTTCGTTCGGACCTACCTAATATGATTCATGATTATATCAATTAATATATCTATTATGTCTTACAACTTTCTTTCAATTAATACAAACATATTTATAAAGATGTATCAAATGGTAAAATTTGTATGACCTATATCCGGTCAACTAACTGTTACATGATTTGAAAAGGAAAGAAATTGCTAGAGAGGATTCATGTAATCTTCAAAAATAATACTTAATCAAATATTTGAAGTAATACTTGGTTTCACATAAAACACAAAAAAGATGGGACAAAAAAAAATATATCTCATGGGACGAATAAAACAGGTGGCTGTCCAGATCTTCTCCTTGTGAGATCCCTTGAGTGTCTTCCAATCTGCTGTTCTTATTGAAAATAGCGAGAAGGGGAAATCGACATTTTTTCAGCATGGCACTACTGATGAGTTCTAAGGATGCATTTCGCTTGTCTCTGTCTGTAAATCATGTCGTATGCCTCTTTCTTGTTTTACAAGTAGTGCATGGGTAAAATGTATGTGTGTCGCCGTTAAGAAAATACACAACAATAGATACAATCTGCTAGTGAACAGTATATTTTGCTACACATAGGTATACAAATGAAATCTTTAAGTTTTACATCCCACGATTATACCGGCTAGGCTAAAGGAGGCGGTGATAATGAGAAATGAACGAAATTGTGCAATGAAGAAAGTGGGACGAAATGGGAGAACCAACGCACACGGTGTTTGTCAACCACAAAGTTCACTTGGAGCGAGCTGGGATCGAACCAAGGACCCCATGCACATAGATATACAATTGTATAGGTGCCAACTACATATGTGCTCAGTGACTTAAGAATCCAATCAAGATTTTTAATGCATACTTAGCATCTATTAAGTTTTTGCGTTGAAATTAATTTCGAAATTACATTTCAATGCTGTGGAAAAAAAATTGTGCATATGAACCACATTGATTTCAGGTAGGGATGCATATGTATTGAATTACCATTTATCAACTCTACTGTACTCGTATTTTAGTCTCATTAGGTAGCTGGGACGTTAATGATCGAATGATTTATGTTTAGTAATAAAATAAAAATAACTATTATAGTGTACGAGGTGATTACTAAAAGTACGTGTCTTTAGATATAACTCGAACCATGTTCAATATTTAAGTGAGACCTTTCCGTCACTTGTCAACGTAATCTCCGTATACTTCCACATACCATTGCAAGCTTTGAATCTCACTATCAAAAGCGTCTGCGAAGTCATTTTGAGCAGTATTTTTTTAGATGCTGAAAAATGTCACTTCCAAGGGCATTTCTACACGGAAAATGTCTGCCTCGCAATGAATTCTTCAGTTTTGAAAACATACAGAGGTCATTGAGGGATAGTTCTTAGGAGCAGAATAGGTGAGAGACCACTTCCATGTTCTTTCTCTGTATATGAGAGGCCATCTTTTCATCCAGCAATCAAGGAAGCTTGGCAATCTCAAGCGATCTGCCAAAATTCTTTCAATAATGTACACTGAGAAAAACCCGTTAGCCGGACAGCAGTATATTGTAAAGTATACGGAATCCTTTCGCTTACTACAGAAATCAGTACAAAGCATACGCACTGCCCTTAGGTGTTATATCATGCCGTTGCAGGATGTCTGACGTCTAACAATCTTACGTATATTACATACATATATGTATGTTACATTCGTCAGCTATATGTTATACGTCTATTTGAATGTGAAATCCTGACCGCGTATATTGTTTCATACGGAAGTTACGTATAGATGAAACATTTATGTGAAAAGTATTATAAAATATACGTTTTCAATTATACGTTTGCTGTTCGTTAAGTTCAAAAAATACAGATTTATACATGTAATCTACGTTTTATACGTGCGCCACATACGATTTTTTTCCCAGTGTAGTGACAGAATCCTGTAAGGTTACATATATCCTCAACGTTGGCAGATCTTCAGTTGACCTTTTCCCCCCATAAATTTCCACAGAATACAGTTAGCAATGGCAGCGTCTCTACAACCATTCTTCACCTGATAATGAATATCGATACCGTTTTCACAACATGGAGACAAAATCTTTATTAGGCATCTCTATTGTGAAATGCGTCACTTCAGGTCGGTATCAAGAAAGGCTTTTTTCTTTTCACTGGTAAATATAATACAGAAAGGAACATAGTATCTTGAAATTATGTACAGGTAAAGCTTCAAAGTCTAAAGTTGATTCAGTTGTAAAATCTATCCTTATTAGTGTTTTTTTAGCTATGGCAAAATGGCGTGTGCCTATGGTACGCACCTCGTATATTATCAGGTGAATGTAATTATATGAAATTGATTATTTACATTACCGAGTTTGCATCAATTATAAGACAGTTGAGTAAGTTTTAACAAACTTCAGGTAATTGTGGTATTTAAAATCAAGGCCGTGCCGTGGGGAGGGGGCCAGCGGGGCGACGGCCCCGGGCGCCGAAGTAAGGGGGCGAAAAATTCGGGAGAAAAAAGGAAATAAGATAGAAAAAATTGCTTGGAATATATGTAAGGGGGCGCCGTCGTATACTCTCGCCCCGGGCACTGATTTTCCACGGCACGGCCCTGTTTAAAACAAATACTATATCACTCCTTTTCATATTAAAAATGCTGTAACTTCACAGTTCAGTATTTATTTCAGTAATCTGTACCTCCTTCATGCCCTTTTACGTCTCTTAGGGGGAGCCCTCAGTTTAGAACTCATTGATTTATTGAATATGTTACAAAAAATAAACTATGAGATGTTGTGATATATCCTAAAACTACCAAAGTGTGAGCAGCCATTTAAAATTTGAATGTCGGCGCCTACGCACCGTGCACAAATAAATGCTACAATATTATTAGCAGTTAACAGAAAAAGAAAAGTTCAAGGATGAGACATTTACCAATCGATAGATCTGATTGAGCTGAACAAAATGATATGCGTAAGTGTACAAGCTCATGCGTAGTTTTCGAGAAAAACGGGCAACACAATTGATTTGTAAATTTAAAAAAGAAAATGATGCTGTACGACAACCAAGTCACTTATTGACCTGAAACTAATACTGAAATATACCCTCAATTAATTAAACTGTTAATTATGAACTAGCAAAATGGCGATACAGAGAATAATTAATGACATATAGCCTAAAATTTTGATTAACTTTTAAATTTTAAATCTTGTTTTTCTAAAATATTGTGCAAATATAAGGCATATACCGGTCGATAGATTCCGTTAAGCTGACTGAACAAGAGGATAAATTCTGAAAATGAAATCTTTGAGTTTTACGTCCCACGGCTATGCCAGTTAGGCTAAAGGAGAAGTGAATGAAGTGGTGGGATGAAGAAAGTGAGAGGAAACGGGAGAACCCCGAGAAAACCCACACACACGGTGTTTGTCCACCACAAAGTTCACTTAATGGGGGCTGGTATCGAACCCGGGATCCCAAGCATCAGAAGTGAACGTTCTACCACTGAGCCACTGCGGCCCCGAGGATAAATTCTGATCTGTAGTTTTGAAACTGAGTCGATAACAGCCGAATAGAGCCCGTCCTTGGCCGAGCTAGGCCACCAAAAGCTATGGAGTACTTGCCCACTAAATTTGGTTTAGATCCAGCCAAAAAATACCGAGAAATACGTAGAGTACTACATACAAAGAGAACCAACAGAAGTCGAGCCTGTCCTTGACCGACCTCGACCACCAAATATAGCGATCATTATTACTCAAATGGTGCCAAACAAATTTCGTTGAGATCAGGCCAGTAGTTACCGAGAAACAAAGTACCATATACAGGGTGTTTCTAAACAACACCGACAACGTTTAGGAGGCGATTCCTGACACAAAGATAAAACAAAAAGTATAGACCAACGTGGGGTGCACAAATGCTTTCTTTCAGAGTTATAAGCTGCCGCAAACATGACAAAATGATATTTAAAGACTCATTGCTCCAAAACCGTGGGACCTACCGTAGTCGGGTCAAGACTTCACTTAGGAACTAATATGTGCCCTATCCAAATATGCAAGTTTCAGAATACCGAGGATTCTGAAACATGTATTTTTGGATAGCGCAAATACTAGTTTCTAAGTGAAGTCTTGACACGACTACAGTAGATCCCATAGTTTTGGAGCTATGGACCTTAAAAGTTAATCTTCTCCCCCATATTTTTGGCAGCCTATAACTTCGAAAGGAAGCATTTGTGCACTCAGGTTGGTCTGTACTTTTTGTCTTATCTTGGTGTCAGGAATCAGCTCCCAAACGTTGTCGGTGTTGTTTTGAAACACGTTATGTATATATATATATATATATATATATATATATATATATATATATATATAGTGAAACTATAAGCTCCTGTATGATTACGTTGGAAGCTAATAAAAACATCCTGTCTCAGCATTCGTGTCTGGTGTTCAATTTACCATGTGATCAATTACAGGATATTTACCATTAAAGTGTGTGCTTAAACATTGATCCATCATGCATCTCCCTCTCAATTCAAATACTTCTCCTCAATTACCTCACAATGATAGGTCAATACGAAACAAAAAAAAATATATATATATATATATATATATATATATATATATATATATATATATATATATATATATTTGCATCACAAATCAAACAGGGGAGACTATGCGCACAGTTGCTGGGAAACAAGATGGCAGCAAGGAGTCTTAGTTAGCAGATTACCATAATTTGTTTCACTTTTATTAGTACTTAATCTGGTTTTTGTTTTCAGTGTAATCCAACAAGTGGTAAAATTCACAGTATTGGTAGAAATATTTATTACAATGGTTTCCGTGCTCAATTTTACTACAAGTGTCATTTCCCATAGTTAGAGAAATAGTAAAATAGTATAAAAACAGAGCGAAAGTCTGAAGAAACGACAATATGCAAATACATGGTCACATTGCAATACTTGGAATGTTTTCGTGATGAATTTTGTTGAAGAACAATAAATAGAATGATGAGATGCCATATCGTTTTATAATGTACTAATCATCATATCTTTGCTACTGTCAGGGTTGAATAGAAGGCTAGGAATGATGGAATGGATGACCCATTACCCGGTCTGACTCGGTGATCCCGTATGATCCGGAGGTGACCCAGAATAATGGGTAGTTAAGTTTCACAATTATATTTACTGAATCAGATGTTGCTAAAAAAATGAAATATTTGTTTATATTTATCTTAAAATTTTGAAAAGAATATGCATCATCTATTCCAGAGGACATAATAATATTAATAAACTAATTTCCTTTTTAAATTTGGTGACTTACATGCTTTAGTTTATAAAAATGAAAACACTATTCTTAGGATTTGCTACGCAATATGATCTGTGCTGTGCTGACGAGCGTCAGTCTTAAAGAAAGAGAAGTTTCCCGATAATCCTCCTTATCTCTTTATCTTGAAAATATAGTTGGTTATCACAAAATTGGTGAAAACCAGTTTTCTTAACGCGACAAAGTGATCTAGCTACAGTATGTCTCGACTAAAGAAAATTACAACTTTAGATTACAGGTGTACCTCGATAGTAACTTTAAAACAGGTCGACTGATTTACACATTTTGTAAAAATCCGTTTTTGAATGGAGGAAAGTGATTTTTGTACGATTTTACTTTAGTAATTAGACGCATCTGCTGAAACAAATTTTTGGAAGTGCCTCAACTGCAAACGATTTGTAATTAAACTTGCTGAAAACCCGTACAAGAAAACAATTTGGCTGGAATTTGAGTTTGGAAAAGCATATAGTGAGCATCTCAAAATATTATCTATAATCACCTGAATTTTAACTTGAAACAACTCTATGATTATCATGAATTTTGATTTTAAAACATCTCGGTACGATTTAGCTAGGTTCGAACTTGGTTTCTGCCTTCTGTAGAAACACTATTATCGGAATATATCTAAATTTTACCTTAAAGTCACTCCTACGACTTTCATGAGATTTGGTGACAATTTGTGTTTGGGGAACAAGAAAGCGATTTGCTTACTGTTCAATTTTGAAAAGAAAAAGAAAGTTCTCAGACATTTTTGGCACATATACGAAGCTATTTTACTTAAAGGTTGATCAAGAATAAAACATTGAAACGAATATTGAAAGAATATGGTCTAAGGTCTATATTTAAATAATCATTTGCCTTGGTGGAAGTGGGGAAAATCCCTTAGAAATATCGGTTTGCCAAATCACAATACGAACCCAACCGACCTTTTGTGATTGTAAAATCTGAATGCTTAGTTAAAAATATCAATGCTTGAGATGACACTTGAATTCACAGTAGTCAGTATTCTTTTCTTTTACAGTACTCAGCTGTTCTCAACTGCAATCGTTAGAGACGATCCTTTTTCTCAACAATGTTAATATTATGTAGCATTAATTATCCCAAATTTCGCATTTATGTTGTATTTATTTTTTAAATGTAGCACAATCTTTTTTTTTAAAAAATATGGAACTTGTAAATAGTATATTTTTGGTAGTGAGGTGTATATCTAATACAAAAATGAGGATATGTCGTGATTAGGTGCACATTCTTGCTATGTGTTCACTGAAACGCAGAAATTAATGCAAAAATTTAAACACTTTCTCAAACCTCATACCTGGTTAAAGAATAACGTGCAGCAAGACTACCAATTCTTCTTTTGAGTTTGTTCTCCTATCAGTAACAACCATATTATACTTGAAAGTCAATCTCTCGGCATCAACACTCGAAACTGGCAAAAATATTGAATAACGAGCTGACAGCAAAATATTTATGGTTAAGTTTTAAACTGTTTAACAATGATACAATGTCAACTTCCTTATCCTCTGTTGGGAACTTCAATAACCTTACTTTTAAATTCACGGTAAGCAACCGACAGATCATGAATAGAACATTTTCACCATTAAACACCGTCAAGGGTTTAAACACCAGTTCAGTTTTGCTGATGTCTGCATCTTTATGAAGTGAAACAGTTTCTGGATCAAATAACTCGCAGAGCTTTCTCGTGAATGCAACGTTTTTAACGTTAAATAATATTGGAAATGCACTTTTTAGTTATTATTAGAATAATTAACAAGAATTCCACTTTTCGTTTTCATTCGCACTTATCGCGAGTAATGCCGAATTTCGCAAAAATTCGCGATAATATAAACGTGATTTCTGCCTCTGAAACAAAAAGTTTGAGGTTTCCTGAAACATATACAGCGAAAAAGTTTCGTCTCTAATAATCGTTCATTATTTCACACTCGGTTGCTTCATGGTGAACAAATATTAATTTCAATGAATCGGTCAATATATTAGTGTTGCCAGACACAGCAAGCGAAATTACACATGCCTTCCGTCCAAATTGCACAATTTTACACACAAAATAGAAGACAGCCCCCACAAAATTGCACAATACATAACTACCTATCTATAGGCCCTATGTATATTATGTCTGATGATGTTCATATCTATACATACATCGACTTGCCATTGTTCAAAGATTCAGCGTTTGATTTATTATTATTATTATTATTATTATTATTATTATTATTATTATTATTATTATTATTATTATTATATTATTATTAGTAAAATCGTCACCTTCTTTTCGTTCAATAAAACACCTCCCATCCCTCTCATTCACTATGTTCTTCGTCTCTTTGCATAATGGCATTTTCTTGACAAGTGGTGAGAAGACAAAAAAGACTCCGTCTCATATTTTGGCCAGCATCAAGGATCAATATTAATTCATATTGCCTTGCTTGAACAAAGCAGCTTTGCTTAGGGGTGCTAATGGTCATGACACCCGCTTCTGAAAAACAAGAAGTGAGGTGCCGAGGGAGCGAGATATGTTTTAATGAGCCGTCCTGGAGTCAGGCGTTGACGCTCGTAGATTTTAGAAGGAAATTTTCAGCAAAAAATGGAAATAATAAATATTTGAATGAAAGGAACTTTGCAAAAATAATGATCAAAATTTTGAATTGTGCCAAACTACACACAAAATGCACACAGATTGGCATTACACACAAAATGCACACAAAGGACAAAATTGCACACATTTTGTGTAATTACACACACATTGGCAACGCTGCAATATATATGATATGAGCCGTTGCTAAGTGAATGGATAAATGATGCATCCTTATCTCCCTTTATCCGTTATCTTCCTTTATGGCAACTGTGGAACAAACCAACAAAGAAAGCAAAATGTATACATACTTTATTAAGCAAAGCATAGGAGAGGGAGAGAAATGCAACGTTTCTTTTTTATCGAAATAATGTAATATAAGTATTTCTGGTGAAGAGTGAATTGATAAAAGGAAAGTAAGACATTTTAAATCATATAAACCCCTCAGTATAAAATATATAATAAAAAATAACCAATTTAAATATAACCTAATGTATAGGTCTATATATTACGTATCTGACTCCCTTCTTACCACAGTTGTGAGGTTTACTCTTTTTTTGAAGGCTCTGTATAATAATGTGGAAAAGAAAATAATAATAATAATAATAATAATAATAATAATAATAATAATAATAATAATAATAATAATAATAATAATAATAATAACTATATTAATAAACATGAAAGTCTGCACATTTTAAAATCCCGATAGAACAATGCCGGGACGGGACATTTTCTCCAAAATCGTGACAGAGGTAAACCCTACCTACAGTTTAGGTGGAATCCGGATTATCGTAAATGCGTTAAAATTCCAAGGGCCTCCCAACAGAAATCGAACCCGGTATCTCCTGCACCAAAGACACGCGCGCTATCAACTAGACCACCGAGGAAGACCATAGTTGTTGGAAATGTATCGTCACATATAGAAGGTAATCAGAAAACTTCTTGCCATTTTTGACGTCTCATGAATCATGCGCTCATAGAGAGGAAACAGAACGAAGAGCGTGCTTGCGAAGCGACCGGGAGTTAATCTGAAAATACATCTTCCGTAATACAGGTACAGTTCGCAGAAAAAAAAACTTGCAACATGAGCATGTAAGTTTATTGTGAAATGACGAAGTCTTTTGCTCCAAAATAAGTGTGCAGCGGAGGACGCCGAGGTTTCTCTTGCGTGATTCGGGCCACTTAGACGTTATATTGATTCTCTGGGCTGTTAGGCGTAGTTTCACAACAAATTTAGATGCTCATGTTGCAGGTTTTTTTTTGCTGCGGACTGTACGTTCGCACATACAGCAGTCATAGCTCGTCCAGTGTCGAAGAGATCTGGAGGTATCGAAGAACCTTGTTCATGTATATTTGTAGTATGATTTTAAAATGGGATTAGTCAGCTGGCGCATCAAATGACGCATGTGCCAGGCATTTGGGGAAAATGCCGTGAACGAACGCTCCATCAGGCATTGGTTTCAAAAATCCTGTTCGGGAGATGTGAGCCTTTCGGACGAACCTCACAATGGACGACCACATATGTTGGATGGCGAGGCCCTGAAAGCAGCCATCGAGGAGGACAATAGTCTCACGTGTGATGAGCTTGCAGAAAGGTTCCATATTTCCACTGAAACAGACAGACTGCACCTGCATGGCATAGGGAAGTCATACAGGTTAAGCAAGTGAATGTCCCACACATTGTCGGCAGCTAACAAGGAACGACGAGTGACAATATGCTTTTCCTTGCTCAGACATCTTTGATCGTTTGCTCACTGCTGACGAAAAGTAGGTCTTCTGTGACACTCCTAAGCGTACCAGAGATTGGTTGTTGTCACGTGACCCTGTTTCATACACCTCAAGACCATCTCTGCACGCACGAAAGGTTATACTTCCTGCATGGCGGAATTGTCAGTAGTGATGCATTACGAGCTCCTTCCACCTTGTCAGATCATCACTGCTGACCTCTACCGTAGTGGTTGCAAAGGGTGCACCGTGCATTGCGGCAGGAGCAGCCAGCATTCCGAGAGGAGACCCTTAAGCAACTTGCCATGCACCATAGTTACCGGACTTTGTGCCAACAGATTACCAACTGTTTCATTCCGTCGAAAACCACGTCCGTAGTGGTTCCTTTGCAAACGAGGGAGATCTACGTAACACACTCATGGACTTCTTTGCATCCACGACCGCTGAAATTTATTGCGCAGCTGCACGAAAGTTGACAAAAGGTGTTGGATACAGATGAAGATTACTTAGGGACCTAAATGTACCGTACACTGTGTTGCCGTTTGTTTATCACTGCTCTAGAACGGCAAGAACGTTTTTGATTACCTTGTAGAATTGAAAAAATCTGTCTACCTATTTATTTACAACGCAATTATCTAGATACTAAATATAATTTGAATTTTGTATTTGACTGGGCAATATTGACATTAAAAAACCAAAAGGATAAGTTGGTGAACAACAAGCAGTTTGGAAAACGATGCTTCAGACATGTTTTTCTTCGTTTCTTACTGCGTTCTTCGATGATAAAAGTTGAAATACACCAGTTTATTGCAAGGAAACGTATGTCACACATATTGGTCTATCGTTGTTCCAAGCAGTGTGACATTTCTGTTCTTTCTTCACTGTTATAAGATGAGAAAAAATCAAACTTACGGTAATGTATCATTCGACATTATAATCAACGTTGAGAGAGTTGGAATCTGATCACTGGTTAGACCTCCTGGTTTCGAATCCCGGATCGCTGGAGCTATACTTTCTACAATGTTATAATAGTTTTGTGTTTTGAAGGATTCTGCAGCTATCAACGCTTTCATTCCAACTTTATTGATACAATACTCTAGCTCTGCTGGTTGATATGCAGGATTGATGTTAACCTGAAATTAAATGTAATAATATTTAACATTTAGTCGAGTCAATGAAAGAAAAAATATAAAATGTATTGTGTAATTTTGAAATTTAGCACAGTTGTGGGAAGGAGTGTCATAAACAACATAATAAAAGTCCCCAAGAGTAGGCGGTGGAGAGGGTTTAAAGGTAGATTTTCAAGTGTTTCTTAAATATCAACGATTATGGGGTTTACCAAAGAAAACTCAAGTACATAATTAAACTACATTAAATTTCCTACGAAAATAGTTCTATAATAAAAATGATCGAAAATAATATTAGTGTCGAATCCACAGTTTTCGGATTGATCGATCCTTACGTTGATTTGTGACAATTCCGATGTGTTTTAAGTACAACTTTAGGCCCCAGTGATGGTTAGACTCCTACACACCTAGGAGAATGAGAGAGGTGATGTATTAAATGATCAAAAACGACCGATATTAATGTCGAATCCATAGTTTTCGGGGTTCCTAAGTTGATTGGTGATAGTTCCCAGTTACGTACTCAGGGGAGTAAGATCCCTAGCATCATTAGGAGGGCTTGGGAAGTAGGGAACGTGTAAAAATAATTAAAAAGTGACCTATATTAGTACTGTATCGGATTCATAGTTTCTGATACGAATAGTTACACTCGCGATGCAGTTTACTCCCATTACATTTAGCTTCATTAGCACCCTAGGGGGTAGGAAGGGGATGAAATGTAAAAATAATCGGAAACAACCGATCGCTCAGATGAATAGTTTCATTGTCGGTATCGGTAAAATCCAAGTTCATCCTCTATCGGCATGATGGGGGGGAAGAGGTGAAAAATAAAACGTCTCAAATGATCCAGATTATTGTCGAATCCATATTTTTCGGGGTCGGTAGCTGCTAGGTGACATTCCCGATGACATTTAAGTTCAAGTTTGGCAAGAACATGCATTCCAGTTGATTGGAAATTTACATGGGGCAACACCGAAGATTATGCTCATAGATATATTTAATGTAGGTGCATGAATGTACTTGCTCGCGTAACTCTGAAACAACTGGAGCAATTTTAATCAAACTTGGTAAACATATGACTTACAATCTGGAAGAAATACAATGGGAGTAAGACATCCCAAGGGTTGGAAGCTGGAGGGGGTGATATGTAACAATAAACTAAACCGACCGATATTAGTGTGCAGTCCATAGCTCGGGGTCGCTAACATGGGTATTGATGTTCCTAATACCGTGTAACTCCAAGTTTAGCGTCATCGGCAGTGGGAGGGAGCAGAGAAGAATTCATGAAAAAACATTATTCGGAATCAATGGAAAGAAGAAAAAAGAATCGTATAGGGTATTTAAAAAAAAAGGTTTCAGAAAAGAACACTTGCTAAAAGACATGATGGAAGGATGAAGAGGAAAGAGATGATAAAAGACTACAATTAATGAACAAGGATAAAACGAATAAATGCCATTAAGAAATAACGCGGGAACTGTAGCTCATGGAAGTTTTAAATTTTTAAAAACTAAGTTCACCTTTATAATAATGATCAAAGTTACGTACCTAGGAAAGTAATTCTCAATTTATCAACTTACCAACACTAAACCTGCTTTGGCAGCGCCTAGTTGAGTAAGATACCATTCTATGGAGTTAGGGCCCCAAAGACCTAACCTGTCTCCATGACGTAATCCCACATTCAGTAGTCCTGCAGCAATTTTGTTTGCCTGTAATGAAGTCAATAACAGCATATGATTTTTGTTGATTCCCAAAATTTCATATTTTAGCATGAAGCACATCATTAACATCAAAATTGCATAATAATAAAAAGCTATTTCATAAGGGAAATAATGTCAACATAATACTTGTAAGTGCTATTGATTAGTGTTTACACCAGAATACCTTGAGTTGCTTTAAATAGAGTAGTTCGTTAATGTCACATAAAGATATATAATAAGTCATGCAATATTTCCACAACCCAAACAGCAAGGGAGTATATACGCCGTGATCAACCGTAAATACAAGATCAAACTGGTTTTAGAGGTAATGTGGCAAGCGAACTATTTAACACGGAGACCGTCACAAGGTCAGATTTTAGTGGCAGTAAAAATAAGTACTTAACAACGCCTGATACGTGAATTGTTACTATGAGCTCGAGCTCGGGCATAATGCCACGGCAGAAACCCAAAACATTTGTCATGCGAAAGGGAAAGGTGCAGTGGACCACAACGTAGCAACTCGTTAGTTCCTGAAATTTCGTGCAGGTTATAAAAACGTCGAAGATCAGCCAAGATCCAGCTGCCTCAGGGTAACTAATAGATTCTGAGATCATACGACACACCATTGAGGAAAATCCATCCACCAGCACACGACGATTGTGAAACCAACTCGGAATATACCAGCCCACTGTAGTGCGTCACCTTCATGGATCCGGGAAGCTGCCGAACTATGGTAGCTACATGAAGTCAGAGTCAGAGGAGGGTGGATGTGTGCCGATAATTGCTGCAAAATCAGGGAGAAGTGCTTTACCTAAAATGAACTGTCACGAACGACGAAAAGTGTGTGGTTTCCTAAATCCATATGTGCAAAAGCAATGGTTGAACAAGGGCCAAGTTCCACAACCGGTCGTCAAATAGAGCCGTTTCAAGCGTTAAAGCCATGCTTTGTGTCTGGTGGAACTACGAAAGGGTAATTCATTTCGAGTTCGTTCCTAACGGCACTGCCGGTGTTTATTCTCAACATTTGGAGCGAATGTATGTTGCATTACACCAAAAATATCCTTCATTGGTAAACCAAAAGCGCGTCCTATTGCAACAGAATAACGTAAAATCACACGCGGCTAGAACACATTTCAGGAACTTGATGGCATCGAACTGATGCTACACCAGGCATGTAGACCTGACCTTGCTTGTTCCGGTTCATAGAGACTTCCTGAAATCACGATGCTTCACCAAGCAGCAGGAAGTCAAGACAGCAGTAACTTACATCTTTGCCTCTAAGAACAACACGTGATGTCGACGTGGAATCAAGGAATTGACAGGAAGGTGACTGCAAACAGTTCAGTGTGAGGAACTATACTTTGAATGTTAACCTGATTTCATTCTACTTTAATAAACACAGGTGTGTTCTATAATAGAATATTGCAAGTGTTATGATTTATCCTTGTATGTATAAATTCATTCGTCACGCTTACTGCCCGTGCAACTTATACTCTGAACGAGTATTGTGTTGAAATTATTTTCCATGTGAAATAACTATTCATCGTTAAGGAATCTTAATGTTAATATAGGGTTTATGATGAAATGTGAAACTGAGAATCAACTGATTTTATGAAAGGTATAACCTATTAAGAAAGAAAAGGCTAATCATCTTGAATCAACTGGTTCAATTCGAAAATTTGTAATCGTCCAAATCTAAAATTACGGTATTTATACAATTCTGAAATACTGTTTATTACACATGTTGTATTAATTATTTGCAGTATATTGAAAGATTGTCTATTTTGGCTAAGTTTAGAAAGACATTAACTTAGTGGTTTCCATGAGGTAGCCGCTAATCGAAATTATTATATTTTGAGGATCTGTTTATAAAGGGAGAGAAGTGGGGTGCCGTAGCAGATAAAGTATCTACCTATCAATCGGATGGCGTAGACTCGTTACCTGGGTAGAGTGGGATGTTTTCCTTCCGTTCTCCTTTCGTTCCAAAGCGATGTGAAATGGATACATGAGGAGCCCTGTGGTCTTAAAGGGTCCAGAACGTGGTGCATCACTTCCTATACTTAGTTCAATACATATATAATAAATGTTTATTTTTCAATAATATTTTGTTCAGGGGGTTTAAACCCCGAAACACCCTTGCGGACGCCACCATATCAAAGTCAATACAGTGTGGAGCTTTACCTTCACATCGTTCGTGAAACACCTTGCCCTATCCCAGTTATGAGACACCTTCATTTACAAAGGTGCTGGAGAGTTACATGTCTTACTAGTTAGTCACAAATCTGAATATAAAAATATTGAAAAAATTCTATCAACAGTCGTATTCAAAGAAATTTCAACACCCACCTGGCTTCCATGAATTCTATACTACTATCCGTACTCGTATATGCATTTTGAACCGGAACACTAAGACAAGGAAGGAGACATAATTTTGAAGGAGGGGGTAATTTGAGTTCATCTTACATTCTTGACTGTTAATTTTGTAGACATGTATTTATATGTGCAAACACCTAGAAGTTTTAGGCAATGCTGCAGGTGGGCGCAGCGGTGGCTCAGTTTTCCCTAACAGGAATAACATTTTGGATACTGTCCACAAGTTTAAATAGGAACAGTATATCGATCTCGAAGTTCAACCGATTTTCTTTGCTTTCCATTTTTTAAATCAAGCCTTTGCTAAAAGTACTTCAATCGACTCCCTTTGTTCCGAAAGAATTTAATGATCAACTCATTTGCCACGCTCCCGAGAGATACCTAGGTATTTTTCCGCCTCTTCTTTTGAAGTATAGAGACATATAAAAAGTAACTAGACATTTGCAATATAATGAAAAGTAATGATTTGAAGGTCAATAATGATCATAATTTATTTGTCACTCCAGGTGTGAATTAGTGTGAAGATTCCACAAGAGAAGTAACGATGCCGCGACACAAAGGAGCAAAAGAGTTGAGTGATTTTGAACGTGGTTGGGTAATAGGATAATGCGACGATCTCGATGCAATTCAAAAGCAAATTTCCCGAAACCTTTAGATTCCATTATTCCCCACAATCAGGTTATTATCCGGTAGAAAGATATCAAAAGGGCAGTGTGAGTACTCGCTCTGGCGAAGTAGACCAAATGCAACGCCAGTTGAGGTTTACAAAAAGGTGTGTGGAACAAAATTCCAAATGCAAGGTTGCACACATGTCAGAATACTGGAAGTGAGTTGCCAGATATCTGTATCAAGTAAACTATTATGGGAGAGCTGCAATACGTGAACCTTGCTTCTAGAGCCAATATTGCTAAGCGGAAGCAGTGAGCAACAAATATGGTGAGACTCGATGTCAACTTTTGTGCCAGGTAATCTCATGGACGCAAATGAATCTGAATACATCGACATTTTACAGAGTGGTCTGTTATTGATATTTTTCTCTGGTGTTGTTTGGAAAGATAGCAACTCTGTTTATGAAAGTTGACGCGATATATATTGTCAAAAGTATCTAAGCCTGACAGATACAAAATAGTGTCCAAAACTGCCATGAGTCAGTCATTCCTCGGATATGAATCCAATTGATCATGCCTGGGCCAGCTAGATCGTGCCACCAAACGGCGTCTCCAAAAACCCACTTCCCGTGGAGAACTTCTCCAATATTTGCGTAAAGAATGTGCCAAAATCACGGAACTCATTAATTCCATATTTCAACGGGTTAAGAATTTGCCTCAAGCTAGAGGTCGATCAAAAGATATTAATTAGGCTGTATCCCTTAATTATCATTTGGTATCTGTATTAAGTGGGTCCAATTAAATAAAGAATAAAGTTTATAAATAGTGTAAATATATGTGAATTTGTGACTCACATCAATGGTTATAGTGTATTGCCAATAATCCAGCGAACTGTGACATGGAAAGAGTGTATTTTTTGTTTTATTCTTTACTGTGAGCGTTATCTAGCAGTGTCTTCGTCTATTGATCAGTTATTGATTGGAACTGAAAGAAAAGAAAACTCAATCAGCTCTCATTATTTTTTCTCTCTGTGTTAATTACTGTGTACCAGAACATTAAAAGCAACAATGAATAAGGGTGCCGATTTCTCTGTAATTTTTTTGGGGGGGGGGCATTCAAATGCAGAGGGTATATATATGAAGATTTTAAGATAAATTGCACTAAAATTATGCCAAATATTGTATAATATTCATGAATACAATAGGGGGGCCCACATGAGTTTTGGGGAGGGGGTAGCATTGGCGGCCTTGACAATCAACTTCTTTGTTTGAGAACTACAGACAACTAATGTGTTTTATCCTAAGTCATTGTTTTCCCTCTTAACTTTATGTAACGATGTTTTATGTAACTTTATACAATTTAATGCCATAAGCATGAATAAACTGAGAGTTTATCCACTGTTCCACCTGCCTCGTGCACTTTACGCTCACACCTTGGCCATCTTTAGAAGAAACCAGCTATCCATCGAGCCTAGATGGATTCTTGAAATACCTTCATCTACTTTCGGACTAGGAAATCGATCGGAAGTCTTTGGGTAGTCTTACAAGAGTTACTAGGAAGTCATGGCAGCTCACTTATTAGCTAATCATCGGAATTACCGAGATTTGGATACATTGAGAAGGTAGCGAAGCCAAAGTATACACGACCAAGGTGATTCCCCACACAACCCGAATTCTTTATCTTTCCCTAACCAACAACCTGTCTTTCTTCCTCAAAGAAAACTGCCTACTATTCTCGTTGTCTACAAAATCATACTGCTCGCAGCACGAAAATACCAAGAGAATATGTCATCCGATCTTACGCTCTTCTGAGCCAAATCCCCAAAATCCAAAGTGACTAGGTCTGGTTTAAGTCAGAGAATTATATCTTCCTGTTCAAAACAGTTTTATAATTCCTCCTACTTTCACCGTACTCTTTAATAGAGTTTTCTATTTACTATTCATCAGCATGTGTCTGTATTTCGTGTAAGAGTTCACATCGCTAAAATTCTAACCATATCTTAACTTTTTCGTGTAATATCCTCAGATCAAATAAAATAAATTTGTTAAGAACATCGATATGTTAAGCATGCTTATGACAAACATATTCACCTTTTCTCTCACTTGGCTGAAAGTCAATCTCTCATTTTGATGAAGCGATACAATGGCTTCTCTGTCACTCCAGCGTTCAGCAGCCGTATCTAAAACCTGCCCAATAGTTGCAGATGTCAGTGGTTCATTCCCGGGACAGTGCCAGTAGCTCCATTTGGTTTGAGATAAATGTACGGAAGATGTGCCATATCTGAAAAAGCAAAATTTTGTGAAAAATGTTCTCAAAAGTTTCACGTAACACAAGGGATTACTCTAATTCTAAGGGTGATAGTAAGAGAGTGTATACATTTTAATAAATTGATATTATAATTGGTATCAGTAATTGATCTCTAGAGTGCTTTACTTGTTGAAGATCTCGCTACCTTTAAGGATCTTTTCCACCCTTATAGACTGTTAAATATGGCATATGACATATCAAAAAGTTAAGAAATTACATTTTGTAAATTATATACACTTTTTGTGCGAAATTATATTTTTGTACTTAATGCTAGCGTAGCTGTATTAGTTTATATACTCTTAGATTGATATCAAACTTACTTGTGGTTATATGGTTAACATACGCATATTTGTCAATGACACTCGGATTTCTCTTCCGATGGGAACTCATATGGTTTGGATACCACGTTAAGCTGTAAGTTCACGTCTTATATGATCTCGGTGCTGAGAAGGTATGGTCAAACTGCAAACCAACCAATGATAACCCAATTTCAGGAAAATACAATGTTAAACTTCCAGAAACATTATCGCGAAGAGTAAAAAATTCCTACATTGCGTCGTTCATAAATATACTTGGACCTTAGCAGATGGAAAAATACATAATCAAATTGATTATATTTTAGAAGGTAGGAAAAACAGTCTACATAATTGATATTCGGTCATTTAGAGAAGCTGGCTATGATACTGATACTGAGCAGCGATAATAAGAAAGAGATTACAATTGAAATAAAGGAAATATTCAACATCTGAAAACAGAAAGGTTTAGTTTAAAAAAGTAATATAAGAAAACCAGGCAAGAGTACGCTATAAGTAAAATCAAAGATAGCAACCAGGGCCTAAAACTGAATGGTCTTCACCAGATACTAATGAAGTAAATCTGGTAGAGGACGATAGGGGAACAATAGAAAAAAAAATACAGAGGCTTATTAAATGCTTGCAGGGACATGGGTTTGGAAATAAATCCAGAGAGAATTAAATACATGCAAGTTCGCCGGAATCGTAATACTGTAAATTAGGATACGTCAAAATATCAAATAATGCTTTCGACAAAGTGGATATTTTTAGTTGTCTAAAATCAAAATTAACATACCAAAACTATATCAACGAAAAAAGTCAAATGTCTACTGAAAGCAGGAAAATCGTGTTATTATTCAGTTGAACATCTTTTGTCTTCGCAAATTCTGTCGAGGAATTTGAAGCTTAAAATAAAACGATAATTATGCTTGTTGTGCTGTATGGTTGTAAAACATAGCCGCTTACTCTGAGGGAAGAACGCAGACTGAAAGTATTCGAGAATAAAATCCTGAGGCGAATATTCGGACCCAAGAAAAATGGGAATGGGAAAGGGGAATGACGGGAACTTCATACTGAGAAACTGCATAATTCATACCGTATACCAAACATTTATATACCGTACATTAATTTATACCGTATACCATAAAAGTTAATCAATTCTAGGAGGTTCAGGTTGGCAGATTATGAAGTCAGAATGAAAGAAACTAGTAACGAGCCAGAATGAAAGAAATCCAATCGGAAAACGACCATTAGGAAGACCTGGGCGCAGGCAAGAGGACAATATTAAGATTTATCTCGCAGAAATAGGAATACAAAGTAAAAACTGGATCCAGTTGGCTAAGAACAGAAGTCAATGGAGAGATTTTGTGAATACGGCATTGAATCTCCGGATTCCATAGGCCATAGAATTAGTTAGTTAACTCATAGAAAGTGACAATACTTTTCAACCTAGAGCACGCGGAGGCATCTTAGGAGACATGTAAAATTTAAAACTAGTATTAAGATCGACTTTGTGGTTCAAAGTTCAAATAGAAATATAGTATTTATGAAAATACATAAAACAGATATAATACGGTAGTAATGTAGAATTAAACCCTCTATACTGATATCTAGTGGTTGTTTTATATTGGCAGAACTTTTTTGTGCCTATATGGATAAGATAAGCGTCTGTGGCGTGGAAAATTTCGGTTCGATTCCCAGTGGGATTTCATGTGGTTCGGATCCCATGTTAAGCTGTAGGTTCACTTTCATATAGCTTCGGTGCTGAATAAGACGCTAAACTCAAACTCAACCAAACAATCTTTTACTAGCAAGAACACATTACTTTGAAAAATAATGGTCGTAAAAATATACTTATCCTACACGTCCTTGCCTCAGTGACAACGTATATACCAAATAGGTCACTGACGTGATGTATCTGACCTAATATTTTACACATTGATATACATAACTAAAAGCAATCCACTATTTACAGCAGGCCCGTATCTAGGGGGGTCTAGGGGGCCGCCCCCCTCCTAAATTTTTGCTGGCCTCCTTAAATTATCACGGTAGGCTTGCAAATGAACTACAATATGTGATGAACTATAATATGGTCGGGTCGGGCCCCCCTACATTTGTGGGCTGGCTACCGACCTGATTTACAGTGAGATGGGTTGGAAATATCGAAAGTCCGAGAATTATATTTGGAAAGTGAGCAATAGTTGCAGCTTGGCTTACGTAACGAATTGGCAAAATCTGAACAAAATCTCGGCTAATATCTTTTACCGTCTCAAAGGAACCGAAGTTTGAAAACTTTGAAGATATAGGCGTATGTAATTGTTTGTAAAAAATATTGAAAATAGAACAACCATTCCTCAATATAGTGTAGAAGTATGAGTATCTTTGTAGTGTAAAAATTACTTATAAAAATAACTTAAGTCAGTTGATAACTTTTGCTGTCGCAATATGTTCAAGGATTTATCAATAGTCGTATTAACGTGAGACTTCAAGCAACTCTTTACCATTTTTAACACGTTCTTTAAACAAACTCATACCCCTACAATTACATTTATGTAAGACTAAGCCATTATCGAAGAAACAGAAACCAAATCAAGTTGAGACACGTAATTATGTGGTTTGGTTACAAAACCTCGCAGCCAGAACCTTGCGGCGACAATCTCGCGGACCAAAACCTCGCCGGGCCAAAACCTCGCCGCCCAAAACCTCGCGGGACAAAATCTCGCCTGGCCAAAACCCCGCCTGGGCATAACCTCGCCGCACAAAACGTCGCGGGCCAAAATCTCGCGGGGCCAAAACCTCGCCTGGCCAAAACCTCGCCTTGCCAAAACCTCGTCGTCCAAAACCTCGCGCCCCAAAATATCGCCATACTCAAAATATCGCCTGACCAAAACCTCGTTGTAATGATCTCGCGACACAGAATCTCGCCTGATCTAAATTAAGCGAGGCGTAGTGTCGCCTGGGAAGAAATGTCGTCAGAATAAAACCTTTTCACGACGATTTCTTCAATGTAGAATGTTCTATATACTACTATATGTATATATTTAGTAATAACAGATAATTACATTTAAAAAATGACAAGAAAAATTCTAATGCATGTTTTGGAAATCTATATATATAAAAATTAAATGACTATGTTTGTTACATTATACCTCTTAAGCCATCCTACCGATCTCAATCAAATTTTCAACATAGATGAGGTTCGAGCCTAGGATGTCTTTGATAATTTCATTTTGTCGGTACAACAAAAGGGAGGGGTAGTGGGATATATATATACAGAGCTGTAGCAAGAGATTTCGGCGCCAGCGGCGAAGTAGAATTCGGCGTTCCTACTCTCACCACACCAAGCTCTTCCTTCCTTTTTTCTTTTTACTTATAAGAAAAGCAGTAGATATTGTTATACTACACTGAATTTTATTAAGCTGCAGGCGAGGTTTTGGCCCGGCGAGATTTTGTCCCGCAAGGTTTTAAGCGGCGAGGTTTTGGCCACGCGAGATTTTGGGCGGCGAAGTTTTGGCCACGCGAGATTTTGCGCGGCGAGGTCTTGGCCGGCGAGATTTTGGGCGGCGATGTTTAGGCCGCGAGATTTTGTCCGCATCCCAATTATGTATGTTGTAGGTAATAGCTTGAGTGTGGTCAGTGGGATAGTGTTGTATAGCAACCTATGTAGACCAAGGGGCAAGGGGGTAATAACTTCCCCTAGGGAACTTTTACTACTATATTAGAAGTGTTCCTTACGGTCATTAGAATCAAAAAATAGTTCTTGATCAACATGTAAGTGTAACACCTGGGTTCTAGGGCCCTTAACCATTTAGCAAACCTGTATATTTACAGACGTCGATGGAAACTCTTTAAATGACCGTAGATTAGACCGCTAGTGCAACACTGGAACAAGTTAAACCTCGATCGATTTGTAAGAGTGTATGCTTTCAGTTCACGTAACGAACGAGACATTTCTGCGTACAAAGGAAAAATAATTGAGGGATATTTAAGAAAATTTCCCTTTAAAAAGTCCCTTCTCGCGATTCTTTTAGTTATCACGTGACAACACTGCAGACTAGCTGAATAATAAAAGTATTTAAGTATTCTGTTTTATGTTCAACTTAAACTGAAAATTTCGTCTTCATCCATTAAATAGCAGCAGAGAAAATATGTGTTTTATAGTCTTCACAGGGTTCATAATAATTTATTTTCATGTAAGTACGAGTATGATTTTGTGTCAATGTTCCGTTTTATTTTTCTACAGAAAACAAGTGATGGACAACAAACAATAACGTTAAGGTTGGCTGGTTGAGAACTAAGTAAGGCGTTCTACAAGTGCACTAGGATATTCAAAACATGTCAGTGTAGCAAACTTCAAAAAATAGGAACATCAATGCCTCTGCAATGAATAAAAGAAATCGGGTAGAAGACACCGTTTAGTATCTACAGATCGATGAGGTCACGAAAAAGTTACAAATAGATCTTATTTAATCTTAGATATAACAAGGAAAAATCAATGTTGGTTAAACATTCATTATATTTCACATTTTACAGTATTTTGTAAAATCTCTGAATGTTTTACATCATTCGTTTCAATGTTACTTTCACTTTTGTTAGGTTTCAGTTTCAATATATCTACTGAAACTTTATTTTTAAAAAAGTCTCATGTCGTGTGGTATGATTTGACTCGTAAAACTATCAGTTTCCATTGTTTAAAAATGCATTGTTATTATTATGTGACATTTATACATGATAGCGAACAATAATATTTTCCGGTGTTATTGGTTTCCAGTGTGTTTGGAAAACAATCAGAAAAGAACAATTTAAGAAAGTAAAAACAAGATGTACAATGTGTGAATTTAATTTGTGAAAACTATTGCAACAATAGAAAACATGTCATACGTTCAAAATATGACAAATAGTAAAAATGTATATCTTTGGCAGCCTTTGTTACACTCTAAGTAAGCGAGAACTGTAATTTCATAAAGAAGAATAAACAAAAATGAACTAAAACATAAACATACATGAATATTGATGAATTATCTTGATAATATGTCAATAATATCTATATCCATTCCCTCTTTCTCTTGGTTAATATGTGAGTGATTATTGCATCTCATATCTAGATGGAGAACTTTGAGCAAATAGAATTTATCATTCACTATGTAAGAACAAACTAAATTTTAAAGTTATGTTACTCGAGTGGATTTGAACTTATAAACCTAGCATTACTAAAACAATGTCTAAAACACCTCGGCTAACCATCCACTACCGGCGAAGTCTCCGAACTTGATAGCTGTCTTCATGAAATGAAGGTCGGAGAGAGAAAGAACGTATAAATTTAACGTTCAGCTTGAGCATTAAGGCTAAATATTGTGTGAAACTACAGTCTAAATATGTGTCTTCGGGTGTTTCTTTATAATTATATTCTTTCATAAGCCATTAATATACATTAAACATTGTCCAGTTCAATATTTTATCCAGTCTACTCGATATTCTGGTAAATCTCTAACCGTGGCCCGCGAAGACGTGAAGTGTTACCGTGCACTCAAACGTACTTTTTATACATACTTTCCGTTTATTACGTTATTTTATATGAAACTTGTTTTATGACATGTAGAAAAATAAAATTTATAATGTAAACTACTTGAAACTCAAGTTACCAAATGCGGAAAGCATCTGTGGACTAGCGATGGTCAACTTTCGACTTCTCGGCAAAAATTGGCTGCCCCGGAGTGACTATCCGCGGTGCCCAGCTTCCGTTTTGAAAATTATACCACCAGCTGCAAAGACGCGACGAAATGCGAATGAACTACAAAATTACTCTCTGGAAATATGTTAAATCGTCTATATGCGTAATTTGTTTACATTAAGGTAAGTCTAAAACACTAAAAAAAAGTACCCCGGGTTGGCGCGAATCACCAACTTTATAGTTACTGGGCGCGTGTTCTTCCGACTTCGTCACAGAGGTGATGAAGGAAATCTCAAACGTAGAGGGGTAAATTTTAGATGTATTTTGACTTTGTCCTGGCAGAGTGTACCTTAATGTAAACAACCTGAAACTGAAGCCGTTGGCTTTTAAATACAAGGAAAGCTAAAATAGTTGTGAAATAAATAACATTTGTATTAATAATGTAAATTACCGAAAAAATGTAAAACAAGAATATTTTCAAATTTGCCACTTTTCCATATAAATTCCAACCGAGTAAATTTTAAATTCATGATAACTTTTAAAATTGAACAAAACTTCAGTTTTTGGTATTTAACTTTTACAAAAACGTTGACACGTTTTTATAAAAGCTATTTTTGGAAGAACACTGCTTTCCTTTTATTAATTGTGACTCGCAACATAATACCCAATTGCTCAAGTGGCCCGATGTGTTCAAAGCAATATTAGACAATAGAAAGACTAACTACAGTCTATCTACTAGAAATGTTCCAAAATATTGGTTAGCCTGCTTGCGTACGGTTTAAGATTCAAACCGATTGTGTTGGTTTATTTCAGAATCCAAACCATAATTGGTTTTGTTCGGTTTGAAAGAGACACTGGGTTGATCTTTTTGAGAATACTCTTACATATTTTGAAGCAAAGTTCGAATGATATGTAATGATTTCTTTTTAGATTTTAAGTAAATATGGATCTGCTGTTTCACTTTTGGATGAAGTTACGATTCCCCATGTACTTCTCGTAATATTTTTGGAAGAACACTAATGATCAATAGAAATTAGAACCACTTTACGGCTCGTTAAACCGTTTAAAACCGGTTTATATTACAAACCGAAGCTACGGTTTACGATTCCTCTGACCGTCCAGATCTACTAGCCTTGACCATACACTGGGTCTGAGCTTATATATATATATATATATATATATATATATATATATATATATATATATATATATATATATAACTAAAATGTAATGAATATGATCTCTCTGTAGGTCAGTGATACTCAATGCTGTTTTGAACCCATCGGGCCACTTGCCCAGTTGGGCATCATGTTGCGGGCCATATTTAAAAAAATGAAAGCAGTGTCCTTCTAAAAATCACTTTTTAAAAGATATTTCGATGTTTTTGTACAAAGTTAAATACCAAAAATTGATGTTTCTTAACTGAAAAAATACTCTCAATGTTAAAAGTTGTTAATATGAATTAGGACTTCACTCCATTTGCATTTATATGGAAAAATGGCAAATTCGAAAATAACATTATTTTAACATTTATTTTGCTAACCGAGATTTGGCTACTTTAACCTTCACTTGGAAAGCAAAACGTGTCAGTGTTTATTTGTTTTTTCTTTTCGTTCAAACATTTTTTTTCTTTTTTTCTCTCCCCGACCTTCGTTTCATGAAGAAAACTATCAAGTTCGGTGACTTCGCCTTAGTAGAAGAATAGGCAAGGTGTTATAGTAGCTGCTGTAGTAATCATAAGTTCATATCCACTCTGAAGCAACATAACTTTTAAATTTAATAGTTCTTACATACTGAATGATAAGTTCTCTTTGCTCAAAGTTCTCTATCTAGAGACGACATGCAATAATCACTCACATATTAACGAGGAGAAAGAGAGAGTGAAAATAGATCCTATTTTTTCTTTTGTTTTGATTGCGTTTTCCACACACACTGGAAACCAATAATAACACCGGAAAATATTCTTGTTAACTTTAATGTGTAAATGTTACATAATAATTATACAGTTTTTAAACAATGGAAACCATGATGGTTTAATGAGAGTCAAATCATCCCACACGACATTTTCTTTATAAAGTTTCAGTAGGTATATTAAAACTGAAAACTAACAAAAGTGATGGTAACGTTGAAACAAATAATGTAAAACATTCAGAGGCTTTACAAATACTGTAACCTGTGAAATATAATGGATGTTTGACCGACATTGATATCTCCTTGACATGCCTAAGGTTAAATAAGATTTCTTTGTAACTTTCTCATTATATCAATCGCTCTGTACATACTAAACGGTGTGTCTTCTAAATGATTTTTTATTCGTTCCAGGAGCATGGATTTTTTTCTAATTTTTGCTGTTTGCTACATTGACATTTTTTCAGACAAACTAGAACATTTGTAGAACGCCTTCCTTGGTTCTCAAACAATCAACCTTAACAATATCGTTGGTTGTCTAAATTTGAAGGATGTGAAAGTTGGAAGTGTGAATGCACTATTACCTATAATTTTGGGAACCGGTCAAAACCCCCACACTCAAGAAATGTCAAAACGCCCACACAAACGGTCATAACCCCCACACAAATGGACAAATCTCCCAAACGCACGAACGGTCAAAACCCCCACAGCCAAAACCCCCACACTCAAGAAATGTCAAAACGCCCACACGATCGGTCATAACCCCCACAGAAATGGACAAATCTCCCAAATACACGAACGGTCATAACCCCCAAAGCCAAAACCCCCACACTGGTAGTCGGTCATAACCTCCAACGGTCATAACACCCACACAAATGGACAAAACAGCCACACATAGCAACGGTCACAATCCCCACATAAATGGACAAAACCCCCACACAAATGGACAAAACTCCCACATGCAGAAACAGTCACAACTGCCACAAAAATTGACAAAACCCCCATACTCATGTATTGCCCTTGTACTTTTTAATAACATTTTTTATTCCACTTAAACTGATGTTGCAACTATTCTTCTTGGGCGTCATAAAGAGCCGCAACAAAGACGTGAAATGACGATCATTTCAGAGTGTGGGGGATTTGTCCGATTTTGTGGGAGTTTTGTCCATTTATGTGGGGATTATGACCGTTGCTATGTGTGGCTGTTTTGTCCGTTTGTGTGGGGGTTATGACCGATTGTGTGGGCGTTTTGACATTTCTTGAGTGTGGGGGTTTTGGCTGTGGGGGTTTTGACCGTTCGTGCGTTTGGGAGATTTGTCCATTTGTGTGGGGGTTATGACCGATTGTGTGGGCGTTTTGACATTTCTTGAGTGTGGGGGTTTTGGCTGTGGGGGTTTTGGCTGTGGGGGTTTTGACCGTTCGTGCGTTTGGGAGATTTGTCCATTTGTGTGGGGGTTATGACCGTTTGTGTGGGTGTTTTGA
Source organism: Thermobia domestica (assembly GCF_964235325.1). NCBI lineage: Eukaryota > Metazoa > Arthropoda > Insecta > Zygentoma > Lepismatidae > Thermobia > Thermobia domestica. The sequence goes on along the minus strand of NC_137458.1, from coordinate 147,296,637 downwards.
CATTTCCTGAGTGTGGGGGTTTTGGCTGTGGGGGTTTTGACCTAGACCCATAATTTTTACAAACACTGCATTCAAAGTTGCCAATTTCTACGTATATGTATTTAGCGCTAATCGATTTTCTTTTAAATCAAGTGGCCCAGTGTGGAGTAATCGCTAACGCTCTCGCATTCGATCCCAGGTTCGATTCCCGGTGGGGGCACTCGGTCGAAATGTGTAAAATACTTTTCCAGGCCGACCATCTGAATGAGGTTTTCCTGGATTTTCCTCATTCGCACCAGGCAAATGCCGGGGTGGTACCTAACTTATAAGTCCCAGGCCGCTTCCTTCCCCTCCCAATCCGTTCTTCCTTCCCTTTCCCAGAACAGTGCACTCGAAGAGGGACGTCATTCCTCAAACTTGACGGACTAAATGGCCATAGATTCCGAAAGCCAAGAAATCTAAACCTTAAATATTTTAAATCAAAACTTCTCTAAAATAATGAATAAGATAATATTTTGATCATCCTTCTCGTTGCCGCAAGTGATCTGCCAACAGTGGCAGAGTACCTATGATGTGATGACGATGACAATACTCCTGGTGGTAGTAGTACTTAGCTACATTGCCACACCATAATTTATTTTATGTACCTTATTAACTATTCTCGCTTACTAGCACTGTCAGCCTCAGGGCAAATCGGGGTTCCGGAAAGTCCACCTTTAATTGCCTTATTAATTTGAGAATGAGAATTTTGGCTGCATAGTCGGTGTACTATTATTACTGTACAAGAACTATAGTGCAATCGATATGTGGCAACATTATGAGAAAGATTGGGGATGAGGGATGTATTGCACCACGTTAATGATACGAGCAAAAAGTTCTGTACATATTTTTAAAAGTATGGATTAGCAATGAAGTATTTAATTTAAGGATACTAGGATACTAGTCAGAATAATACAGTATGTTGAAACTGTACAGTAAATCTATATTTTCTTGTTTTATTGCTAAATTCTGTTAGCTATTAATTTTGCTATATTTCTGATTCATTTTTAGGTAGATTTTGTGCATTATTTGGCTATTTTCTCAAGTCACTTGTTGGCAACACTTTTCATTCACATTCATAAATAGAAGTCCTTCTCATCATATTGCTTCACACTAAGAAAGTTTAAAAAAAAAAATCACAAAACATTTCTGTGTACTTACCTCAGCCTACTCTTTTTGTAGCCGTTAAAATTTATGGAAATCACCACAATCTTTTTGAACTTCAACATCGCAATAGTTATGGTTCACTAGCTGACTTTGGCGACATCTACGTTGCAATCGCCTGTTGGCTCGCCCACTTTACATCGTCATGCCATCTGTCGTCGCTGTTGAGAGTTATCACCGTTGGTCCAGCTGCTGCGTTCCGCTGTAATCTTTATACTGTAGATCTGGTGTGGAAACTGGCATCCGTTTTGGCTTCAGCTGTTAACATCTTTTTCTTTTAGCACCTTCGCAGGTTGTTCTTAAGCCGATACATCAAGGACCCCTTTCGCCTCCTTTCGGAATGAACGACTTTCTTCAAGGGAAGAAGTGTTAAGAGACAACATCTCGTCTCTTCTTTTATGGTTACAAGCATCGATCTCGAGTCATGGAAAATAAAGCCCAGTTATATGTTAAGGCTAAATTGTCTTTGAAAGAAGAGGGGTTGGCAGTTCATCTAGGCCCGTACATTGTTTTCAGGAGAAAACCAGTCTTTCAACATCTACAGTGTCAGCAGACGAGCCATCATTAATATTATTTTGCATTCTTTTCCCACCAGATTACCGCAAATAAGATTTTATTAAAATTTAATGGAATTTATTTATTGTAAATTTAATAATAAAATTTATAGGTTAGCAACTCTCTTCCCGCAACAGAGAATTATCCTATCCTAATTTTGAAACTTAATTGATTTCTTCATTGCTCACGCCACGTAAATTCAACATTATGTTAAGTTCATTACGGACATGGTTTCTCATCCAATGTTTCGTTATTCGGCTGAGTTATGACCAATTCACTCATTGCCAGGATGTTTACCCCGAGTGATTATGCATTTTCAAGCTTCTGCATGCCAATACACCGACTTTAGGAGCATGTGTTCAAAGGTAGTCTTTGAAAATCTGTCTACATCTGAACTTCATCTACGGCTGTGTTATGTGACAAATTCCTGTCACATATGAAGAAATATCAAGTTCTGTAAGTCATTCGATTGAACAAACTTACCTTCGAGATTTAAAGGGTCTAAGTCGTAACCTGACTATGTATTTTGTAAGTTTCTACTGAGTGAAATTTTGGTACACACGTGTTTTTTCCATCAGCAGGGTTTACGTCATACTTCAGGTCGAAAACAAATCGATTGACACTTCCTCTTTTCGGGGATCGGTGTTAAATTTTCAGAGCCGCACACGTCGTCTGTAGGTGCTCTTCACAATGTTCGAAGTGGACTAGTAAGAGAATCATCGTAATGGACTTGAAGTGATGATATTAAGCCATAGACTCAATTTGCAATGAACCTTTTTTCCTTGCTTGAAAAAGTTAAAATAGCTGCTACCTTTGTTTGTAATTTACTACCGAAATGAGTTTGTTTTATTCACTGAACTAAATCCTCCTTGTCATCTGCTAAATTGGAAATAGTTTGTGTTGTTATTACTCTTTTGGTATTTTCATTTCTTAAAATTAGAATGAAGTTTTTCTTGTGTTAGGAAATGGTAGAGTATCACCCCCGTGGCAATTTCATTTGCGAGTTTTGTTCTACTGTCTAATTTATGTAAACCCATTACATAAAAATCATTGTATTTCCCAACGGAAACTAACTAATTCTAAGCCTCTTATTACACATCTTACAACAAAGCATAATTTCACAATGAACTATATTATTATTATTATTATTATTATTATTATTATTATTATTATTATTATTATTATTATTATTATTATTATTATTATTATTATTATTATCATAGTGCTATTATTTACAGAGGAGTCATGGATTTTGACACTGCAAAATTGGAATCACAGATTGTAGGAAATGTGCTTATAAACTATTCATAGGACAAGAAAAATTATTTTAGGATTTTAATTTGTTTGACTTCGTCTTTATATGAGTGAAAAATGGTAAAAAAAAAAAAAAAAGGAAAATAGAAGGAGAAATCATATCACACTCAGATACTGTTATCATGAGCACATTCACAGGGTCAGGATCCCCCAAAATTTCCTAACTCAACATACATTTGTAAATTTCTCCATAAAACTATACTTGTTTAAGAGATAAATGATGTATGTAGCATGAAAATTTGATCTTTCATTTCATCTATATTCTTTCTCTTATAAAAACAATCCAGCTCTCATTTTTTACTGAAAGTATTTTACAATTACTTATCGTCTTTCCCAGTGCAGAATAATACCCTTTTAGTACTACATAGATGTATTAAATTGTAATATTGGACCCCTACCGCCAAAGCTTATGCCCCTCCGAACAAAATTTCTAGGTGGGTGTCTGACTGTCATGTAATATTGAAGGAATAAAATCGCAACTGTGTGCACCAATTTGATAAATAAGAGTTGCAAAGTTGATGATTAATCAATCAGTTACGAGTCAAGGGGCGGCTGACTCGACTCAAGCACTACGGACTTTAGGGATACCGAAATAGACCCTGCTTTCATCTAGTATGTTCCACCTGTAATTTCCGGTGTTACGACTTTTATACAGGGTGAGTCTGTAACTTTGTCAAGCGTCTATTAATCAGAAACCGCTAGAGGTACAAGGATGAAACAAAAACAGAGATAGGAAAGTGCCAGGGGGTGCATCGAGTGTACTATTTTGTTTTACCCTCATGACCTTCTAACATGAGGCCTTAGAGATCATTCACAAATTTCAAATGCCGTAGTGCGCTAGGTGATATATCATTAGAAAGATATCAAGAAACAAATAACGTTTGTAGATTTTTTTCTATGGGCCAGCGTTTTCGAAACTGCTACCAGTTAATGAATCGCGTTTCAGGTAAAAAATGTTATAAATCAGAAACAGCTAGAAATAAAAGAACGAAATAAAAGCCAAGATAGGAAAGTGTCAGGGGAAGCATCGAATGCATCATTTCGCTTTACCCTCAGGATCTTCTAACATGGGGCCCTGCGGATACTCGAAAGTTTCAAATGCCGAGCCATGTTTTGTGGTTTATCGTTCGAAAGGTCACAAAGAAAAAAGTCTATAGATTTTTTCATAGAGAAAGCCGTTTACGAAATGACCACCATGTAACAGATAACATTTCAGGTAAAACGTCCAGTCACTCCACTCTTTATAAATCAGAAACGGTTGGAGATAAGCGGATGGAAGAAAAATTGCAATAGGATAATGCCCAAGAATGTATCGAATTTAGCATTTTGTTTGTCCTGGGAGATCATTCGCGAATTTTAAGTGGCAACATATATGCATTGTGTAACTTTGTAGTAGTAATGGGGTTACTTTACCTAACTTTGGACTTTGATCCCGACATTTATGACGTCATAGGTCAAAGGTCAATGACCTTGGCCCGGGGTCAATGACCGAGGGGTACATTGGACCACCCCCTCTAAATTTTGGCAGGGGTACTATGGTCCACCCCCTAAATTTTGGCAGGGGTACATAGGACCACCCCCCTTAAATTTTGGAAATTGCCAAATCTAAAAATTTGGTGTGGTAGCCTAGGACCATAGTATGTACCTCTATCAGTATTGGGTGTCTATATCGTTCCCTTTCATGGGTAAAAAATTGCCAAAAAATCAAATTTCGGAAGTTTTTGACCTTATTTATCCCCTTTGATGATGTATTATTACCCTATATAGTTATATGGGCGTATACAGGGGTCCATTACCTTTCATAAGACATGGGTATATTAATGCACCCCTTGAAAATTTTGGAAGGGGTACCTTGGCCCACCCCCTTAAATTTTGGAAATTGCTCAATTTCAACATTTGGTATTATAGTACTGGACCCTAACATGTATTATGATAAACTTGGGTGGTCCACCTAGTTCCCTTTTAGGGGTACAAAATTGCCAAAATTTTAGTACAACCACGTGTTTGGTATTTGGTACATTTTATCTCCCTTTGATGAGGTCCTATTACCTTATATGGTTGTATGGTCATGTATAGGGGTCCATTATCTATTATAAGACATGGGTACATTGGTGCACCCGGGAGGGGTACTTTGGCCCACCCCTTAAATTTTGGAAAATGCCCAATTTAAACATTTGGTATTATAGTACAGGACCTCAATATGTATCATGATAAATTTGGATGGTCCACATCGTTCCCTTTTAGGGGTACAAAATTGCCAAAATATAAACGTAAGAAATATGTTGTACCACGTGTTTGGTTTTTGGTCCATTTTATCCCCTTTGATGAGATTCTATGATTACAGGGGTCCATTTCCTATCATAAGACATGGGTATATTGTTGCACCCTTCTTAAATTTTGGCAATGGGGGTCCACTGAAATTGTCCAATTTAAGCATAGTACAGGACCTCAATATCTTTCGGTGGTCCTATTGTCAAATTTTTAAGTACAACCACGTGTTCGGTTACTGACTCAATTTATCCTATTTGATAAGGTATGGACGGGTATCCCCTTTCAATTTGGTAGGACCCTTCGGGTGTAGTACAGTCACGTGATCAATGATTTGGTTTTGATGCGCGACGAGGTCCCTGGGCAATGTTCTCTAGGAATTAGGTGGAAACTTTGAACAAGATTCATGGCATTTAAACCTTTTTTCAACTTTCAAACTAAAAAAATCAAAACAAAAATTGAAACGAAAACTTTTAAACAAAAATCTTGAAACTAAAAATTTTTCAAAACAAAAATTTGAAACGAAAAAATTTTCGAACAAAAATTTTGAAACGAAAAAATTTTCGAACAAAAATTTTGAAACGAAAAATTTTCAAACAAAAATTTTGAAACGAACATTTTTTTTTCAAACAAGATTTTTGAAAACAAAAAAAGTTTGAAGCAATATTTTTTGAAACGAAAAAATTTTTCAAACTAAAAATTTGAAACAAAAAAATTTCAAACAAAATTTTTGAAACAAAAATTTCAAAACAAATTTCAAACAAAAAATTTTCAAATAGAATTCAAATCAAACATTGATCAGCTTTCACGGTTAACCGTTAAACTTTATCCGGTTTTTAACCATTCGATTAACAAATAAACGGTTTTCAAGTATTCGATAAACAGATGAATGGTTTTTCTTTTTCACACCAGTAAGTGCAAAAATTTTCAAACTAAAACAACAAAATTTTGTACTTGCTTTAAATACGCATCATTTTTGAAACAAGGTGTTAGTGATCATCATGGATACACAGTGGAAACATCCATTTACCTGTATTCTCGCAGGACCTAGTGGGTGTGGAAAAACGTATTTTGTGAAGCGATTACTGTCACATCTCCCAAGCATGATCAATGCAAAATTTCGTAAGATATACTGGTATTATGCAGAATGGCAAGACGTGTATGCAACAATGCCGGTTCCAGTAGAATTTCACGAAGAACTTCCACGAATGAAAGATTTTCATCCTCAAGATGGACCACATTTGATTATTATTGATGACCATATGCGAGAAGTGAATAGTGATACTGTTGATATGTTCACGAAAGGATCACATCATCGAAATATTAGGGTGATTTTTATAACACAAAATGTATTTCATCAAAGTAAAGCAAATAGAAATATGAGTTTAAATTGTTCGTATTTGGTGTTGTTTAAAAATCCACGTGACAAGTCACAAATCAAGCATATGAGTTATCAAATCATGTTGAACATCCACTGTTTCTACAAGAAAGTTATGCAGACGCAACAAGAAATCCACATGGCTATTTACTGATGGATCTTAAACAAGATACACCCGATGAAATGCGATTTCGTACAAATATTTTTCCTGACGATCTGCATCATTATGTTTACGTACCAACAAAACATGTTTAAATTATTGTGCATGTGAAAAGAATGACTTAGTCTGTCACGATGTCTCCTACAGTGAAACACGCTGATCTGCTACGTGCTCTGCACAAAGCTAAACCAAGATTGCGTAAAGCTATTATTGCCAATGCAGACGCTTCATTAATTCATAGTATTTGTGAATGTTGTTATAATGTCTTAAAAGGCAATGTTCCACTGACAAGTGCGCAGAAGTCAAGATTAAAGCGTTACAAGAACACGCTCCGCTATCTCGTAGACAATACAAACTCATTGGATAAAAACAAGAAACATTTAGCCGTACAACAAGGAGGATTCTTACCTGCATTACTTGCACCTATTGTAGGAAGTGTGTTATCCAGTATTTTGTTTAAACAATAAACATCATGGAACATAGCAAGAAGATGGTTTTAGTGCCACCAAAAATGCTTCAACGAAAGCATGCATCATCATCCCGTGTGAGTGAAAATCGAGAATTTATTCTCGATCGTGAAATGCAATCTATATTGAATACATCGTATCCAAGTGATGAAGAAAAATGGAATCAGTACAATAGAATATTACAGAAATATCTTTATGTGATACGTAAACAAGAAGAACCAATACCACTTACAATTACATCAATGAAACCTGATGGTGACGTTCCGAATGTTGACGATAGCACGAAACAAGAAATGTTAGCCGCAATACCACAAATGTATCGTAAGAAAGCCGAACTACTATTCCGTCGTTTAAAACAAGATGACGCAATTACGTGGGATCATAAAGGAACAGTGTACATCAACGACAATAAACTACATGGATCCAATATTGTAGATTTAATGTGTGATGTGACTCGACCGAGGAAACATTATAATCCTCAAGGCTGGGAATTGTTTTGCAACTACCTTGCATCGTCAAACACACCTCAAAAATTGATTGGTAATCCACGAAGATTAAACTATATTGTCAAGCATAATAGTACAACAGCATCTGAAGGATCTGCACCACCAAAACCGGCACCTGAATTATTTTCTTCTGGAGAAGAAGAAGAAGAAGAAGAAGAAGAAGAAGAAGATGATGATGATGTTTTAGAAGTCCGACCAAAAAGAAAACGTATCATTCCACAATGGTCAACGTACAAACCATGAACAAAAAGTTGAAATCCATTTATTACAATGCGGCACATCCTGCATCATTTTCTACTGCAAAGAAATTATGGCAAGCCACAGGGAAATCTATACCTCTAGCCAAAATAAAACTTTGGTTAAACAAACAACCTACCTACACGTTACATCGTCCTGTACGTCGTCGTTTCCGTAGAAATTTTTATCTTGTCAACAATATTGATGATCAATGGGAATGTGATTTAAATGATTTACAAACACTTCAAAACTATAATGACAATTACCGCTATATTCTTACAGTGATTAATGTGTTTAGTCGGTACGGGTGGGCTGTACCACTAAAATCAAAAAGTGCCGAGGATATAGTGAATGCATTTGAAATGATTTTCCAGGAGAGGAAACCAATTGTGCTACGTAGTGATCAAGGAACTGAATTTACCAACAAGACAGTACAAAAGTTTCTCAGGAAACACAACGTGCAACATGTTACAACAAAGGATCCAGATATTAAAGCCAGCATCGCAGAAAGATTTAATCAGACATTGAAACATCGTATGTGGAAATACTTTACCAAATATCAAACATACAATTACACCAAAGTATTGCCTTTACGTGTAAAAGCATACAATGAAAGTCGGCATTCCAGTATTAAAATGGCACCTGCAAACGTTTCTCAAAACAATTTACCGGAGGTGTGGCATAACTTATACGACAAAAAGCTACAACGTTCAAAACAAGATACGGATTTATCTGTTGGTGATACTGTTCGTATAAGTAAAACAAAACGTATCTTTGACAAGGGTTACCTCGAGAACTGGACTTCTGAAATATTCAGAGTAAAAGCCATTGTACCAAGAAACCCACCAGTGTATCGACTAGAGGATTTAAATCATCAACTCATCGATGGTGTTTTCTACAGAGAAGAATTACAACCAGTACCGCTCCCTTCGACGTTCCTCATCGATAAAATATTACGTACAAGAACAAAAGGTCGCAGAAAGGAGTATCTCGTCCAGTGGAAAGGATATCCTTCCTCATTCAATTCGTGGATCCCTGCAACTTCATTCAAGAAGAAGAAGAATGGAACCTGATCAAGATGTTTACGTTACACTTCCCAGTAATAGTTCCATGGATTATTTTCCAGAAAATACATTGACTACATATATTACGAAATTACAACGACGTGTAGAGTTTCGCCAGAAATGGGATGTGGCAATTGTAGAGATTCATTATCCACATTCTTTGCTGAACATTAACAGTAAAAACAATAAAATATATTACAAATCATCAAGTAGTAATGATCAAGAACCGTGGAAGGTTGTAACGATCCCTGTACGCTATTATAACAATATACGGGATCTTATTCATGCAATTAATATACATCATAAAGAAACCAATTTATTTATATCTCATGACGCAACTAATAATATATGCCTCATAAGACATCCCAAAAAGGAAATCCATACTTCTGTACAATTCTCACCAAGTGTTAGTTTAATGCTTGGATTTGAACCGAAAAGTGATTTAAAAGATATGGAAAAGGGACAATATACACCGGATGTACGATTAGGCTTGCCATCACAAATGTACGTCTATTGTGACATTATTGAATCTGTCATTGTTGGAGACACAATGGTACCCTTGCTACGAATTGTCAACATGGATCCTGTGAATCATACTTTTGGAAGTCATGCAGTACAAATCTTTAATCCTGCACATTATGTTCCGGTGGAAAAAATGAATTTTGAGCAAATACAAATCGATATAAGGGATAGCACAAGTCATCGTATGTCATTCACCTTTGGAACGGTGTGTACAAAACTACATTTCCGTCGTCGTCGTCATGACTGATCCGTATTTGCAATACTACCAAAAACAAGCGTTATCCGGTATCGGCAACGTCTATGTGGGAAGTCCCTATCAAGCAGGACATGGCATTGGAAGTTTCTTTGGTGGCTTATATCGTTCAGTGTTACCACTTGTGAAGCAAGGAGCTAAAACTGTGGGAAAAGAATTATTAAAATCAGGTGCCAATATGATTAATGATGTTGTGATCTCGAATCAGCCGCTGGAAGAATCGTTTCATCAACGTATGCAAGAGGCAAAATCAAATTTACAAGAAAAAGCTAAAAATAAGTTGAAAACTATGCTGGGAAGTGGATATCATAAACGAAAATGGGATGACTGCTCTCAGTTTGAGGTTGACCTTCCAACGATCAACAACATCATCAATCCTACAAAGAGACGTAAATTATCACATAAGAAGAAGAAGAGATCATTGGCATCGTCACCAGATATTTTTGATTAATTCAACGATGACTTTCTTACATCATCAATCCTGTGAATGTGTAAAAAGTGAATTGGACATTTTTTCCACATTACCCACGCAAACCAGTGTTCTGGACAATCGTATTATTGGCTACAAACCAATTAGTTCAATAGCTGAAAATTCACCAATAGAATTTGTAGTGAGTGGTAGCAGTGATGAATATATTGATTTGCCACAAACCTTATTATACATCCAAGCACAAATGGTGAAACCAGATGGTTCCTCCTTCATCAATACGGATTAAGCAATTGCACCTGTCAATGATTTTCTAAATGCTATGTTTAGTGAAGTACAAATCTACTTGAACAATAAACTGATTTCATTTCCGTCACATAATCATCCATATCGTTCGTACCTGGAAAAACTGCTCAATTATAGTGATGGAGCTAAAAATACACATTTACAAACAGCAATGTGGTTTCAAGATACGGCTGGTCATATGAACGCAACCACAAGTGAGAACAAAGAATTTCAACAACGCTATGAACTGACAAAACAAAGTATGAAATTCGATATGATTGGACATCTTCATTGTGACATTTTTAATCAAGATAAATTTTTAATTCATGGAGTAGAATTACGTGTGAAACTTATTCCTGTAAAGCCAAACTTTTGTCTCATGGCCAGTGAAAGTGGTGTCAATGCAAAAATCAATATTCTAGATGCATCGTTGCAGGTGAAAAAAGTCAACATTAGCCCTAGTGTCAAATTGGCACACAATAAAATTTTACAATCTACACCGGCAAAGTATCCTCTGACAAGGGTTCAAATGAAATCATTTACCATCCCGAAGGATATACAATCCAAAACTATTGATAACCTGTTTATGGGAATATTGCCAAATCGTATTATTGTAGGATTTACATCGAATGAAGCATCCAGTGGAACTATTACAAGCAATCCATTTGAATTTCAACATCTAAACATTAATTTCTTTACATTGTACGTGGATGGAAAAGCTGTACCTTCAAAACCATTGCAACCCAACTTTGAAGAAAATCTCTACATTTCATCGTACCACACATTGTTCTCAGGCTCTGGCATACATTTTACCAATACTGGAAATACAATTTCAAGAGCCGACTACAAGAATGGATATACACTGTTTGTATTTGACCTAACTCCCGATTTTTCTGCTGGAGATTGTCACTATTGGAATTTACAACGACATGGAGCCATCCGATTGGAAGTTCATTTCCAAGAGAAATTAGCAGCACCTGCAAACTGTATTGTGTATGGGGAGTTTTCCTCATTCCTAGAGATCGACCACCAGCGCAACATTATCCTGGACTTTTAAATTACAAGGTACGTATACGCTATGAATCATTTCCATTCACGATGTTGAATACATTACAATTAGCTAGTGCTTTAAACGGTAGTCCATTATTCAGAAATCATTTTACCGGGGTATTTGCAAGCGATGAGTTGCCCTCACGGATTTCTCTACCTCTGGCAATCATTGTAAATACAGATCCATCCACAAAATTAGGAAGCCATTGGATTGCAATTTATATTGATAATCGCGGTGTTGGAGAATATTTTGACAGCTATGGCCTTCCTCCTTATGTACCACAACATGTTGCATTCTTAAAACTCCATTGTATGTACTATAAATATAACAATAGCCAAATGCAAAGTCTTGGTTCCTCTGTATGTGGCTATTATGCTTATTTTTATTTGTGCTGTAAAGCCCAAGGAAAATCTCTGCGTGAAATTCAATATTTGTTCACAACAGTACCCACGGTTAATGATCGTAGACTGCTGCAATATACCTTCCAGGTAATTTTATCATATTTATCATTGAAAGTGTATTTGTTTAATCATCATCTATTTCTATACTAATCATCTTTTTTATCGTTCTTTTTACAGAATTCACAATACGAAGCTTTGCAAACGGGTGCTATGCTGCAAAACATGGAAACAAATCATCACAATCAAGAAGAGGAGGCGGTCTAATGAAGAAACCCAGCTCAATATACAAACATTGTCAATAAGAAAGAAAAAGAAGAAACCAGAAAAATGAATAAAATACAATTTATGCTTATTTATGTGTTTTTATTGTCCATTCCACATACAACGTTCAGATTCTCCTAAAGAACTGTGCGATATAAGACGAGAACCCTGGGCAAAGTTTTCCACCTAATTCCTAGAGAACATTGCCCAGGGACCTCGTCGCGCATCAAAACCAAATCATTGATCACGTGACTGTACTACACCCGAAGGGTCCTACCAAATTGAAAGGGGATACCCGTCCATACCTTATCAAATAGGATAAATTGAGTCAGTAACCGAACACGTGGTTGTACTTAAAAATTTGACAATAGGACCACCGAAAGATATTGAGGTCCTGTACTATGCTTAAATTGGACAATTTCAGTGGACCCCCATTGCCAAAATTTAAGAAGGGTGCAACAATATACCCATGTCTTATGATAGGAAATGGACCCCTGTAATCATAGAATCTCATCAAAGGGGATAAAATGGACCAAAAACCAAACACGTGGTACAACATATTTCTTACGTTTATATTTTGGCAATTTTGTACCCCTAAAAGGGAACGATGTGGACCATCCAAATTTATCATGATACATATTGAGGTCCTGTACTATAATACCAAATGTTTAAATTGAGCAATTTCCAAAATTTAAGGGGGTGGGCCAAGGTACCCCTTCCAAAATTTTCAAGGGGTGCATAAATATACCCATGTCTTATGAAAGGTAATGGACCCCTGTATACGCCCATATAACTATATAGGGTAATAATACATCATCAAAGGGGATAAATAAGGTCAAACCCCCCCGAAATTTGAATTTTTGGCAATTTTTTACCCATGAAAGGGAACGATATAGACATCCAATACTGATAGAGGTACATACTATGGTCCTAGGCTACCATACCAAATTTTTAGATTTGGCAATTTCCAAAATTTAAGGGGTGGGCCAAGGTACCCCTTCCAAAATTTTCAAGGGGTGCATTAATATACCCATGTCTTATGAAAGGTAATGGACCCCTGTATACGCCCATATAACTATATAGGGTAATAATACCTCATCAAAGGGGATAAATTAGGTCAAAAACTTCCGAAATTTGATTTTTTGGCAATTTTTTACCCATGAAAGGGAACGATATAGACACCCAATACTGATAGAGGTACATACTATGGTCCTAGGCTACCACACCAAATTTTTAGATTTGGCAATTTCCAAAATTTAAGGGGGGTGGTCCTATGTACCCCTGCCAAAATTTAGGGGGTGGACCATAGTACCCCTGCCAAAATTTAGAGGGGGTGGTCCAATGTACCCCTCGGTCATTGACCCCGGGCGAAGGTCATTGGCCTTTGACCTATGACGTCATAAATGTCGGGGTCAAAGTCCAAAGTTAGGTAAAGTAACCCCATTACTACTTTTGTCCAGTTACAAAATCTCTGAGCTCATTGAAGATATTATTACCAAACGATAAACTGGATAATAAAATAGGAAGGGAGCAACTCATTGACGACTAACACAACATACTCAGGATTGTCACTGTAAGGGGAATATAACCTAATTTCGATATTTCAAGTAGGAAGATAGTGCAAGTGACAAATCGGTCAAAACGTCCCAACCTGTTGGAAGTTATTCGGCAAACAAAATAAGTCTACGGATCTCCAGGGTAAGGCAACCGAGACTAAGATCATTACAGTAATACCGAGTCAGGACTATGGCCATGTATCTCAAAACAACCATAACATATTTGGGAATGGATAATAATAGTGATTCAGTTAGTTATGCTTCGAAAATACCTGCTACCAGTTTCAACTACGTTCTTGTAATAGCATAGCAACGACGTTGACAAGAGAAAAAGGAAATACATTACTGACATCTAAAACAAGAAATGAATGTAGTAATGACTAAACGCATTATCCTTCAGATTGTGCTGTTAAGGCAACCAAGGTAGTAAAGTAAATGCAAAGTCAGCTGTTTAGATAGGCCATTGAAAACCGAATTCCACACGCAATTCATCCGTTTCGGCTTGGTTGAACCGCTGCACGCTCTTCCCTCAGAGAATTTGTGGTGTTGTGGAAATGACGATGACGATAATTTATTATTCTGATTAAACATGACACAAATGAGTTGAGTTGAGTTTGGGTTTAACGTCCCGTTCAGCAGCGAGGCTATACGAGACGTGGACCTACTGATTAACGTGGAATCCCAACCACATGAGCTCCCGCCGGGAATCGAACCCGGTTCTCCCACGCCAAAGGCGCGTACGCTAACCGCTTAGCCACAGAGGAGCTCTCATGACACAAATGAAAAAAAAACGCCTTCTAGTGTAACCCTCCTTTCTACTTAATATTTTAGGAAGAAAATCCCCTCAACTAATAATTTATTGGGGTGAAGAGAATGACACTATTATCAGAAATTTGCAAACCAATTACAGTAATGCATACGTAATTAATTTGTATTTCGTATGTAATTAATGCGTGGACTTCATACTAACATTATCCCTAATAAAATCTTACTTAGTTTAATATGAATTATCAAATATGTGAACTCTCTATGCGAAGTTTTTTTTTGAACTCCTCCCCCTTCTCCACACTTCGGTTGTTATGATTTCGCATCTTGTTCTAGAGTATCATAATCTGTAGTACACTATGTGCCTTTGCAGTGCGCAATGCGTTATGGTCAGCTAGAAGCTTTTTGGTTCAATTATGTCTAACCTGCAGATACAGATACTTATCATATTAATGGAAACATCTATAGCTTACAACTTACAAGATTAATATGACGTTGGACCACCTTTCGCCCTCAGAACAATTCTCACGCAATGTGGAAGGGAGTCATAGAGGTCGTGAATGGTAGCAAGTGGAAAACTATACCATCCTGAGTGTAGTGCATCACTCAGCTCCGTGAGAGAGAATAGAGGCGGAAATCTGGACCGGATTAGTGTTTCTTAAACAAACTACAGATGTTCAATTATATGCAGATCTGGGGACTGGGCGGGCTAGTGGAGATTTTCAACTTCATCTTATGTTCCTCAAACCACACTATAACAGATCGAGCTATATGAAAGGGCACATTAACATAATGGAATGTGGTATCAATACCTGGAAGCAATATCTTGACCATAAGATACACATGGTTTCCTAAAATGGTGACATAATCACAGGCAGTGCCGCAACCGGTAAATATCAGTAGAAGACCCACTGAAAACTACAGCATTACAGGGCCATCGTCATGTTTTACGGTAGGGCAAGGACAATTTGAATTATACGCTTCTTTGGCGTCAGTTACTCATAAACACGGTCCGTGGTTTGAAACAAAATGAACGATGACTCATCCGACCACATCACACATTTCCAGTCATCAGGGGCTCGCTCGTGCAATGCACCCCGACCCCGCATGTCGATGTCACATAAACTGTGGTGGACTGTGATTGTCGACACATTCTGTAGAAGGTACTGCTTGAGTTTCTCCGTCACTTGCATCGCAGTCGCATAAGGTGGTAAGTGACAATCCGCTTTAATGCTTGGCGGGAACTGTTACTGAGGATTTTCTTCCAACCACTGTTTTGCTGTTCCTCCGATGTACTTTTTCGTGAGTTTTGTGGATTGTCATCTTGTAAACTATGCTTCGCGATGCAGTTAACACACTTGTCTCTTGCGGTGATTTGAGATGATTTTGAGTTTAACGTCCCGTTCAGCAACGAGGCTATATGAGACGTGGACCTACTGACTAAAGTGGAATCTGAACCACATGAGCTTCCGCCGGAAATCGAATCCGGGTCTCTCACGCCAAAAGCACGTACGGTAACCGCTTAGCCACGAAGGAGCTCTCACTTGCGTCTTGCGTCACGCCCACACCATATACTTGAGTGCCAACTATTTAGCCTCTTTGGAAATAACAGAGGACTGCTATTTTACACTATCACCGACTGTTTGGTTAACTGCACATTTCCGTTCTACTACTCGTCACATTGTGTAGAGTTTGTCCTAACTCAACCAACAACTTGGCACTTCGGTAGCTGTCTGACCGTTGTCAATCCAGATATCAGACATCAGACACATAACCCCAGGTGTTCCCATTAAAGAGGCTGCCATCACCACTGTTTCCGGTTCACGATAACATATTTCACCAAATTGTTTCTTAGTTACTTCCTAACTGCTGAGCCGACAAATTCTTTGTCCACCCCGAGTCGATCCACGAGTGTGGTTTCAAAATACGCGCGCAAACCATTCACCTACTCAGAGTTACATATTTAACGTATAAACAAAATAATGTAAATGATTGCAGAAACAAAACTTACCTTCGACTAACATAAACCAAGAGATCTCTTGCTAATACCATTTGGAAGAACCTAACAAGCACTTCATAATTTAAAAACAAAATGAAACAAAACGATTTCTGCTTTCTGTTTCGTGATCTTAATTTAAATGTTGGTAATCAGAGATAAGATACCACGTTCTACTGCAAAATGTTCACTTTTTTTATTTCTGTGAAAGATCAAGGTTACAAGGAAGCGTTTAGAGAGCATCTTCTATAAACAGTGCTTCTCATCTTATCTAATCACCAGAGTCCATAACAGAAAATTGTGTGACGTCATATGTTCTAACATGTGTAAGTATAATTCAAGTGAAAGATGTGATGTAACACAAACTTGAATGGAAAGTTCTTATCTGTGTCATTCGTCTACATGTGTACTGGGAATTCTGTTGCTATCTTTATTATTGTTATGATTTGTTATAAAACAGAAGAAAAGTTCTGCTTATTTCCAAATATATTTTTCAGGTTAACTTTCCAATACTTGGCATAATTCAAAAAATATTATGCAATTTTCTATAGTAATTTGCTGTCTGCAAGAAACTACGGTAACTCTTCGATTTGTTCATGTATGGATAAGCTGTAACATCAGATACAAAACGCTGTAAACCCTGATCTAGTAGATAGCGCCTTTGGTGCACTAGGTCTCAGGTTCGCTTCCCGGTGGAAGGGCATCAAACACTCTACAGTGGTTCAAATGAAAATGAAATGAAAGCTTTTAAGTTTTACGTCCCATGTTTATGCCGGCTAGGCTAAAGAAGACGGTGATGATGAGAAATGAAGGAAATGAAGAAAGAGGGAGAAATGGGAGGACCCCAAGAAAATCCACACACACGGTGTTTGTCCACCACAAAAATCACTTGGTGCGAGCTGGGATCGAACCAAGAACCCTATGCACCAGATGTTAACACTCTATCACTGAGCCATCACAGCCCCTTATTCCACTGATATAGTCAGAGTAACTTATTCCAGTGATATAGTCATGAAGGAGGGATGCAAATGGAGGTCGACCCCCAAATGTTTTCCTATCCCCTAAATAGGATTCTTTCGTTTTGTGTTTCCTGAACTTCTTTAACACTTACAGGAAATGAAGAATGCTTAGAATATGTGAGAAAACTATTTAAAAACATTTTGAACGGTATCAACATCTTAGAAGCCCTCCCCACTAGTTAAGTGGCTAGCGCGTGTGTGTTTTGCACACGTGGTATCAGGCATGCGCGCTAACAACGTGGGTGCTCCGGGGCTCCGACACCCTCACAAATAATCTTGTGGATGCGCCGCCCCCACAAGATCTTTAGTTTGGACCCGGGTTTGAACCCGTTTCTCTTGCGTGTAAGTCAACCGTGTTACCAACTGAGCTAGGGCAGCCAAAACTTATCCTTATAGTACCGGCATATTTTACTTTATCACAGCACAGCCCTTTATGACAGTGTTCATAAAAGATTTTAACTAAAAATAAAACAATCAGATATCGAGACTTCCCTGAAAACATATAGGCTAACACGCGCCGCCATTGATATGCACCCCATAAATTTTGGAAAGTCGGCGCCGTCGGTACCAGGTTCGATTCTTGGTAGGAGAGCACCAAACATCCACTTTCACAACCATTCACTTCCATTAACAACCCGTCTCCTTTAGACTAAAGGTCATAATCGTGGGGTGTTAAACGCGTCTAGAACTACTTCATTACGAGCCTCTAGCCTCCCTCAATCTGTTTCTTTTTCAGGGAACGTATCTGTCATACTTGGTCATTCGCGGTGCTGTTTTTCTAATCATTTTGCATTCTTTTATCCTCTGCACGTTCCTCAAATGTAGGGTCAATACAAAGATTCTTGTTTCATTTTTAATGACCCAACAATATACGATTCTCATATAAAATAAACAAAAAGTGTAGTGAGTCTATGTATCATACATTTGAAACAATGGAGGAAAAATAATGATAGGTTTATTGTATATTCACGTAAAAGAAACCCTGATTGATTGAATGATTGCTCAACACCCAGGCCAAACTGCTTACGCTAGAAACTTTAAATTTGAACAGAGCATAGGATTTGTGATGTAAAGTCATACTAAGGAAGGTATTCGGAAATGTGACTAGGAGGAAAGAGAGGTGGCAATTATTGTCTTAAAATGTTCATATATCGGAATCTCTAAATGATAGGTATGAAATTTGGTGTATGGAATTTTCATTTAAAATAATTATACAAGTGTTCCAGCATTTTTGGATAGTTGACCTAGAAGGAAAGAAAAGTGGGTGAAAGGATTCAGGATTTAGATTTCCAGGTTTTTAGCACCTATGGCCATTTAGCCCGTCATGTATATGAGGGATAACGTCCCTCGCTGAGCACACTATCCGGGGAAAGTGGCCTGGGACCATTATGTAAGGTACTATCCTGGTATTTGCCTGGTGTGAATGAGGAAACCCCAGGGAAGACTCATTTAGGATGGCTGGCCTCAGAAAGCGTTTTACACTTTTTGGATCGAGTGCCCCCACCGGAAATCGAACCCGGAGCTACTCGCACCGAAGGCGAGAGCGTTAGCGACTACGCTACCCGGGACCACTTGGGTGAGAAGTAAAAAACAGTTGTGGGAATTACATTTATCATAAGATATTCATATATCGGAAGCTCTTAAAGTTCAAGGCATGAAATTCGGTATTGGGACATCTAATTTAAAATAAGTTGACATGTGTACCACTATTTTTTTTTAAATATTAGCACTAGAATGGAAGAAAAAAGGCAGAAAGAAAAACGCTGGGGTTAAAACTATTAGAATTGATGGCCATATTTCGACGTTCGTTGAGGTTAAGTTACTTAATTTCCTTCGTTGAGTTCGTTAAGTTACCCAGGATTAATTTGGTATATATATCTAACATTTAAAATAATTAAGGACGTATTTAAGCGTTTTTTTTTAATATTTCATCTAGAAGGAAGTAAAAAGGCAGGAACTAGGAAAGAGTCGGGGTTGCAATTGTTAAAATAACATGGTCATATCTTGAAACCAGTAATGTGCCGTAAACTATAATTTTACGTCTACGCGATTATCTACTGTAATCTATACGTAATCTACATTACACCTTTTCCCGTGTAGACTATGTAGACAACTACTATCAAATGTAAGGAACAATTTCGTTGCTTGTTTGTTCATATTTCCTCATTCAGTTGTTTCGCTTCGGTGCAGCGAGCATTTTTGCCGATCCCAAACGTTTCAGCATTCTTGCCAATTTGATGTCGAGAACAGAACCCAAACAACCCCTGCGGGGCTTCTAACCCGTTCCTACTACTACTACAACTACTACTCCATTAGCTGTGGATCTATGTATATAGTACAAGGGCAACGTACTACTACTACATTTGCTGTGGATCTATATAGTACAATTGCAAACTTATTTTAATGAAAGAAGTTTAATGAAAATTTTAAAAGAATGATCGTTAAATCACTTTTTGAATATTATTTTTAATTTTATTTTAACGAAAGAAGTGTTATAAAAATTTTTAAAAGTAGTAAAAAAAAATTTTCCGTAGGCAGGATTTGAACCGACGCCAAAAACATTTCTTTTACTAGCATCGGCTACCAGAGCCGACAGCAGTTGCTGTTTACTTTGTGCTATATGTAGATCATGTCTTGTGATATCGTATCTGTATCGACCAATCAGATCAGAGGATATCTGAAACGTTTGGGATCCGCAAATATGCGTGCAGCGAAAGATTAGGGAAACGAGTAACATATAAAAAGTAGAGGGAATTATCTAATCTTTATGTTTACTCTGCTCTGCACATACCACTTCCTTAGATTTTCCACTTCGAGCACTGCTTTTATAATGAAATTTACAAAACTAATTCTCACCTATGAGTTTTCAGTCTTGAATATGCTGAATTTGCCATTTTTTTCTTAAATATTTTACAAAATGCATAATATTTTTCATTTTCCTTCATCAAGGCGAAACTAAGTATTCGAAAGTTACTATTCGCTGGTCTAGGCATTTTATTTTGTACGCAATTTCGCAAGGTAACGACAAAATAAAGCTCCTTTATTGTCCACGATGTCATATTAAATTACGTGTTGTTGACATATTCTACATAGTCTACGTTGTTTACATTGTCTACGCATAGTTGACACGTAAACGTAAACTATCGTTTTTTATGCGTAGACGCACATCTCTGCTTGAAACCAAGAAAGGTTAGATGCATGAAAATTGGTGTTTAAAATTTTAATTTAAAATAATTATTTTTTTGTTTCAGAGTTA
Organism: Thermobia domestica; assembly: GCF_964235325.1. Lineage (NCBI taxonomy): Eukaryota > Metazoa > Arthropoda > Insecta > Zygentoma > Lepismatidae > Thermobia > Thermobia domestica. Next base: position 147,275,714 of record NC_137458.1, on the reverse strand, counting down.
TTTAATTTGCCATGTAATTTTAAAAAAACATACCAATGTATATTTAAAACTTTTGTAATTAAAAATAAAAGAAACAGGTTGAGTTTCCATAAAGAAGTAAATTCACTTTGAAGGAAGTGAAATCAGAAAGATGAAAGTGACAATGACAAATATACAAACACAAATAAGAAACTCATACAGATGGAAAGCCAAAACCAGAAGTATATAAACTAAACAATAAATAAACAAAGGGTCAAAACGGGCAGAGTTGTCAATAGCGTCATCATAGTCAAGTTAGTTGGCCATTAAATTTGAAGCTTTGTCAGGATGGGCTTCAGCTTGTACAAACCAACTATCCTGTAAATAACCTTCATTTAATTATTTTAAGAAGCGACACACAAGAAGTTCCATGCATAGTGAACTTAGTAACATTTCAATCTTCTTAAAGGAGTAAAGTATTATACTCAGCCAGCTATGAACGACGACTGAAACTAACTAAATAAAAGCATTTTTCTTGTTTCAATCAGGTTGTAAAAATGACGGTACCAGTGCCACGACTAAAACCTGTACACAATTTGTGATAATCGTATTCGAAGCTAGACTAGTTCTGCGAAGAAAAATTATATATATAAACAGAAAAAAAAAATAGAGCACAGTTTCATATCACTGCCTCTCTCTCACTCAATCATTATTTGTTCTTCTATATTTGTCAATGGTTGTAATTTTTTTTAAAAAAATCAAACATATGTTCAGTGCCCTTCATGGCCGAGTCGCTTGGATTATTCTTTAAACAGTGTCATCTCATATAGTATCGGTACTGAAAAGAGTAGTATTCAAGCCAATGAACCAAACATAGTTTATGTCCCCTGCATCATAGTTCATAAACATGTACTATAATACAATTCCTGAACAACATATAAACATTTAATGAATAATAACTGGTGTTGCCGATAAGACAAGAAATTTGTCTTCTTGCAAGGGCGCCGATCCCGAAGCTCCAGCATTGTATTTATGAACATACAATATTTGACATAATTTGAATGCAATTTGTCTTTAAAATCCTCATATATCCCTTCTGCATCTGAATGCCCCACCCCCAAATTTACAGAGAAATCGGCGCCCATGTCTTCTTGTCTCTTTTCGGAGATGAAAAGTACATTTTTAAATTCGAGATAAGAGGAGATACATGGCAATTCGCTAGAAATTTAACGAATCTCTTGGACAACACTAGTTCACTCAAAAATGTTTTATATATATTATATAAGCTGTACATTAAAAAAGTTATTGTACTAAACAATGAGGAGCATTTATCAACGTTTAAAGATATGCAAGTCATCTAGGGATGGTACCGAGACCGAGACTAGTCTCGGTCTCGTCTCGAATTATCGAGACGAGACCGAGACCGAGACGAACTTTTATATACCGAGACGAGACCGAGACGGACTTTTAAATACCGAGACGAGACCGAGACCGAGACCGAGACAGACCTCTATAAATCGAGACGAGACCGAGACGAGACTTAGGTCAGTCTCGAAAGTCTCAGTCTCGTCTCGAATATTGATATTGATAAATATTAAAATTGCCTTCACTCAAAATTTGTTTCGTTGCTGTGTTAGATAATATGAGAACGGTTGACTGATGTACAGTGGCGTATTTAGGGGGTGGTTATCGGGCTCAAACCCCTCCCGAAATAAATTTGTGATAATTTTTTGCATTGCACGTACAACGCAAATGTTTCTCACTCGTTTCTCAAGCCTCTTCCGAAACAAAATCCACTGCTGATGCGAATAGAATTCTCTCTTCCCCTCCCTCCCTCCCCCCTCCTCTCTCTCTCTCTCTCTCTCTCTATATATATATATATATATATATGGTCGCGATGCCACCAGGTCCGCCCTGCATGGGTTCCCGGGGCTCAACTTTAATTTTAAATGGAAGCAAGGGGTGAGTGGTACCTCGTTCGATAGATCTTGAAAAACTAAAAAGCCTTGTGGCAAAAGATCTTTCATATCGGGCACTGTATTCAAAATGGTCGCCAAGACATGTTGCCTCTATCAGATACAGTAAAACGTGCTGTACCACTACAATGGAAACGGTTGAACATAAATGAACCGAACAGAAACTCAAATAGAAAATGTCATGTGGCCCATCGATTGATATTTTCGCGGAGACTCAAAGGGCCACTCTTCATGGCGGCCCAGGGCGCAGCTTCAAAATTGTAAATGGAAACATGGGGTGAATGATACCTCGTTCGACATATCTTTAAAAACTAAAGAGTGCTGTTACAAAAGATTATTCATATGGGTCACCGTTTTCAAAATGACCACCAAGTTATGTACAACAAAATACTTTGGTTTGTGTAATATTTACCTGTACCTTGGGCAGAAAGTACTCATACATATGCACTATGCTTAGTAGAATGTTCATTTCATATTAACAAAAGAAGAATGTTTTTAATATATGTAAGTGATTATTATGGGATAGTTGATGATATGGACATGTTTTGTGATTACCTAGTCAGTGAGTTTGTGTACTTAACAGTTTTAAGAAAAGGATATTATAAGTTATATCAAAATAATAAATTAGTTTAACATCGTTTATAGACGTTGTCAGTTTTATTAAAAAGGTGAGATTAATGTTATTTAAATATCGAAGCTAATATTTTTATGCCAAAGAACTACTACCACTTCGGATTTTTATCTCAGCAAACGAACCAGGTTTACGACTATCTTTTTGATAAGTCGTTGTAAAAATTTGGTTTACCTCACCCGGGACTTTGTAAATTCAATTCCCGAAGAAGAGTAAGGCTGAATTTACTTTCATATTACAGTTAATGAATACGAACTTAACTATTTTGCGGAGTGGTAAAGTAATCATAAGAAAAATGGACAACGAAACAATGCAGCAGGAATCAAATACTAGTGACAGCGATGAGACTAGTGTAACACCAGGATTGGCATCGGAAGATATCTTGTTAGCTTTACAGCGACAAATAATGCAGATGTCTACCGAGATAAAGCAGACCATAGAGCAGAAGTCTGACGAAGCTAACAAGCAAAATGAAGAATTAAGTAGACGAATGGAACAGAAGTTTGACGAAGCTAACAAGCAATATGAAGAATTAAAGCAGACCATGGAACAGAAGTTCAACGAAGCTAACAAACAAAATGAAGAATTAAAGCAGACCATGGAACAGAAATTCAACGAATCTAACAAGACCATGGAACATAAGATAGAACTGAAGTTTGACGAAGCTAACAAGCAATATGAAGAATTAAGTAGACGGATAGAACAGAAATCAGATGAAACGAAACAGACAATTGTCCAGGTGGTGAACGACATTTCCTCACAGTTCGAGGAAAAGTTAAAAAGGATATCCGATGATTGTCAAGAAAAGCACAATCAACAAAACCAAGAAATTAGTGCTGTAAAAAAAGATTTAGAAGTAATAGAATCTTCCATTAAACAGCAAAAGATCCAGGTCAGCAACAATTCTAATAACATACGTGTAAATACACAGTTGTTAGCTACTATTCAGGAAGAGATTAGAACGTTACAGGCTAAAGACAACATTTTCCGTAATAACTTGGGTAGTGATCGCTTTGAGTTGCCCCACTCACCAGAGATGAACTCGCCTTCGCCCGGATCTGATGAGGATATTATACTAGAAGAAAGTTGTCCGAAGAGCACTGATGAGCGAAACATAGATGGTGTCATGACACAGCACGTCACGGATAGGAACTATCACTCAACAAGAACAAGGAATGAGAAAAAGAAGGTAAAATTAAGTGTTAAAATGAGTGAAATTAGAGCTATGAGCAAATTCAGTGGTAAGTGTAATGAGAATGCTACTTCTTTCTTAGAGAAATTCCAAGACGAATGCAATATAATGTCTATCGATCGATCACAATATATGAAATTAATACCCCATGTATTACTTCCACCTTGTTCCTTATGGTTTAAGGCAATACGTGATCACATTAGTACCTATGAGGAATTCAAAGCGGCATTGATCGCAAACTATGAAAATGACTTTTTGCTGGCAAATAGAGATGCCACCCTTAGAAATCAACACTTCAATCCTCGATTGCACAAATCTCTTGTAGAGTTTGTTGTAAATGTCTACAACGAATTAAAGGTCGTTAATCCTTTGCAGTCGGAATCGAGAATAATAGCATCGATTCGAAATTTGCTTCCATTTAAACTGCAACAGATCTTATTTTCCACACAGTGTATGAGTTTCAGCCATTTATTGATGCTTGTCCAATGCTACGAAACTCAATACCATGCCATGAATTCACAATCAGGAATGGGTAAAAATAAGAATAATTCAGATCATTTGGTGCCTGTTCGGAATTTAAATATACGAAGTATGAATAATACAGAACCTAACCTCAGCCGAGTATACTCTAGCAATCCAAATGAGCAAAGTAAGCAAAGTTATGTAGGGAATCCGCTTAACCTAACTAATCATAGTAATTATGATGTCAGATCACTCAACAGCAGTAGATATAAAAATAATCGAAGTACTGAGCGAAATTCCAGAAATGCAGCGAACTACGTGGATAGACGTAATTGGAGATCAAGAGATGGGACTTCATACCAAAGTCAGAATCACGATGAAAGACATGTACAACACAATGTAGAACCTAATCATGATAGCGCAGTACAGTGTACTTTATTAGAACCGTATGCAAGTTCGAATGTAACCTGATTACCGTTACTGAAATTAGGTTAAATTCATGTTAGTTGTAGATTCTTGTAAATTTTCATCTTAAGTTTATGTGTTAATATCAATAATGAAAACGATTCTTAAAAATACTTGAAATGCTTAAATAGAGTTTTAGGTAGACTGGAAAATTAATTTTCAAATGATTTTTATTCTTTCTTGTTAATATGAGGAATTATAATTCGATTTATAATTAATTAAAAGCAAAGATTATTTATATTAGATTGATTTGTGTTGAAAACTTAATTGTCAAAGATTATGTTAAAAAGAAGCTCTATTCTATAAAATCAATTATCCAACGACTACCTTGAAAGAAATTCTTCTTTATTATAACATCTTAGTGCTACTATGTATACCTTTAAATGCAACATCCGACTTATTTGTTATTAAATGCGCCCGTAAAGATTAATATTATTTGTAACCCACGTTTGTCCTTTACATTTTTCGAAATCGCACCCGTCGACGATTAATTAAATAAGCGACGATATTTTTAATAAGAAAATGTAATAATAATATAATGGATAATAATGAAATAAATATAATTAATGTAATTAAAGATAAATATTGATGAAATGTAAGATTTGTTTAATGTATATGTGAAATATTATGAATAGATATACAAGGTGCGATCAAAATATGATGGACAGATATAATATAAGAACACTAATGTAAACGGACCAGTGGTTCTTGAAGATAAAAGCCAAGCCTACTCATGAGTTTTATATTCAGTCCCTTTGTCGAGCGACATTTTTATACAACAAAATACTTTGGTTTGTGTAATATTTACCTGTACCTTGGGCAGAAAGTACTCATACATATGCACTATGCTTAGTAGAATGTTCATTTCATATTAACAAAAGAAGAATGTTTTTAATATATGTAAGTGATTATTATGGGATAGTTGATGATATGGACATGTTTTGTGATTACCTAGTCAGTGAGTTTGTGTACTTAACAGTTTTAAGAAAAGGATATTATAAGTTATATCAAAATAATAAATTAGTTTAACATCGTTTATAGACGTTGTCAGTTTTATTAAAAAGGTGAGATTACTGTTATTTAAATATCGAAGCTAATATTTTTATGCCAAAGAACTACTACCACTTCGGATTTTTATCTCAGCAAACGAACCAGGTTTACGACTATCTTTTTGATAAGTCGTTGTATATGATACCTGCATCAAGTGAAAGGTGCAGTATCACTAATATGAAAACACCAGAACAAATATTCGAATAGGAAATCACAGAGGGTATTTATCATTCTATAGCTCGGGAATGTTGCAACAGTCGAAAAGATAATCAGAGTGAAAGTGTCATAATGGAAAGAAAGAAATCTAACTCCTAGAAAATAATCGCTCTAACCTCACTCCGTAAGTGAGTGAAGCGCGAAGGATCGGTGAAATTGCAAATGAGAGCCTTAGTTTTTGCAAATTGTATCTACGAAACAAAGTTATTTGAAATGTGTTTTTATAAGAGATAAATGTCTCTGTAATGGGATAAAGTATGTAAAATTCTTGTTAAATGGTACCTTCCATTTTGATTGCAGGCAATAGTTTGATGCAAAAATGAATCAACTGAAATGCGAAACCAATTTGTCGAACAATGCAATTTTAGAACAATGTTTACAAACGTTGGTTTTGTTCAACAGTCGTCTGCATGATATTGGTTCGCTTCTTTTCCTTCTATGTCTTCTTGCATGTGATAGAATATGTGTTTCACTGAGATGTCCACAGTTACATTCCGAATAACTTTCAACGGTAATTTCAGTTGTGATCCTTAGTAACGAAACGGTACATACTGATGCAAATATGTCCCAAAAATCTTGCACGCAATGCGTTAAATTATCAGAGGCGAAGGGGCGGATAAAATGTTGTTAAACTTGAATTTCACCTTATTTTTATTCACCTTATTTCACTTTATTTTTATTCATTATAGTACCAATCATTTGTATACACAAGTGTTTCAGACAAACCATATCTATTGCAAATAAAAAGTGAGGTTCTCATTTGAGATTTTACTATTCGTTCCCGCTTCACTTACGGACAGAGATCGGAAAGAACATTTTCTATCATTTCCTCTTTTGCATCATGTCAATTATACTTTAATAATCTTTTCCTCCGTTGCATTATATTCGAGCCGTGGAATGATAAATACCCTCTGTGCTTTCCTATACGAGTTTTATTCTGCTCATTTATATCCAACTATTTTCATATTAGGGGTCTAGTGATACTGGACGTTTTATCTGATACAGGCACCATGTCTTGGCGGCCATTTTGAAAACAGTGAACGATGTGAAAAACACAACACTTTTTACTTTTTAAAGATCTATGGAACGAGGTATTACTCGCCCCATGTTTCCATTTAAAATTTTAAAGTTTGGCCCTGGTACCCCATGAAAGGCGGCCCCGGGAGGCGCCGCGACAACACCATTCGGTGTGCCCCATGGCATTTCCTATTTGAGTTTTTGTTCGGTTCATTATGTTCAACCGTTTTCGAGATATCCCCGTGGAAAGATTAAAATGGTCCTTCCTGTATATATATGTATTAATATGGGCCTTCCTGTTAAGGGGGCTATAGTCCCTATAGCCCTCCCCTACTATCTGATATATATATATATATATATATATATATATATATATATATATATATATATATATATATATATATATATATATATATATATGTTTTTTAAATGCTGAAATTTTGTACCAAGTTGGGAAATTCTTCTTGATACTCTGGAATATCACTAGATAAACAAGCAATGTTGCTAAAGCAAAATAAAGTTGTATTTTCTCAAATTGTGCTACGTAAAGTATTGCATATTTAGTTATTTAACAAAACCACAATAGCCCATACTTTATTTATGTAGCTTGGAAATCTCTAATAACTCAAATGGCATGGACGGTGCAATGCGCATCAACTGTACCTTAGCGTCAAATACTGTGATCATGGTATAATATATTTCGAATCAATGAAGGAACAAAGTTACAAGAAACGGAAAATTTAAATGTTTTTAAAGACTTTACTTTGAAAATGCGCTGAAATATCACGTCTCATCATGCAGATGCTTCCAAAAGACTTAAATGCTTATAACGCCATTTACAACAATTGTTATTTCAAATCGTTTCAGAGATACCTAACACATTGGTAGTGATTGTTATACTGCTTAAAATGACGCATTTTTATTAAATTTTTATAATGATTATTGCTTTCTTTTGCTTCTATAACATTACAACAGTTTTTGGTGGTTTTAATTACAACAAATCGCAGTTACATTATTTTAAGCAGTGTTGCCCACTTAAATAGATAGCTAAATATTATTCTAATTATGTGCAAATAACGTACATAAACTGCAAAATATTTTAAAATTACTCGTAATTTGTTTTATGGTGCAAGAATTCTTTCAAGAGACGATGTTTTTCATAGTCTTTGGGCTACTTATAATGTTAATGTTTAAATCTTCGTTCCAGCAATACATGTAAATGCAAATTGTAACTGAGATTAAATGTAACTGATATATTTTCAGTAACACTAGTTGTTCCCCTTAAGCCTTAGGCCTGGTGTACACTTTAGATTAAGATCGTGCTTAATTAAAAGTTCTAATTGCACCCTAATTGCATTTCACTTGCTTTAGTTTGAGCACCGACCACCTCAAACTCGATCCATACCATATAGCTATATGCAATTATTCAAGAACTTACAGTTAGTAATACACAGTGTTCACTTTTGCTTTGTTTTGTTTTAGTTTAACGTCCCACAGTTATGCTAGGGCGGCTAAAGTAGACGTGGAGCTAATGATTATAGTGGAATCCGAACCACTTCGGTCGTTCAACTTTACCCCTACCGGAAATCGAACTCGGGACCACGCGAACCGAAATCAAGAGTTCTAGCCGCTAGACCAAATGGGGGTACTCACATTGTGTTGATTTAAATCATTCAGTCAGTGTTGTCAGATCCGATGATTAAAAAGTAGCGTGTCTGTACTCCGAAAGTAGCGAATTCGAACTATTTGTAGCCCAAATATATAGAAATGAATACTGATGGTGCTAATGAAATAATTTAATATGAGCTGGAAAGTATGCTGAACGTATTGCAAGAAGAAATTATGATCGACGGACGAAAACAATTCTAGACTGGATACCACGCGACAAAAGCAGCCTAGGAAACCTCCGCATACATGAAGGTGTGACGAAATCAAGAGCCAATGGAAAAGTAACCTGGAAAAGAATTGCCCGTTAGATAGTTGTGGAGAAGACTTGGAAAGACCTTCATCCAGCAATGGATTGATAATGGTTGATTATGATGATGGTGATGATTTTCTTGTCTGGACCTCGGAGGTAAACTAAACCAAGTCATAATTTCGTAATTTTACAGAAGCGAAAAAATGGTTCCTCAACTAAGACTAAATATATAACTTTTACTAGGTAAGGTGGGGTAAAAATGGATCCAAAATTTAATGAAAAACACATAGAGCGAAAAAAGTATTTTTGACTATTCAATCCATCATGTTGCAGCAAAACTACGAAAATGAATACAAAAGAAAACTAGAAAGTTAAGAATCACTTGTTTTGGCGAATGAGAAAAAATAGATACAGATAACTCGAATTACCTATATACTAATATAATATGAATGTCCATGTTTTGCAACTAATTTTCAATCAATATAAAATTTCAACGTAATAAAGGCAATATTAGTTTTCTCGAATAAAGATTGCATGCACCGTTAAGAGCTCAAGAATAAGATTAATCTATGTTACGGCACTGGATATGTGCTTACGTAATGCATTACGATCTTATGAACTAGTATAAGAACAGAATGCACTTAAAATGAGACGCGAACTATGCGAAACATCGGACTTTGAATCTAACTTGTTTTGTGATCCAACTCGAGACCTCACATAGCAAAGATGAGTGTAGTAGCTCCCACCACAAGGTTCAGGACGTTTGTGTTATAAAGTGCAAATTAAACACGGAGATGTGAAACGGTAATAAAGCATTTCATCAATTTCAAACAAAATACGTATATTGTAGTAATACTTTACCCTATTTGTTAAGATAATGAACGTTATATTCTGTTTTTAAAATTACAGTCAAAGCAGAATGTATTGAATAACGAGAAATTGTAATGTTTCAATTTCGGTACGATTAAATACACTCGTGCTGCTATGTGTTGCGTTATCCGTAAGGAGGTATTGAACAATTCTGATTCAAAGGAAGGAAATAAACTACTGTATAGTACTAGAGTTAATTTAATAGAGTTTAATTGTATAGGCAGTTCTGAGGCTATATGAGACAAAGTCTATTGCTGAAAGTGAAATATGGGTTCTATTAGGGTTTTAGGGTTATATACCCACTGATCATTGAACCTGAAATACGCGCATGGAAAGCATTAGCACTAGCAAATTAGCTATGAAAAGGTACACCATACCATAATTCTAAGTCAAAATGAAAGGAAAAAATAAACGGAAACTACAGACTGTACGAAAATAATACTTTCACTATTTTAATTCCACACAATTTATTTCGAGACTTTCGAGACGAGACCGAGATTTGGTACTCGAGACCGAGACCGAGATCGAGATAAGCATCTGTTGACCGAGACGAGACCGAGACCGAGACTGTGATTTTTTACACGAGACGAGACCGAGACCGAGACCGTTATTTATCAACCGAGACGAGACCGAGACTGTACAAAGTCTCGTCTCGTCTCGTCTCGATACCATCCCTAAAGTCATCAGGGGCGTAACTAGAGATGTGCAGGCCCCTCGCAAACTTTTATAATGCTTGCTCCCTTCTGATTTTTATAATTACCAATGGTATCTTAACATATCTTATAATAACTAGTGTTTGTATCATGTATAATGTTAGAATAAACAAACCTGCTAAATTTAATCTAAAGGAAAAAAAATATATTTGTAAGTTAATGACTTTTACGAGTGTTTTGTAATATTCTGTAACAGTGTTTGTACCCCAATGCTAAAAAAAAAAAAAAAAGCGCGCATTCTGTAACTTAACATTTCTCACATTTATTCCATTTTCGTTACGTTTATGGTCAAAATTCAGTTATTAGTCACTGGAGATAATACAAAACAATCCATTTAAGGAGATATTTCAAAAAAAAATATAATAAAATAATAAAAATATAAGCTAAAAACAATATTATGCTCGGTTTTGTGTACACTAGCAATCATGCTTTCGAGGGGTTTTTGCTGTAGCAAAGGACGATTGCGCAGGGAATTTCGTAGTGAAGTTAGATCAAGGAATTAAGACAGAAGTGGAGTAAAATATTGCATTTATTGGTTTAAACTTAGTGTCTAGATTGTCCGCAAAATATAAATTATGGTAGTTTACTTTGGTGGGCAGTTTACTACTGACAGCTTAATTACTATTGATGCAATGCCATATTATGCGTATACATAGCATTCAACTTTTATCGCTTTGATCTGTTTACATAACAAGGACATTCTTATCTTACATCAGGAGTCTTTTCAATTCTGCATTGTTAATTATGGCGTCGTTATTCACTTTACTTAGTATACCCCTTTCACACAGCATTAACAGAAACGATTCAAGATTATTTTGACCGAGATTCGACCTTAGTCTAGATTTATTAATCTTGAGTTTGGAAAACGCTCGTTCACAACTTACCTGTGTAAAAGGGGATCGTAAGGAGAGATGTGTATGCATTGAAGAACTCTGTATAACATAAGGAATATGTGCGATATTCATATATAATTTTGGACGCCCACGTGGGGTAAGAATTACAAAGTTTCTTTGATTTGATTTCCTGCATCGCTGTTTTAATATCGTCCCAGTCTGTTTCTTCTTCATACTCACTAGCTAATTTTTCACTATCATACTCACTCTGAACCTTTATCTACGCTGTGAATTAACTCACAGATTTTGTTCATTGCATTTGAGGGTAGTTCGTCTTTTAAATCAGAGAACCGCCTTGGATTAAAACACGCCAAGTCTAGGTAAAGGTTTTTGTGTTTCGAAAACCGATTGGTCGTACTTTGATTGATTTTGTCAAGGACAACATTGAAAACACACAATCTCAGGCTTTCATCTTCTGTATTCCCTATGATTTCATAAGATGCCAATTCACTACTCATGTTCTTTACCTTAGTTACTGTTCTTTTCGGGATCTCTGTTTCAATCCAAAGATCTTCAAGTGAAGGAAACTTTTCTACTCTATCACTAATCTTTTCTGACACTACTCTTACAAAAGTCTTTGCTGCCAGACTAACTTTATCAACTTTATTCCTTGTTTTATTTAAACCATTCTGTGCAGCGTGAATGAACCTCCAAGCTTGTACATAATCAGGAGTCTTGGTAATCTGAGAGCGGACTAGTAATTTCAAATATTAGTAAAAGCATTGTTTCGTAGGAGACGAACTTCTTCAACAATGAAAGAGCATCAGTGCGAACTTTTTGATTGAATTCGTTGGAGTTACCAATAAGGAAGAGTATAATTACAAGTTCAATGAAGACTGGCTCCGATATCCGCTCTGTAGCAGCTTTACCTTCTGCCCAATAATGAAAACGACCAAATATATTTACAGTAGCATGACTTTTACTGTTCCTCTTAACCGTTCAAGAGCAACAGTTCCTCTTAACAAGACGTGCTCTAGGGTTCTGTCGTATATACACATTAAGGCGCTTCTAGGACTCTGACAAATGTGTTTTCTGTAGTAATCCAAAGAAAGATATGGAAGCTGGATGGCATTGCATCGTATCACAAATCACAAGGTTGAAAACATAGACATAACACCACGTGTGAATATGATTGGGGATTAACTCTTGAAACCTTGCCGTGACGCTGTTATTTTGACCATTCATACTCGAAGCTCCATCAAATGAATTGGCAATGCATTTTGTCACATCTAGTTCAACTTGTTTCAATGTATCGGTCAAGGTTTGAAAGATACTGTCTCCAGTTGTAGAATTTATATATTTTAGTCCTATTATTCCTTCCTTTACTTCTTCTTCCAAAATATGTCGAATTACTATTACACACTGATCAAAACTAGATACGTCCATTGTCGTATCAGTTAGTACGGAAAGTTGGTTAGCTTTTTTAATTTCACTGCAAGTAATGTTCTGCATCTCTTTTTAATAGTACGGATATTTTTCTATTGTACTCTTCCTTAAAAATGTTACTTCACTTCCCCTTACACCTCCTTTCCCATCCTCTTTTAATCTAGATTCATGAAAAGATTTGCTATGCTCAATAACTTTCTTCAGATGATTGCTCAAAGTATGATCGTAGTCACTAAGAAGAAGAATGATTTCTAGAAAGCCCCAATGGTTGACATCTAGATCATCTAAGCTGTATGCACCCTCTACAAGACGTGCTCTAGGGTTCTGTCGTATATACACATTAAGGCGCTTCTAGGACTCTGACAAATGTGTTTTCTGTAGTAATCCAAAGAAAGATATGGAAGCTGGATGGCATTGCATCGTATCACAAATCACAAGGTTGAAAACATAGACATAACACCACGTGTGAATATGATTGGGGATTAACTCTTGAAACCTTGCCGTGACGCTGTTATTTTGACCATTCATACTCGAAGCTCCATCAAATGAATTGGCAATGCATTTTGTCACATCTAGTTCAACTTGTTTCAATGTATCGGTCAAGGTTTGAAAGATACTGTCTCCAGTTGTAGAATTTATATATTTTAGTCCTATTATTCCTTCCTTTACTTCTTCTTCCAAAATATGTCGAATTACTATTACACACTGATCAAAACTAGATACGTCCATTGTCGTATCAGTTAGTACGGAAAGTTGGTTAGCTTTTTTAATTTCACTGCAAGTAATGTTCTGCATCTCTTTTTAATAGTACGGATATTTTTCTATTGTACTCTTCCTTAAAAATGTTACTTCACTTCCCCTTACACCTCCTTTCCCATCCTCTTTTAATCTAGATTCATGAAAAGATTTGCTATGCTCAATAACTTTCTTCAGATGATTGCTCAAAGTATGATCGTAGTCACTAAGAAGAAGAATGATTTCTAGAAAGCCCCAATGGTTGACATCTAGATCATCTAAGCTGTATGCACCCTCTTCTTTCCCTCGGAAAGCAAGGCCTTCATTTTCTATCAAATTAATGGGATTTTAAGCACATTAATTACCGATGAAAGCACTATCCTTCTTTTCGTAACTTCCTCTCTTCACATCTCGATTTAATTTTCAAAAAACATGTGATCAATTGTATGAATGTCCGTCAAGCTGGTCTGCACAAATTTCAAATTCAAACCAAAACGGTACCAAAAATTTGTACCCAATATCTACCAATTTGTACCAGCAAAATTAGAATTTGTACCCTTACCAATTTAAGAAAATCAGAATTTTTGGTAGCGGGCAGCATGACGTCAAGCTGGCCCGCACAATTTATTTTTCTTTCCAATACGAACCAAAACAGGACCAAAAATTTGTACCCAATATGTACCAATTTGTACCACCAAAATTTGAATTTGTATCCCTACCAATTTCAGAAAATAAGAACTTTTGATAGCGGACAGCATGACGTCAAGCTAGCCCGCACAATTTATTTTTCTTTCTAATTCGAACCAAAACAGCACCAAAAATTTGTACCCATATGTACCATTTTGTACCATCAAAATTAGAATTTGTACCCCTACCAATTTCAAACAAATGATTTTCTATGGGGGCAGCTTGATGTCAAGCTGACCCCCACAATTTATTTTTCTTTTCAATTCGAACCAAAACAGTACCAAAATTTGTACCCAATATGTACCAATTTGTATCCACACCAATTTCGAGAAATTTGAATTTTTGATGGCACGCCAAATTGACGTTAAGGTGGTCTCTATTCTTTTTATTCTTAATTCTATTCTATTCTATTCTATTCTATTCTATTCTATCCTTTTTATTCTATTCTTTCTATTCTAACTTATTCTTTTTTCATTTACGAATCAATAGAGTACAAAAATTTGCACCCAGTATGTACCAATTTTTACCACAGGATTAGAATTTGTACCCCACCAATTTCGAGAAATTTGAATTTTGATGGCGGATCAAGCTGACCTGCACAACTTATTATTCTTTCCAATTCGAACAAATACGGTATCAAAAGTTTGTACGTTATATGTAGCAATTTGTATCACCAAAATTAGAATTTGGAACCGCATCAATTTCGAGAAATTTGAATTTTTGAAGAGGGGCCTGATTAACGTGAAGCTGTCCCCCACAACTTATTATTCTTTCCAATTCGAAGCAAAGCGCTACCAAAAATTTGTACCCAATATATACAAATTTATACCACGAAATTTGAATTTGTGCCTCCAACAATTTCGAGAAATCTAAATTTGTAATGGTAAGCTACCTTGGCGTCAATTCGCTAGCACAAGTTATTTTTCTTTTCAATTCGAATCAAAACGGTACCAAACATTTGTACCCAATATGTACAATTTGTAGCACCAAAAAGAAAATCTATACCCTGCAACAATTTAGCATAATTTGAGTTTTTATTGCTCGGGCTAACTTGATGTCAAAACTTGGCTTCCGCGACATATTTCTTTTACAAATTGGAATCTAAATGTTACCAAGAATTTGTACAAAATATGTACGAATTTGTACCATCAAAATTAGAATTTATATCCCCACAAGATTCTAGAAATTAAATTTTCATTGCGGTCTGGGCGGGCACCCGGAAACTTTTTTTTTTTTCGAATTCTAATCGAACGAGCGCGAACCAGATTTCGCTTGAATTCGTAAAACGGCACGAAAAATTTCCATATAACTTGCATCAGCAAAATCATGTACCGTGCGAATAAAGATTAGAGATTGTTATTCAACGAACAGGCAATTTGTCACCAAGTCAAATCTTTCAGCGCAAGGGCTTGTTTAGAATTCAAATGAAAATTCTCTAAATTTTTTTTAGACAATTTGTAACAAGAATCTGCAAAATTGTACTTGCACCAATCCAATAAATTTGAATTGTTTACTCAAATATGTGAATCTATTTGATGTCAAGGTAGACAGCACAATCATATATTTTGTTTTAAGTGCGTCAGCACTTTTCATACGAATTTTTGACTGGTTCCATTCAACATTTTTACTCTGGTGGTATTATTAATGATGACTGAATTTGTACCAATTTCTATCAGCAAAATTACAATTTAGACTGTTATCGAAAAGGAGATATGAGTGGATGCTGACGACTTCACAGCAAACTGATCCTCTGAACGAGTTCTATAATAAAAATTAGTATTCTCCATTATCACAGACGGTTGGAGAAAGATCACAGGTGTTAGAGAAGGCTTCATATAGCCTTAACCTTGACATGTAAAATAAGTCGAAATAAATAAATCACCCACCCATAAAATATTTTGGGGTCCTCAACATGTGTAGATATTTGGCCCTCTCTTCTCCAACCAAGTTATACAAAAGGCAATGCTATCTATTAATCTGCCGCCTCCCCAACGAATTGTTTTGTGATAATGGTTTCCTTTATTCTTTCTAGCACTCCCGAAAGAATACCGTCGTCGGCCAGCTTGATCCGACATAAAAGATTCAAATTTCTCGAAATTGTGAGTTACAAATTCTAATTTTGTGGTAAAAATTAGTACATATTGGTTACAAATTTTTGGTACCGTTTTGATTCGAATTGGAAAGAAAAAGAAGTTGGACGGGCAAGCTTGACCCGCCATCAAAAATTCAAATTTCTCGAAATTGGTGGAAGTAAAATACAAATTCTAATTTTGGCTGTACAAATTGGTGCATATTGGGTATAAATTTTTGGTAATGTTTTGATTCGTATTGGAATGGAAATAAGTTGTGCGGGATATCTTGACCCGCCAACAAAAATTCAAATTTCTCGAAATTGATGAAGGTACAATTTATAATTTTCGTTGTAGTAATTGGTGCATATCGGGTACAAATTTTCGATAATGTTTTGATTCGAATTGAAATGAAAAATAACTTTTGAAAGCAAGCTTTACCCGCCAATAAAAATTCAAATTTCTCGAAATTAGTAGGGGTACACATTTTAATTTTGGTGATAAAAATTGGTACATATTGAGTACAAATTTTTGGTACGGATTTTGTTCGAATGGGAAGAAAATAAGTTGTGAAGGTGAGCTTAACATCAACCTGGTCCGCAATCAAAAATTCTAATTTTCCGAAATTGGTAGGGGTACAAATTCTAATTTTGGTTCGAATTAGAAAAAAAAATAGTCAAGCTGGCCCGCCAACAAAACTTCGATTTTTTCGAAATTGGTGTGGGGTACAAATAGAAATTTTGGTGGCACATATTGGTACATATTGGGTACAAATTTTTGGTACCGTTTTAGTTGGAATTGGATAGAAAAAATAAATTGTGAGGGTCAACCTTGTCGTCAATCTGGCCCGCCATCAAAAATTCTAATTTTCTGAAATTGGTGAGGGTACAAATTATAATTTTGGTGGTACAAATTGGTACATATTCGGTACAAATTTTTGGTGCTGTTTTGGTTCGAATTGGAAAGAAAAATAAATTGTGCGGGCCGGATTGACGTCATCAAAAATGCATTTTTTTCGAAATTGGTAGGGGTACAAATTCTAATTTTGGTGGTAAAAATTGGTACATATTGGGTATAATTTTTTGGTACTGTTTTGGTTTGAATTTGAAATTTGTGCGGGTCACCTTGACGGACATATTTTATGACCATGTTTGTAATATCTTTTCAATGATCCTAAATGTACGTTTGACATTTCGTCTTCGCCAACTGTCTGGCTAATATGCCTAAATCTTTCGAAGCCTTGACAAAACACAGATGATCCATCACTAAAGCTGTTGTTAGTAGGGGGAGTAAACCATTCATTGAGGAGGGCGCACCGGCCCGCGGACCGGTAGGCTGGCAGGTTAGTCCGACGCTGCTTCAGTTTGTCAACATTGTTGAGAAGTTCTTAAATGTACGTTCGGATTGCGGCTTCATAAATTGTACAAAAATCTTCTGATGGTAAAGAAAACATTTCTATAATCGGTATAGAACACAGATGACTCCTGAGTCGTTGGGAGTCACTGATAAACCTTGACGTTATGTGTCCATGGAATTGTTAATTTCTCAAGGAAAGCTCCCAACTGTATTCAATTGATGCATTTAAAGACGATTGTGTCAGGAATTCAATTACTAGTACATTCAGGATTTTTTTCATTTACCTAGGTAAACAGGATAGAGCTACGTAGAAGACAAATATAGGACACTGTTACAAAAGTGTCTGCATAGAGTATTTTGGTTTGTTGCTTGAGCTTAACGTTCCACGGTAATGACATGGTGCTAAAGGAGACGTGCAGTTACTGATTATAGTGGAATCCGAACCATTTTCTTGTTTTGTAGACCCCACCGGGAATTGAACCCGGGTCCATGAGCACCATAGAGGGTATTTTGCCGAAATACACCGCTTTTGTAGTGGCATAATTGTCTATGTAAAGAAAAAAGCATTAGACCAGACTAGGAACAGGGAGTTGGAAATTAGATCTATTAGGTAATTTCTTAAATGCAGCTTTTAGAAACATAGTTTAATTATAGCTATACTTACAACAACAATAACATTATATTATACTAGCCTTCGTCTAGGTAGGACTTCTCGTTCTGTAAAGAACGCTTTTGACAAACGACGTAAATACATATCAATCAATCAACCAACCGAAAAGTTTCATCTCAAATTCAGAGAGCTTTTCGGTAAGTAGCGCTGAAGATTCTATATTTTTCTTTATTCAAAATAAAGGTAATTGAAGTTTCGGGAACCAAATTCATTTTCCATATCCTTTTTCTAGAACACAATTTAAAATATACATTTTTAGTTCGAAGAGTGTCCATCTTACCCTCCTTCCTACAGCTGTTCGTCCAACGAATGAATCGTATTTCCGCTGCTTTGGGCTTATGGTGACCGCCTCAAGGAAATAGGGACATGTATTCACATTCAAATATGTCTGTATTTGTAAGTACAGTGAAACCTGTCTTTAGCGGAATCGAGCGGGACTTGCAAAAATTTCCGTTGAAGTCAGGTTTCCGCTTAGTGGAGGTAGACCTTTTCTTTCTTTTTTTTTTTTTTTTAAACAATACATGCTTATAAAGGGGCATACTGAGAAAATATATTGCTGTATGTACATCTTTCGATTACAGTACTTCTTTCTTCTACGAATAAATACACAAAAAATTAAAATGAATACAAAATATACTATGCACACGTTTTCTTTGTTTTTCTAATAGCCAAGCAGGGTTTTCTGTGTACATTGCTGCTTGGCTGCTTGACTTTCCGCATACACTTTAGCCTGAGAAATTATACTAAGTGAATCAGAATCATTTTTCCGTAAGGCAAAATTTTTGCAGTTCCTTTAAACTCCTGAGAGCATCTTGATATGTATTTATTCTACACTCTTCTTCGAACTCGGTATCGTATTACTCTTCTTCCTGTATCTCGTTTTCTTCTTTCCGACATTCCGTATGATTCTTGATTAAGTTGCGGGGATTAAGGACAATTTGTGGGGGTGAATATGAGTAGTGGTTGGGGAAGGCCAACACTGTCCAGAAATATTTAACAAAAGAACGAACATTTTATCGCAGACAGTGTAATGTATATATCTCACAGAGGGGCCGCGGTGGCTCAGTGGTAGAGCGTTCACCTCTGGTGCTTGGGGTCCCGGGTTCGATCCCAGGCCCCGCCAAGTGAACTTTGTGGTGGACAAACACCGTGTGCGTGGGTTTTCTCGGGGTTCTCCCGTTTCCTCCCACTTTATTCATTCCACCATTTCATTCATTACTCATCATCACCGTCTCCTTTAGCCTAACCGGCATAACCGTGGGACGTAAAACTCAAAGATTTCATTTCATGTCTCACAGAATGTCTAAACGCTGCAGTCCGGAACTCAGAATTTTCCGTTAAATGTTTATTTTTCTTTCCGTTGTCCGCGTAACACAGTTTCCGCTTAATGAAGGGACTTTTACACGTTTTGTTCTCCAAAATTCATGGGACCGTGAAATATTTCCGTTTAAGACAGTTTTCCCTTTAATAAAGAGTCCGTTGAAGACAGGTTTTACTGTACTATTAAGTACCACACATTTTGATTAGATCTGTTGTTCTTGTCACTCAGATTGGATTGGTCGGGAAAAGACCATATTTGTATTTCCCAACGATAAATGTTGGAAGTAAAAAAAAAAAATGGGGGGCGGTCGTCCCTCTACTCCCATGTGAATCCGCCAGTACTACTTGACTAAATAATTAGCTAAAGCCATCAACTGACAAATTTCTTTTAAGGCCATAAGAATCCGTGATTATCATAGCTGGTCTCTGACCAAGGGCGCCGATTTCTCTGTAAATTTTGGGTGGCCCATTCAGACATAAGGCATATATGAGGATGTTAAGACAAATTACATTCAAATTATGCCAAATATTGTATATTGAGAATACAATGCGGGGGGAGCCCCATCCCTCTAGAATCGGCGCCCTTGCCTCTGACTCGAAATGAATTATCACAAGCATAGCAAATATCAGCAAATATGGAAAAGTTTGTTAACAGGTTTCGCACAGCAGAAAGTTGGTCTTTCTATCCCAAATGCAATATCAAATGAAGCTTATATTAGAAATGAGCTGGAACATATGATCAAAAACTATATTTTACTTTTATAATGTCATACACATTTCAACTTTCACATTTGGTTTCCGTGTCTAGGATTGTAGTTTTCAAGTAGCTAAGGATATTACAATGCGCATTGTAGAGATACAAGGGCTCGAAAAAAAAAAACGGTTTTTTTGGAAAAAAAAATCGATTTTTTCTGCTTTGCTTTTTTGCTTCGGAAATTTTGGGCTTTTTTTTTCAAAATACTGCTTTAAATTGATAAAACAGACTTTGTATCGCTTCTCTATAAAACAAAAAATCATTTAATTAGTGGTTGATGCTGATAATAATATAAAACATCGAAAATAAACTATGAATTTCGAAAAAATATTTCAAACAATTTTTCTTCAACATATTTACATTATGAATTCCACAGGATTAACCAATGTATATAATAAGAATTTTTTAACCTCCTATATACAAAAGTAAGCAGAGTTGGCAAGAACCGTGGTTGTTTTTGAAAATGCCAAAAACCCGTTTTTTGGGGGATGTTTAAACCAGGCTTTTTTGGTTTAAACCAGGCTTTTTTGACTTAGATTTTTTGCTTTATGTATTTATATTACATATTCACAGAAATAGCCTAAGTTTGTTTCGCCTTGATGTTATTATGCAACAGCGGGGTTATGCCGGAAGAATTCCCATAAGCTTAAAGAAGTGCGGTCAGTAAATTTCTTAAGTTGAGAATCTCCCGCCCTAGCCATTGGGAAAATCCCGTCATTACTTGAAATGTAAGACAATAACGGGAAAATCCTGTTATTGCTTTGCATGTAAAATTTAAAGGTCAACGTACCATAATAAGTACGCTAAAACTGAGGTATTAAATTACAAATTTAGTACCGGTACGTAGATATCATTGAAAGTCCAATTCAAGCTAATGTTGGAAGCTACGTAGGCAATCGATAAATTTTGCCAATTTCTATCAATATATTTAAGCAATATTGGCTTCTTTATAAAACAACACGCATTTAGGCATGTAGAAATATACAATTTGGTTTGTTTCGTATATTTAGGCTTAACATCCTTACGAAATACCGAGGTTATCAAGGAGAAGACTTTCGCTTAAACTGACATCCGAACCGCTACTTGGGTTACGCATGAAAGAAGGATTGTGGTTCGACCGAGAATTGAACATGGGATACCTTGATTAAAAGGTGAAAGGGAAATAAAACTATTGCAGGTAGTTTGATATCTGGAAACGTTACCATGAAGTTCACACGATTCGCATTTTTAATCTTTTTATTTTTGTGGTTTAAACCAGTTATTAAAAAAAAAAAAAGTTGGTGTAAATCAGCCAACCCTAAAAGTAAACACTTCTTTTTAAAGAATACACAAATAACTAGCAAAATAGTATGTAGTATTTTTACTTCAAAATATTCCATACCCTCTTTTTGAAACAAAATAAAATTAAAATAAAACATAAGAGAAATACTTAGATTTATATGATACACTTAAAGGCTGCACATCTAGAGCTTTTGGTTCTGTATATTCTTGAAATTCTACAGTTAAGTTTTATAGAACCACCATCACAGTTTACCCAATCCTCAAGTTTTCTGAATTTTTAACAAGAGGGATTCAACATATCATTACGGAACCCCCCCCCCTTCCCCCCAAAAAAGACTACGGAATATATTTAAGTTAAGCTAAATACAACTGCACAACAAACATGGCTGAGTGATTAGCTTTTGCGCTTCTATCGGGAAGTCCGGGATTCAACCAGCATTCGACCATTCTGACAAAGCTTTTCTTCATTCCATCTGTGAATGTAGAAATAGTGCGTGTACTGTGAGTTGGGCGACTTCCTTTTTTATTGTTTTTAAATCGTTATTATTACTAATTACCAGCAGTGACGGTTTTGCGAAGGTTAGGGGGCGGTCTTTCTGAAGCCCGTTCCCCAAAGTTACGGAATGTCTGCAACAAACGAAATATCTATTATTTATGCCTTTACTCATAAACTTTAAGCTCCCGTCAAATAAAAATTACGAATGTTTAAAAAACTAAACATTAGTAAGAAACCCTTCCCAAAATACTTTTCTAAATCCGCCACTGATTCTCAGTATAAAATGATTTTTAAAGTTGTATCCGGCAGATTATTGCTAAACATATAAACGAAACGAAATATTAGTTAGGCCTGTACTCATAAACTTCAAGCACTTCCCAAATAAAATTAGGACTTTTTAGGAAACGAAACAATCAGAAAAAACCCTCCTAAAGTACTTTTCTAAATCCGCTACTGATTATTTGTATAAATTGGTATTCAAGGTTGTGTCCGGAAAATTATTGCTAAATCACTTCACAGCTACAGTATAACAGAAATGTGGAATTACGGTTTGACGGATATATTGAAAAACGTACGCTTTGACGGATAAATAGAAAAACGGGCAAGTTTAACTTTTGCGCTAGAAGCTAGAGTACTAAAAACTCTTAGAAATGAAACACGGATGACAAACTAGAGAAGAAAAAAGATGTCGATAACTCAAAAGTTAAAATAAAGTTAAATAGCCTCTAAAATTACCCTCAAATACTACATTCTTCATGTTAGCTTTAATTCGTAAAACATGTGCTCCATCCATCTTGATGGTGAATTTCAGAGCGAAATATCACATTCAGGTCATGGAATTTTTATCTAACTATAGAATATACTATAAGAAAGCTATTTAGATAGAAAAATCATGAAGTTGAAAAAAGCCAAAATTTCCAAAATTCTCGTTTTTTTCCCCAAAAAAGCCGGCTTTTTATGTGAAAAAAACCATCGATTCAAAAAAGCCGGCTTTTTCGCATCTCTAGCGCATTGTGTATTTTCAATTTAATGCTTCATTTAATTTCTAGTGTTCTTTCACGTCTCAAATGTGTTAAATATTTAGTACTATTTTTTGCATTATTGTGTTTTGGTCTTAATTTCTGATGGATAATAATGTAATTACTATTGGGAGGCACCTGTTCATTTTATCCATGACTCTTACCGATAATCACAAACGCTTTGTTAAATTTGTTCAATTGCACTATGGTTAGTATTTTTAGTTTTCTCAATGACTATTCAAATATTATCGAAATCAAACTTTATAAGGCTATTAATAAAGGCATCAGACAATTCTCTTAATATTCGTTGTCAAATTATATTTTAATACAGGACCTGTTAGAAATTTTACATTTTTTCTGTCCGTA
Source organism: Thermobia domestica (assembly GCF_964235325.1). Classification (NCBI taxonomy): domain Eukaryota; kingdom Metazoa; phylum Arthropoda; class Insecta; order Zygentoma; family Lepismatidae; genus Thermobia; species Thermobia domestica. The sequence goes on along the minus strand of NC_137458.1, from coordinate 147,252,214 downwards.
TTATGCAAAATTATCCTTCATAGTTTAATACGAAAAACAAGCATTATACTGACATGCTCAAAGAAAATCTTATTTCCATAGGTTCTCTTTAAATGTACACATTTCAATAGATTAATTATATAGCCTACTGTATTCTTATTTTCTTCAACTCTTTCTCGTTATCACATACATCAAAATTTACCAATTGCAGGTATGAATAGTGCTAGACTGTGCTGATAAAGTTTGAGCGTTACCTAGAAAAAAATGAGCTAGGAAGCTGAAATTAGCAGAATATATAGGGCAGGATCTGTGTAGGCCAGTGGTTCTCAAACTTTCCTATACCGTGGACCACCTGTTCATTCGGAAAGTGATCTGCGCACCCTAATGCTAATTAGAATTACCACTGACAAGAAAAAATCAAGAAAAATAACGCAATAAGTAATTTATTCTAAAGATACGTGATTGTTTCCTAGTGAACGCAATTTCAATTGAAAATACAGTAACTTTCAAGATTTTTTTTTAAATAAAGGAAATCCACTTGATAAATGTTCTTAAATGTGAGGCCGCTAATGTTAGGAATGAATTTTTTTTTGTGTGTGTGTTTTTCCATAATTCCATTGAAATCTGGAATAAGTTTTGTCACCATCAATCTTAGGTCAGATTCCACATTAAGACGATTTCGCTTTAAGGTTTTAATACTGCAAAGAGCAGAAAAGATCTACTAACGTAAGTAAGTAGTGCAGAAAGGCATCAAATGTTGCAAAGCCCTTTTAGACAGCTCTTCATAGCGCACACGCAACCAAAAGCTACAAAGTTCATTTCCTTTGAAATGTTTTTCCATTAGGTATCGCAGGATAGTTCGAAAAGCTGTTCTTATGTTAGAAAGATTCATACCATGTAGGGCATACGTCATGGATTTCTACATTAGTGAAAGGATTGTCTATCCGACCATTACCAGGTTGTGAAGAGGAAAATATTCTCGAAAACTTACAGCTAATGCTGTCAAGTGTCCTACAAGTGTTTTGTGCATTTCAGCAGTTTTTCACCTGAAGAATCAATGAAATCCTTTAGCACTGGAAATGATGAATAGATATTGTTTTGTACTCGTACTACCCACAGCTGCAGTTTCTTAATCTTAAAAATACTTTTTGCATAACAGCCGTGAGTTCCATTTTATTACAGCACCTCAATTTGTAGGCCTCGCGGACCCCCTGGTTAGGTCCCACGGACCCCACTTTGAGAACGACTGGTGTTGCAAAATGCAATGTTCTATTATATTAACATCCTTTTCTTGTTCATTTCAGAAGTGAACATGGCTGCACCTACAGCAAGCCTCAGTCCAGAGGAGCATAGGACGTCATGAAGTTTTTCTTCCTCCAAGGGAAAGGCGCGACGCAAATCTACGATGAAATGAAACAGACTTAAGGGGACCGAGTGCCGTCATATGCAACTATCAAACACTGGGTGGCAAACTTCGGAACTGGCCATTTTGATGTTGAAAGCGCGAAACCCAGTGGAAGGCCTGTTTCTCTATCTGTTACCGAAAATGTGCAAGACATCCAGGACATGATAATGGAAGATTGTCGAATATCAGCCAAAAAGATTGCTATATGAAAGATTTGGTACTATTATTCATAATGATCTGGAAATGAGGAAGGTTGCAGCAAAATGGATCCCAAAACTTATGACGAAGGAACAAAAGCAGGAAAGAGTGAGAACTTCGCGGACAGTTTTGGAACGTTTTGCAAGAAGTGAGGTTGTTTTTTTGGAGAAACTCGTAACTGGTGATGAGACGTTGATCTATTGTTATCGTCCCGAGACTAAAGAACAGTCTAAGGAATGGAGACACAGTTCTTCCCGGCCAAAGAAGCGCGGTGTGCAGAGGTCTGCACAGAAACAAATGTCAACATTCTTTTGGGATAAGGACGGAGTTCTGCTGGTGGACTATCTTCCAGTGGTTGCAACGATTAATGCAGCATATTACTGCAGTCTCTCGAGGAAGTTGCGCGAAACATCAAGGACAAACGTCGTGGTAAGATCTGCAAGGGGGTGTTCTGCTTTTGCACGAGAATGCCTCCTAACACACGTATTCTGAAACGCAGGACACATTGGCTACCCTAGGCTTTCAAGTGTTACCTCACCCCTTATTCGCCTGATCTAGCTCCATCCTGTTCCAGAATCTCAAAAAACATCTCAAAGGTCACCGTATTCAGTGTTCAAGAGGCAACTGATGCTACAGATGAGTAGTTACATCAGCAGACAAAGGGCTTCTATTTAAAAGGACTTAAAAAGTTGTAGGACAGATGTCGCAAATGCATTGACCTAGTAGGGGAATATGTCGAATAGTGTGGGAGTTTCAGCTTCCTACCTGACTTTTTTCTTGATAAAGCTTAATTTATCAGCACCCCCTCGTATATATGGAGCATTGGACTGTATGATTCGGAGTCTTGGACATTACGGAAGTTATAGAAGAAATATTTAGAGAGCTTCGAAATGTGATGTTAGAGGAAAATGGAGAAGGTAAAATGGACAAAGAGAGCAACAAACGACGATGTTTTAAAACAGATAGCAGAGAAGAGGACACTTCTAGCCAGCATCCTTCGTAGAAATGTCAATTGGATTGGACCCATCTTGCGAAGAAATTGTCTTCTTCATACCGCCATTGAAGGAAAGATGGAAAGAAAGTGAGGAATTGGAAGAAGAAGAACACAACTTATCGATGATTTGAAAAATATTGGTTGTTAAAAGAGAAGGCTGAAAATCGCGAAGCATGGAAGAAACATTTAAAGGCCCAAATCTAAAATTGAAAAAGAAAAAGAAAAACTTATTATTACCAGGCAGGCCCGTCTCCACGGGAGGGCTAGGGTGGGCCGGCCCCCCTAAATTTTCATTGCCTCCCCTAAAATTTTCACGGTAGACTAGCAAATGAAATATAATATGGTGATGAACTACAATATTGTTGGGTCGCCCCCCCCTACATTTTTTTCCTGGTTACCGGCCTGTTACCAGGACCTGCCAAAAGGCAAAATACTTAATAATAATAGGTGTGAATAAAATGAAATTCTTTCAGTTTTATGTGTCACAGTTATGTTGTGTAAGCTAAAGCACACGGTGGTGATGAGAAATAAATGCAATGCTGGAACGAATAAAGTAGGAAGAAACGAGAGAACCCAGAAAGAAACACACCCAATTTTGTTTGTTCACCACGAAGTACACTTGGCGAGAACTGGGAACGAACCATGGACCCCACACACCAAGGTGAACGCTCTATCACTGATCCACCGCGGGCCCTGCAGATGTAAATAGAGAGTATTGAGAAGAAAGTAGATGTTCTATTATTATTATTATTATTATTATTATTATTATTATTATTATTATTATTATTATTATTATTATTATTATTATTAAGCTTATGTTTTGTTGAATTATTAGGGTGTCGACCTTGGTGTGCATATCCTTGGTTCTATTCTCGATGAAAGCGGTAAAATTTTGTTGTATTACCCCAGTATCATGCGGAAAGTGTGTGCTGCCTAAACTAAGAGGTAGCGAGCTCCAATCCAGAAAGCCAAAAATAATGGCACATAGGAACTGATGTGCTGACCTCGCATCACCCAGCTGAACGTGAGGCATCTGGCTAGCCATAACCTTTTGTGGGCTGTAGTGCCAGGAAATTTAATTCAGTACTACTTAGAAAAAAGTCATCAGTATTTCAATACTGTGTAATTAAAGAACATTAGAAGTAATCTCTTTCTTCCAATTTGCCTCATCTTTATGTACTGAAAGAAAATACTGAACTTCATATCATAAGAGCCCATGAGGTTTCCTGCCCCACATTTCAGCCGGAGACGCTACATACTGATTGGTGTATGTATATGTATCTGTGCAAGCAGAATTCTTCATACTGTCAATTAGGATTAGCGCCCTCCGTGATGGGTTTCTGGCTATGCCTGTGATCAGTATTGCTTTAAATATTCCACCAGCAAAGTTCGTAATTATTATAATGTGTTGACAAGGTTTAGAATTTTGTCTTTCATATTTAGGGTAAAAGTGATTCACTGCTCAACGTAAAAGCCCTACTACTATAGCTAGGAACATAAAATTTGGACGGCAAACTCCTTTTGTCACAGAAACAAGAGATAAGAAATAATTTTCTAAAATACGTATTTCTAAAGAGGTTAAATGGAGTTTAATTTTTCTTTAATAAAGTACATATCTCATGTTAGGAAGATGAAACTCGGCATATGAGTTTCCCACTAAAAATCGCTGAACACGTTTCAATATTTTTTCGAAAATTTCACTCTTGAATGTGAAAAAAGGGAGCATTTTCTTACATTAGCTACAGCATTAGCTACAAATTTCGACTCTATTGTAAAACTGCCAAATATGAAGTTTCACTCAAGTTAGATGGGCAGAATTCGGTATTTTAACTCTTGATTTAAATAAGAGAATACATGTTTCGACGTTTTCAACAATTCCGCTTGCAATAGAGGAAAGATATATTCTATAATATTCTAATCATGAATATATGTTCTATTGTCCACATTAAATTGCTCAGTTTTATATTCATTGAACCTTATTCTTCGTTTGGGTGCTTCAACTTGTTTTATCATTAATACTCTTCATTTGCTGTAGTAAACCTGATTACAACTCCATTTGGGGTGCCGGGCTCTCATTTACAATCCGTGGTTACACCCAGAGTTGCCAATTTGGAGGAAAAGTCGGTAAATCTAGGGCATATAGCTTCCAACACAGCGACTAAAAGTCAATTTTCCGATTGGTGACTTTTTTTGGTGATTTTTAAATAACGATTTAGCAACTTCCTCACAAATCTAGCGACTGTTTGTGTTGCGAACTTATCTTCTTGCATTCAAGCACTTTTAGTTTGATATGGACAAATATACAACTTGAGTACTCCTCTATTTGGTTTTCTGTTGTCCCTTGCCTTCTAACAAAGAATAATTCAAACATTTTATGCCCTTTAGTTCGCAGAACTTCCGTTGAGAAGCATAAGTAATACATCATTTCTGATAGCCAGCCAACTAGCTGTAGAAGTGCGAATTAAAAAGAAGTAAGTGTTAGCATAATAAAATACTAATGAAAAATGTGACACCGTGCTTATATAGGTGAAGTCTTGTAACCCAACCAAGCAAAACCTAAAATGACACTATTGCCTTCAAATACGAGCAAAAGTACAAAAACTAATGGGAAATGATACTTGAGTTTAAAGGTTGGTTGTGTCTTGTCAATAAAGACGTGAGTAGAGCATATTTTTTGTGTGTTATTGGTAGTACTAGTAATAGTAAACTTTGTCCTTGTTGAAAACATGATAAGCTATATAAACTACATGTCGAAATTTACAATAGTGAATATAGACAGAGGATTTCGCGAATAATTTTTTAACGACTTTTCATCTCAAAATGGAGCCTTTTCTTCTTTCGTTTAGCGACTTCTTGTGTCAACGTTTTGGCAACACTGGTTACACCTCTTCTGAACGCGTTCTTTACTATATAAAGCAACAATATAGGCTATTTTCTACATCGCAAATATTTCATTCAGCAGATGGCAGTAGGAATGCTTTGTAAAATTTTAGTTAAGATCTTTAATGAATTATGCCTACGAGAAATTATAATTGTGCTTTTAATACTGTTAATAATCATTTAGTAATAGTCATAAAATTCTGCTCTCTGCATATGAATCCAAACAATCTTCTCCGTCCGTTATGGTTAATTAGATTAACACAATAAATTTTGCATGAGATAATTATATAGTTAGACTACATATTTAAGGGCTGTTCTTAGACATAGGAAAAGCCTTTGACAAGGTGTGGCATGAAGGTTTGCTCCACAAACTCCACCAGGCAAGACTACCACCATACCAAATCAAGACAGTGCACAGCTACTTGACCAACAGGACATTCCGAGTCTCCCATGCCCAACATCTCACTGGTCTACGAAGAATCAGAGCCGGAGTACCCCAGGGATCCTGTCTGTCCCCGATATTCTACAACATCTACACCGCCGATCTACCTACCACCAGAACCACAACCACCGCCACTTTTGCGGATGACACGGCGATCTTCGCCAGCCACCGCAACTTCCGATATGCAGAACTGTATCTCCGACGCCACATCGAGCTTCTGGAGACCTGGACCAACAACTGGAAGATCAAGGTGAACACCGAGAAGACAACGCTGGTGGACTTCACCAAAAACATCAAGGGAAAGGAGTACCACTTCACCCTCCACGGAGCTGACATTCCTCCAAAATTGAAGGCAAAGTACCTAGGAGTCATCCTGGATCGCCGTTTGAACTTCGCAGACCACCTGGAAACAACAGCCAGACGAGCCACGATACGACTCAAGAACCTACTTCCCATTCTCCTCAGCCCACAGCTGACCCTAGAAACAAGACGTCATACATACATGATGTGCATCCTCCCTATCCTCATGTACGCCCATCCCGCATGGCAACACACCTACTCCACATACCTCCGCCGACTCCAGGTGGTCCAAAACAATGCAGCCCGAGCCATCACAGGGCACTCCAGAGACACAAGGATTGCCCAAATCCACGAAGATCTGGAACTACCAATGTTAGAGGATCTACGACAACAGTACTCCGCCAAATTCTGGAGGAACGTCAGAGATGCCCAAAACCCGACAGTCAACACTTTAGGGACGAGAGAACCATCACGGCACCTGTACAGGATGCCCCGAAATCAACAATGAAACCAGCACCACGATGAAGAACAAGGGATCAGCGACAGTGGCGATCCCTCAGCTCAAATACGTCTACAACACCAAAGCCAAGCAACACCACACATAGAAGGCATGGGCAATAGCCCGAAACTTCTAACACAACAAAACCGCCAAGAACAAGACTGAGAACAATAGAACGTATGAATATAGATTCTTTTTTTTTCGTCAAATATTCTTCAGCACCTTGTTTGTCTGCGTTACGATTAGCGTACTTTCAACAGTCACGTTTTCTAGTTAGGACCTACCCTTTCACGAAGTATTACATACTTACTTCCGAGATAAAGACAAAGGGATTGATAGAAATGATATGTTACGCCTTTTGGACGGTTTTTGCCATTTTATATATTTTGGAGCGACGGACGAAAGATTTCACCTTTTTGAAATCATTAATGACGACGACCCATGCTTCGTATACCGGACTTCACATCCTCCAGTAAAAGGAAACATCAAGATCTCTCAGCAACGTATATGAGACCACCATGAAAATCTCGACGAGAAACAACTCGTTCTTGAAACGTAAAAATACTTTTGCTTTTTCCCAAAACTCCGACACTTCACCTACTACAGATCGAGAATACTCACAATTGCTTGCACATCCTACCTACACCAAGGCTTTACGGAGACCGCCGAAGGCTACAACTGGCTTATGAACCTCTACTTTAGCAGTCGACCCACCCACTGTAACTCGTATGGAAGAAATTTCTTCAAACTCGGGACTAATCTTCATCCTCTTTACATAGTTAGAACCTAATTCGCATAACATTAAATCTTTCCTTTTTAAGCTGATATGATATTTCACACGCCTGGATTTACATCAACTTATCAAAACTCAGAACGGCATCATCCTTAAAACAACTAACTCTAATCTCTACCAATTCCCAATTTATAAAGTTGATCCAGCCATGTTTGCCACCAACGCAAAGATCCAGTTAGTACAGACTTCGAGTCACAAAACATTACCTCCACCTAGGCGTACTCTACTGCTTTCGGTAGTGATCCGTGGTATCTATCCTACGAACACAGAGCAAGAAATTTTAGAGGAATTCAAGGCCGATGACATTCATCCTACTCGTGCAATTAGCATTAAAATGCCATTAGTCCATCATACATGGTTCGTTTACTCACCGACGACAAAATTCTCATGGATGATCTGCTTCAAAATGGGTTTTTCCTTTATCGCTGTTGTCACCGAGTTGAACCTTCTCGCACGCCACCACCTCTCTCTATACCTGCGAAAATTGCTTGCAATATATTTCTCATCCAACAAACAAGTGAACTTTTCCAACAGTTTGTTCTCACTGCAAAGAATCTCATAAAGTTAAAAACTGCACATTACTAAATCAACCTTCTGTTAACAATGCTTGTAATGGCAATCATCCTACTTATTCTTACCAATGTAAAAGCAAGCCTCTACCTAACAAATTCGAGACTGTTGTTCCAATACGTCTTCACACATCCTCTAAATCTACCAATGTCTCACCCGAAACTCAAACCTCACTTCTACTTCCTCCAACCTTAGAAAAAATCCTATTTATCACACTGTGATACAAAATGTATTTCCATTTGTGCGTGACGGTATTCTTACATACATCTCAAAAGTTACATTCGACATTTTTCATCTTCATATGGCAGCCACCTATTCAAGCCTTTATTTCCATTTTCATTTTCACTCTAACAATCATGGACAGAATGAACAGAAACAAAGATATGAAAGCCATCAAACTGCTCTTTGCTAACATTCATTCCCTTCAAACTAATGGAATTCTGCTCGAAACCATGGCATCATTGCAAGAAGCCAGTTGCATTGCACTCAACGAAATGTTCTTAAAAACATCAGACCGTTTTTATTTCCACTTTATCATCTCCTTCGATCTGATCTTCCTCGCAATATTGCTCGTAATGGAGCTGCTATTGCTATTAAAAATTAATTACCTTGTCGTCCTATAATGCAACCATATTCTGATCAATACTCTGAACATGTCATCACAACATTTCTTTTCCAGCATTTACCCTCACTCTGGCAACTATTTATGTTCGGTCCACCCAACCTTCGCAGTATGTTTTTTTCTTTTTTTGCATGCATGGATCTTAATTTTAAAACCTATGTTGTTTTAGCATATATTAATTACCATTCCCGAAATACTACACAGCAACAACGTTTCCAGAATTTTCTGCAAAGTCCCGCAGCTCCTGCATTCTTCTACCATACCACGCTCGGCATGAAAATAATATCACACTTGATGTTGCCATAGTCAGTAATAATCAATAAACTAAGTCTAACGTGGAAGTACTCAGTTCGGTAGGGAGTGATCAATTTTCCTTTGTTCTTGCAATAATTCCATCTGGTACCCATCCAACGGAACCGCGAGTTTCCGGCACAAAATATAATTTCGCAAAAGAAACTGGGACAAATATTGTATCTACGTTTCTGAGCAGATTCCATCTACAAAAAGTAATATTGGATCTCGGATGACATAAACACCATCTCAACTTCTGTAAATAACTTAATCGTCAATGCTACCGATCATGCAGTTCACTCAAATCGGTCTATTTTACCTCCTCACGCTCTCACACTTCACCGATCTCACGAACGAATATAGGAAAACTAAAGATCACAACTTTCTATTACTTCATCGACAATTCCAGCGAATGGTCAAGCATTACATTATCGCTCGACAACGATTAGATTGGCGTAATTCTTGAAACCGATTACGTAATGAAACCAACTCAACAAAATTCTGGGAGTTATACAAACGCCTTACTCAACAGAAACACGGATCACAATATCCTATGCATATTGCTGGCACTGTCTCTACTACTGATGGGGAGAAAGCAACAGCTTTCGCAAGTCATTCTGAGGACGTTTTCATACCTCATTCTGCTCCGCTCTTTACCCGTCCTTCTCATATTCGAATTACCAGACTTGGCGAACTTACCCGACCGTTGTTTACATCTGCCATAGAACACCACCTCGATGCTACTGAACCACTCACAGCTGCAATTACCAGTAATGATGCTGTAGATACTCCCCGAAATTGCCGTAATACCGTTTATGGAGCAGATACTATAACTTACAACCAAGTTCGATAGGCACCATCGACATTTCATACTGTCCAAGATTTGCTCTATATGGCTATTCTTACTATAGGTTTTTTTCCTACCTTATGGAAGCTCGCCAAAATAGTGGTATTCCTAAAACCTCATAAAGATCCTACCAACATAGGTTCCTACCGATCAATCTGTCTCACAAACGTCTTCAGCAAAACATTGGAACAAATTCTGGTCAAATGACTCCACTCTTATATACATACTTACTATATTCTCTTCTATCATCTATACAAGGTGAGTTTCGACCATTATTTAGTACTGCTGATCAACTTTTGAAATTACCTAGGTATATCATTAACCATTTAAAATAACTTCTCCTTCTGTACTAATTTCATTTAATATTGAGCGCGCATTCAATACAGTGTAGCAATAAAGACTGCTTTATTAGTTGCTACGCATTCTACCGTTAAAATCAGTGCCATGTCGTGGGGGCGTAAGCGGGGAGACGGCCCTGGCGCCAAAGTAATGTGGCGGACAATTCGGGGGAAAAGAAAAGAAAAGAAGGAAAGAAGAAAGAGAGAGGAAAAAATCTACCAGAAATATCACTGTATGACCTTATTGTTCCAAAGGAAGAACTATGAGAACATAACAATATTGTTGAATTTACGTCTCAGGACAAAATTAGGAGAGTGTAAAGAACGTTCCCGAAGGCAAGAAGATGGAAGTCGAACCAGCATATTTGATTTAAAACTAAACTACACCATTATTTCAAAAACATATATACCATAAAAGTTTTTTAAAAAAATCAGTAGCAAATCATGTCTTTGTATTCAGAAGCTGTTGCACAATTTGAATGACCTCATTAATTATTTAGTTTAGGTACTGCTAAATACATCAGAATGAATCAAACTAGCAAGAAGTTAAATTTTAAAAATTTTATTACACTTCAAAAAGTACAGTAAATGAAGCTCAAATTTTAATGAAGAAAGGAAGAAATTAATAACAAGCTAAAACTTGTTCTAAACAACATACTGAAAGTCCCCTGAAATCCCACGTGACCTCGCCGACATATTGGAAAATGGCCCTCTGGAAATGTCAAATGAACAATACCCAGATAAAAATATTAAATAGCAATATCTTCGCTATGGTTGAACATAAAGAGATAACCTTAGTGTCGTTTTATAGAACATAGAAAACACAATATTTTTTAAAATGAAGAAACAATTTTTCATAAAATCTATACTTTTAGAAATATTTAACTCTAAATTCTAAAATTCCGAAAAGTACCGTGAAACTGATTTAAAATTTTATTGAACTTAGGATTATTTACAAGTTAAAATTTGACATAGATGTTGGTAAAGATTATTTAAATGACATACTAAAATCCCACAACTTCTTCGTTTGCTGTATTGGAGAATGCCCACATGTCGGAAATAATTGAAAGATGATATTTTGTTAAGCAAAATACAAAATCTGGACTTGGCGAAATATTTGAGAAACTGTAAATGCAGTCGACCGGGAGTCAATTCGGATCAATGTTGGTGCGAGGGGAACATTATGACGACTTTAAGGTTGTCGCCCGCCATATTTATGGCCGCCCTCTTGGAATCAACTTGTTTATTAAAAATGGCAACATGGTCGGGTGACATATTAAATAACATCTTCGTTTGAAGAGAAACCCAACAGTAAGATTATTTTTCCAAAACTTGCAACAGTTTTGAAGTTGTGAATAGATTTAGGACATGTTATGTGTGAAATGTGCTGTGCGAAGTTTCGAGTTGAAGGATAAAGTAAAAATAAGCTTTGTAACATCTCACATTACGTATTCTTTAATAAACAGGAAAGGAGAGACCTAACACATATGAGACAATTACAATTACATGACATGGTCAGTATGGGCACCATTCTGTTCTATGCATATCTTTAACCGTGAGACTCAGTGCTTGTGCACTCTGTGACGCATAGCATATTTGTATACAGGCCATAATGATTCTTCTTTTCGATAGCCGATGTCATTAATTTTACACTGCTAGACAATAGCTTTAAAGTGCTCCCCAAAATAGAAATCCAACGGAGTTAGGTCGGGGAACCTGGCTGGCCACTCAACTGATCCATGCTGACCTATCCAGCAACCAGGAAAGTGTTCATTGAGCCATCGATTACATTACTACCATAATGGGGCTATGCCCCATCTTGTTGTCAATATTGATGAAATCACCCTTTGTCTTTCAATAAAAGTGGCGTAACATTCAGATATCAAAATTTCAGTTTTCAAACATATCTCCATAACAGCATCCGAAGTCCGATCATATTGTGCAGCATCCGAAGTCCTATCAATGAAAACAGGTCCAATCGTTTTTCACCCCATATTCCACACGACATCATTACCTTACCTGTATCTTGCATCAATTGTGCATCTATCCAATTAAGATTTGTATTAACCCAGTACCGGATATTTTAATGGTTAATCTCACCTGTTACATAGAAATTTGCCTCATCACTGAAAACAATGTTATGAGAAAATACCGGGTCACCAGCCAACGACTACTCACAAAACTCCATTGGTCTACTAGAATCATACTCTGACAGTTTTTGCTTCAACTCTACGTTGTTTTGAATATCTCAGCATGTATTTTTCCTAGCAAATTGAAAATTGCTGGGCGTGTCCAACTTGTGCAGAGTTAAAACTTTGTCTTCTTCACATTTTTGCCTAAAACCACTTGAAAGGAGTGAAATCAGGGCCTAGATAGCAACATTTTTGGACATTGAAGACATGTTTGGGAAGAGGAAGCAACTGACGTAGAGGTCTGAATTTGTGTCTGCATGTAGTCCAGGGTCATACGTTTATACTCAAAAATGTGCAGACCTGTAGCTGCTCCTAAAGGCCTGAAAAATATCGTAAATTTGAGGAATTATGCCAATTTGACATATTTCACTGTCCAATATCTCCAATGGGCTTGGATTTAAAAAATCTGAAATTTTCGGAATAGTTTCTCCTTTAGTATACTATAACACACAACAAAGCGCGTTATGTGTTTCTGAGCAGAAGGGGATCAAAGTATTAATGAATGACGTCATACTCTAGGAGGTGTTTTGCTTACAAATTCAACTGGAAATTCGTTGTTGTGAAGTAAAATAAAATAGGATGAATGGTTAGTCCACAGTCAAGGCTCTCAAGCTCATTTCTTTCCTCTACTTGTGACTCACTGTCTTATCACCCACAGCAGCAGTGGTGAAGAATGCCACTATCAGCAGAAGGCGAGAAGAGTCAAAATGCACACTTGGCAAGAACTCCTTAAGTACTCATTGTTGTTTTCCATATCAATGACATTGAAAGATGATTATGCTTGTTTTAACTGTCTACTCATGCAGAAGACTGTTGTCCTTTCGTTTGATCTACATTCCCCAGTCAGCGAACACTCACTCACTGCAAACACTGACTGGGGAATGCAAATTTAACGAAAAGACAACACTGAAATTATTGGAGATTATCAGTGCGGATTTACACGAAATCAATCAACTATCGACCAAATATTTACCATTCGCAAAATACTCGAAAAAAAGTGGGAATACAATACCCCGGTACATCAGCTATTTATTGATTTTAGAAAGGCGTACGACCCGGTTAGGAGAGAAACATTATTCAAAGTTCTTACAGAGCTTAGAATACCGAGAAAGCTAAGTAGATTAATTAAGATATGTTTAAATGAATCCCAAAGTAAAGTCCGGCTAGGAATTTTTTTGTCCACGAGCTTTCACGTCGAAAATAGCCTGAAACAAGGAGATGCGTTGTCGCCATTATAATTTAACTTTGTTCTGGAATACGCTACAAGGAAAATCAAATATAGCAACCAGGGCCTAGAGTTAAACGGTAGTTACCAGGTTATGGCATATGCTGATGATGTAAATTTAATAGGGGATGATAGGAGAACAATAGAAAGAAATGGAGAGATCTTATTAAACGTTTGCAGGGACATGGGCTTAGAAGTAAATGCAGAGTAAACTAAATACATGAAAGTGCGTCGGGACCGTAATACAGCAAATTATGGATGCGTTAAAATATTAAATAATACTTTTGATAAAGTGGATAGTTTCAAATATCTAGGATCAATATTAACAGACGAAAATCATATTCACGAGGAAATTAAATGTCGACTAAAAGCAGGGAATTCGTGTTACTATTCGGTTCAAAATCTCTTGTCGTCGCGAATTCTATCGAGGAATCTGAAGCTTAAAATATACAAGACGACAATCATTCCTGTTGTTCTGTGTGGTTGCGAAACATGGTCGCTTAGTCTGAGAAAAGAACATAGACCAGGCCTGCCCATGAATTGGCTCCCGGAGCCGAAGCGTGAGCGACAACGAGCGGAGATAAGAACAGGTGAGCACAGGTGTTGGTAGCTCCGCCCCTTCCACTGCATCCGATAAGTGTTGCCAACCACACATGATGGTAAAAAACCTACGGCCAAGCCTGGTCACAAATTCGCACGATGTTGAAGCATTGAGCAGACCCAAGCGTGAAATGTGCAGGTGTGCTCTCCCCCTCCCCATTTCGAAAGCAGTGACGCGAAAACACTGCAGGAAATAAAATTGGTACGTTTTTTGATTCAGGAAGACGCATGATAGAGGTTACAGTTAGCGTTGAAGTAACTAACAAATGAAAAAGAAAGAAAGAAAGAAAGAAACTAATATTAAACATGTCAGCTTACAGACGTAAAAACGACTGCAAAAATTGAAAACGAATTGTTTCAGGCCTTTTTTAGCTTGCTTACACAATTCGTGACATTGTATTACATTAGCACTCGGTCTGTAACTTGTCACTCGCTTCACGTTTGCTAAGTTGTGAACGCCTTTCGTTGCTAGATTGATAGCAGAACGACGGGAGGTTGAAAATAATAATAATAATAATAATAATAATAATAATAATAATAATAATAATAATAATAATAATAATAATAATAATAATAATAATAATGCGTATTATTATTATTATTATTATTATTATTATTATTATTATTATTATTATTATTATTATTATTATTATTATTAGTAGTAGTAGTAGTAGTAGTAGTAGTAGTAGTAGTAGTAGTAGTAGTATTCGGACCAAAGACGGATGTAAATGGGGATTGGAGGAAATTCATAACGAGGAATTGCATAGTTTATACCGCTCACTTAACATTGTTAGGGTCATTAAGTGTAGAAGGCTCAGGTGGCCATTCCGTGTAGCCAGAATGGAAGAAATTAGAAACGCTTTCATAATTTTAACTGAAAACCCAATTGGAAGAAGACCACTAGGAAGACCTAGACGTAGATGGGAAGACAATATTAAGATGGGTCTTGCAGAAATAAGAGTACAGAGTAGAAACTGGATCCAGTTGGCTAAGGACAGAAGTTAGTGGAAATATGTTGTAAACGCCGCATTGAACCTTCGGGTTCCATAGACCATAGAGTTAGTTAGACATTATTATCTAAAAGAAATGTTCAAATGTTGTTAAGAGACAATTACACAGAAGAACTGAGTTCCGACCAAACACTAATTTGCCGGAAGGAAATTCCAGTGCAGTCCAGCCCACTTTAAGCGTTATCCGTGCAATCCACGTTTCTTGTTCAAGACATTGGGAATAATTGTTCGTATCATTCAGTTGGAACGTTCCCTTCCAAGTTTACGCTGTTACAGTAGGCCTACAACATCGTGACTTTCAAAACCAGTCAGTAACTATCGAAGAAAGACAAGCGTGTAGCTTCAGTCGTTGATATGATTTAACATTCTTTTTCACTTTTAACAAGCTACCGGCAAGCAACCAGCCAGGGACAATATATTTTTCCTTATTAAAAAGACACTTTTTGTTTAAAAAAAAAAAAACTAATGGTACCCACTAATTTACCACTAACTAATGTAACTAATGGTCACTCTTAAAAATGGAAAATCTCTTTGGCTCTCTTAATATTTTGTTTGATTCTTTGCGATCAAAGTAACATTAAAAGTGGAAAAAATGAAATGAAATCTTTGGGTTTTACGTCCCACGGTTATACCGGTTAGGCTAAAGGAGACGGTGATGATGAGTAATGAATGAAATGATAGAATGAAGAAAGTGGGAGGAAATGGGAGAACCCCGAGAAAACCCACGCACACGGTGTTTGTCCACCGCAAAGTTCACTTGGCGGGGGCTGGGATCGAACCCGGGACCCCAAGCGCCAGATGTGAACGTTCTACCACTGAGCCACCGCGGCCCCACTTTAAAAGTGGAGTAAGAAATACTATTCTTCCTATTGATAGTGGCTTCTAATCTCCACAACCAACCCCTTGCTAAGCCTATTCGTACACACATACATGCATAAGCTAATTTTCTGGAGATAATACTTAGATAATTACAAACAAGTGCTACAGTATTTTTTTTCGTATCAACAGATTATCTGTTTTCCTAAAAAGCGAAACAACATACCCACACTCGGATTAATTGAGTTGATTTTAGTTTAGCGTCCCTTTCAGCAGCGAGGCTATATGAGACGTGGATCTACTGATTAACGTGGAATCCGAACCACATGAGCTCCCGCCGGGAATCGAACCCGGGTCTCCCACGCCAAAGGCGCGTAACACTCGGATTAAGAACTTGATAATATATATATATATATATATATATATATATATATATATATATATATATATTGAAAACTGGTTTTCCATTGGGCAAACTGGCAAATTTTTATAAATGTAAGCGATGGTTTGGTTCCACCACATCCTTCTTTAACAAAAGGAAAGAAAAAAGAAGAAAAGGAACGTACATAGTTTATCATTTGATTGCTGTTACCAGTTTGTGTTGTCTATAGTTAACGGTTACCACATTGTAAAAACACTATACACTAAATGGCAATCAGTTACTATACATACTTTTTTTTTATTTGGTAAGCTAGTGATTACCGCCAAGGTTGACAACACTTCCGCTCCTCTAAGGACAAAACCCGAAGATTCACGAAGCACGAACAACGGTATTTGCTCGTAGAATGCTCGTGAGCGTTCACGAGGAGAGTTTCCACTATCTGCTCGCCGTGGCCAGGGCTGACATAGACTGAAAGTATTTGAGAACAAGATCCTGAGACGAATATTCGGACCCAAAAGGAACGGGAATGGGGAATAGCGGAAACTTCATAACGAGGAGCTACATAATTTATATGGTCTATCCAACATTGTTACGGTCGTGAAGTCTAGGAGGCTTAAGTGGGCGGGTTATGTAGCTAGAATGGGTAGAAACGCTTTCAAAGTAGAAACGCTTTCAAAGTCTTGACTGGAAGAAACGCTTTCAAAGTCTTGACTGGAAGATCAATCGGAAAACGACCATAGGAAGACCTAGGCGCAGATGGGAGAACAATATTAAGATGGATCTCGCAGAGACTGGAATACAAAGTAGAAACTGGATGCAGCTTGCTAAGAATAGAAGTCAGTGGAGAGCTTTTGTGAACGCGGCATTGAACCTCCGGGTTCCATAGGCCATAGAGTTAGTTAGTTTAGTTATTAAACTAGCAGATTATATCTATTATTTTTTGTTTTCTGTAAAGTGACACATAAATATTCTTAACAGTGACACATAGACTTTTTACATTTGCGAATATACTTCTAACTCTGACTCATATACTCGTAACAGTGACGCCCATACTGCTAACAGTAACACATATACTCCCAAGAGTGGCATACATACATCTAACAGTGACATACATACTCCTAGCACTGAAATACATAATTTTAACAGTATCATACATACTTCTAACAGTAACACACTTACTCATAACAGTGACACAGATAGTTTTATTATTGACACACAAACTCCTAGTAGTGACATATAATTCTAACAGTGACAGACATACAAGGTAATCAAAAACGTTGACGTCCCATCAATCAAGGGCACACAGAGAGCAAACTAATTGATGCACATGGCTGCCAACCGATCGGGAGTTAGTTTGCCTATCGACCTTCAGTAATACAGGCACGTTGCGCACATACAATAGTCATAGCTCGTCCAGTGCCGAATACAAATGAAGGTATCGAAGCATGTTGTTTGCGTTTGTTGCTTGGTAGGATTTTAAAAGTGAACCTGTCAGCTACTGCGTCAAGTCGCCTCATATACCAGGCATTTGGAGAGATTACCGTGAATGAAGATACCAACAGATATTGGTTCCAGAAATTTCGTTTGGGAGGTGTGAGCCTTTCAGATGAGCCTCACAGTGGACATGTGTTGTATTACGAGGTCCTGAAAGTAGCCATCAAGGAGGATGGTGGTCTAACGTTTGACGAACTTGCAAAACGGTTCCATGTTTCCGTTGAAACAGTCAAACTGCACCAGCATTGGATAGGGAAGTTGTACAAGTTAAGCAAATTTGTATTCCACACATTGTTAGCAGCCAACAAGGAACACGAGTCAGCCTGTTTGTCCCTTGCTCACTCTGCACCTGAATACACCCACTTTGATCGGAACTCAGCCCTTTGATCACTTACTCACTACCCAGATAGCAGAAACAGCTTGCCACAAGCATGATATAAGCTTGTCGTGACAAGGATATAAGCTTGTCCCAAGCATGTTACGACAAGTCTGTAAGCGTATATCAAGGCTGATTCAAGCGACGAAGTTGACAGGCGACAAGCATATTGTAGGCTTGTACTGCAAGATTGTCAGTTTCAAGCTTGTCAGTTCAAGCTTATTGCAAACTTGTTACATAAAGCATGCTATAGGCTGGTTACCTCAAGTTTATTTCAAACTTGGTACGTAATGCTTGCTCCAGGCTTGTTACCTCAAGTCTATTTCAAACTTGGGACATAATGCTTGCTACAGGCTTGTTACCTCAAGTTTATTTCAAACTTGGTACATAATGCTTGCTCCAGGCTTGTTACCTCAAGTCTATTTCAAACTTGGTACATAAGGCTTGATACAGGCTTGTCACCTCAAGCTTATTTCAAGCTGTTCACTTCAAGTTTAGCACATGCTTAATATGTCTCGTTTATTGCAAGCTTCTCAGTAAAGCTTGATACAAATTTATTTCTGCACGTGAGAAAATGATTCATCTGCTTGGCGACATGTATAATGTTT
The DNA here is from genome assembly GCF_964235325.1 of Thermobia domestica. Taxonomy (NCBI): domain Eukaryota; kingdom Metazoa; phylum Arthropoda; class Insecta; order Zygentoma; family Lepismatidae; genus Thermobia; species Thermobia domestica. Next base: position 147,233,353 of record NC_137458.1, on the reverse strand, counting down.
GATGTGTAGGTTAGTATAATGTTCAATGTGTAAGTTACATAAATGATGGTGTGTATTCTTTTGTCATCTGAGGGTGTTTGGATATTGCCATCACTTTATTGGCATTCTTTTAAATATATATAGGGGAAACCATACCACACTTACTATTAATAGTAAACATAGTAGTAGGCTATGGTTTCTGCAATATTTTTCTGAGTTCCTTGGTGAATATACTATGCGACCTGGCAGATCAGCATCCAATTAGTTTACCATTAACCACAGTTTGATGTTGAAGTTGAGCGTCCCGTTTCAGCACGAAGCTTTATATGAGACACTGACCTGTAGAATCCGCAGTAATGCGTTCAGTGTTTGTAAGGTCTTCCACTGAGAATCAACCACGACCCTAGGCGCAGCAAAGACGTACACCACTAGACCGTCAAGGGCTAAGCAAACTTTTAAATTATCAGATTTCAGGAAAGAAATACAAATTAAATCCTAGAACCACTGCTACACAGGGTGCGAAATACTGAGGATGGCCATTCCCACACTTCAAAATTTTGGAAGAAAATTCATCCTCAATAATTTACTGGCGAGATATGGTGACACTGACACTGTCAGAAGTATACAAACTATTTACCGTAAATCTGTGCAGTTAGTGGACAACCTAGTGGTTAAGCATTATCCCTAACCTTACATAGTTCAATAATTTTGGATGTTCAATATATGAAATCTTCATTTCAAAATTTTCCAGTGCATTTTTTTCACTTATTTATCCACTCCTCTTTCTCCCCGATCATAACTGTTATTATTTCGCATCCTGCTGCTACATAATTGAAATAAAGTATCCCTACATTCTACGCAATAACTGATATAAGGTTTCATGAAAACAATCAGCTTGTATTACAGTGTTATTTATTGAACTTATTTACATTTTTTGTATTATTTCTAACTTATTTCCTTAATTGGGTTCCTCAACTTCAACGGTGTCACCTTCCACTACAGGTTTTGAATTTCTTCGTTCTTCGCAAAATAACGATCATAAATACGTACTGAAAAACATGTAATTGATTGCATAATTAAAAGAAAACATTCATATTGTTTACCTTATAAATACGCTTTCATTAAAATACATTATTATTCTTTGAAGTAAGTGCCACACAAGGCAACAGAGTCTGGCACTCGTTTCTCAGATCTGGTGATCCATGGCTTGGAAGCACTCCAAATATGATCTCTATAGCATTACGGTAGAATTTTTATAGTGAATTAATATTCCCTAATCGAGCTCACCTATTCAGATGTTAGATTTGCAGTGTGACACTTCTTATTCAAAGTGTCTTGACTGTCAAATACAATATAATTCATCTTCCCATACTGAAAATTAATAAAGTAATTTTAAACACTACTATACACAAACATTACGCAAACACTATTTCGGTTCAGCGGAATCCCTTATATTCTACATTTTACGTTTTACAGCCTTATTCGATTAAATTTTGACGATCACTCATAAGAAACACTTGAAAGGAAAGAATCGCGTTTGTTACAATTACAACATACTCTCCCATAGTCTGATATTTAGTCGTCTCGGGATCGCACGGATATGTATGGGTCATACAGGGTCAGGGATCTGACTACTTCGTGATCACGAGTCACGAAGTATGTGACCCGTTTCATCACTGGTACCACTGCATGGTATTTATTCACTTTACCTATTTCAATGTTCTAGTGCCAGTAAATTTTCAGTAGAATTTTTTTCCTAGCTGAAAACGTGCATTGTTCTGTCAGAGCATCAATTGAGATAAATCCAGAAAATGTCATATTGACTCACTCGGTACTGTTGTATAAGTACTGCGTTACGAAAAACAAACGAAGTGATCACTGATATAAGAAATCACTTAGGGATGGAAGAACAAATATTTACTTATTTCTTTAATTTTCTCTCCATGCCTTGTATGAAATGCAATCTGATCTCACGATTCACATGAAAGATAGGCCATAAGTGTGTGAACCTATATACCTTGTATTCTTCACAGAGCAACACAAATGATAGATGATGACCTACAAGGCGTTATCCTGCGTAATGTACAACAGAACGCATGGGAAAGTGTAGTTCGCAATTTACAGGAAAAGCGTAAGAATTTACTAAAATAGGTACCGTGTACACGGACAACTTCGTACCATTTTGCAACGAGTTTGGAACATACCTTAGAGGTTCAATGAAATATTTCTCTTTAAAAATATATATAAAAAAGTTACTGGTGACTAATACGTAAGGAGGTGTTGAGCAACAATTCCCTGGATTTATTTGTGACAGTAAAACAAACGGATTTCAATCCTGAGCCTTACAGCGGAGGAATACATCTTTGCAACGTTTCATTCTTTCAAAACACAAGAATCACTGATAGGAAGACATGCATATTACCTTCAGCATACATATCAAATGAAGAAGGGATGACTCATTACCGTAACTGTAACACTAAGTTTATTTGACCCATATTCATGGAACGTCGTGTCGGAATCATTAGCGTCGTTTCACAATTCATTATAGACAAGTAATAAATACTCCTGCGACCTATCGACCTAGTTCTTTATATCCCACCTTTGAAAACAGAAACATTTCTCAGTGTACATGGCACAAAGCAAGCAAATCACTTCATTTACTTCAATCCAGTCAAATTTTGAATGCATTTTAAGACCTATGTCTCCCTATTTATTTTCCTGGTAATTTGTTGTTGAGTGTTTACGCATACGCATACTTTGGCGTGCTCCATCCTATTGAAATCTTTTTGTGTTTGGGGAAAAAACTACTCTTACTTTTTTTAAATTTATTTTTATTACTGCCACTGCTGAATGAAGTCTTTATCTTGTGGATAAAACATTAACCTTTGTTTCTTGTTCAATTTTGGTGTTGATTATTTCTTTTTCATACTGAATGAAGTCTTATCTTCCGGGAAACTCGGAATGTCTTTGTAAGAGAGAAATGTGCATTTACTATTATTTTGTCTTTTAACAAAATTTTCTAACTGCTGAAGTCTTTATCTTCTAGGAAAAAAAACTGTTTCTTGATTAGTTTCAATGTTGTTTTACTTCTTTTCTATCTCCTCAATGAAACCTTATCTTTTGAGAAGGAAAAAAAACTACAATACCATTCTGTATCTTAATTAATTATAGTGCTTTATTGCTTGTTTCTATACTAAACGAAATAATCTTATCGTCTGAAAGATTCTGCAATTGCATATTTCTCTATTACAATGGCATTGCAGAGTTTTCCAGAATGTAAGATGGTTTCATTTAGTATAGAAAAGAAGTAATTAACTCTAATCAATCAAGAAAGAGGGTGGTATTGTAGTTTTCTCTCGAGAGATGAGTTCGTTCAATAGATAGAAAAGATGTAAAATAACACTAAAATTAGTCAAGACAAAAAGAGGTTAGTTGCTTTTTGTTTTCAATGCAGCAGGTAGGAAATGTTTTTAGAAGACAAACATAACAGAAAGTGCCTATCTCTCTATTACTGTGACATCGCAGTTTTCAAAAAATGAAATTTCCTTCAGTATAGAAAAGAAGTAATCAACACCAAAATTAATCAAGGAATAAACGTTAGTCTTAAAAAAAATCATCAGCAAATAGGAGTAATCAAAAAATAAAATTAAACTAACAGAGGTACTTTCTTCCAGAAGACAAGAAAATAAAAATGTAAACAGTAATGAATCTCGATTTTAGTTAAAATTTCCACCCTCCGAGGAAAGTAACAGGCAAGTTACTAAATTATAAGGGATAATAAAATAATAAGTACATACAAGGTAAACATTTTATCTCATTTCACTAAGTTGCAGATCCCTAGAGTAGTAGAAAATAGATCGATCTGGAACAACCTAGGCCATACTAGAACAACTCACAAGCCCCTGGGAAAATGACCACCGTACACCGTGAGCCCACGGTCTTTTACGACCTCAAATTTAGGGGTGAATTTAATCCCTTTTATGAGCACTTTTAAGGGGGTGTATTCGTTCTCTTTTATGACCACGTTTAAGGGGTGAACTCGTTCCCTTTTACGAGCCCCCCTGGGAATTGACCACCGTACAACGTGAGCCCATGGTCTTTTATGACCTCCATTTTAGGGGGTGTACTCGTTCTCTTTTACGACCTCCATTTTAGAGGGTGTACTTGTTCCCTTTTATGAGCATATTTTTCAACCCTTATTTTAACATAGCAGATAACACATAGAAGAGCAGATAACACATAGCACTATTTTAACATAGCAGATAACATGTAAGATTACGAACACATATAAGAGCAGAAGACTACATAACATAGCAGGCCTCCATTTTAAGGGTGAACTCGTTCTCTTTTATGAGCATATTTTTCAACCCCTATTTTAACATAACAGAAATGACATAAGAATACGTAACATAGCAGGGTATACTCGTTCTCTTTTATGAGCACTTTTTCAACATAGCAGACAAAGAACATAGCAAAGGGGTACGAACACATAACATAACAAGGGTGTACTCGTTTTCAACCCCTATTTTAACATAGGAGATAACACATAAGATTACGAACACATAGAAGAGAAGATAACACATAACACTACGTAACACACAGCAGAGCAGATAACCCATAAGAGTACCTAACATAACAAGGGTGTATTCATTCCCTTATTTTAACATAGCAGAAATTACACTGAGACTATGAACACACAGCAGAGCATAAGAGTATGTAACATAAAAGAGCTAATACAAGAGTATGGCATATTTTTCAACCCTTATTTTAACATAGCAGAAATTACACTGAGACTACGAACACATAGAAGAGACTACGTAACATAGCAAGGGTGTACTTGTTCCCTTTTATGAGCACATTATGAACACACAGCAGATACATAAGACTCGTTCCACCCCTATTTGAACATAGCACAGCTAATAAAAGAGTATGGCACATTTTTCAACCCTTATTTTAATATAACGAAACATAGCGAAGATTAAACATAGTCTATTTTAAGGGGTGAACTCGTTCTCTTTTATGAGCATATTTTTCAACCCCTATTTTAACATAACAAAAATGACATAAGAATACGTAACATAGCAAATAATTCATTCCAAGATTACAATCGAACACCCCACGGTCTACAGATAGTCATTTTAGAGGGTGTATTCATTCATTACCCCTAATTGAAATTACGTAGCAGAGCAGATAATACATAAGATTCGTTCCCTTTTATGAACACTTTTTAGCAAAGGTCAACATACTTAAAACCTAATTACTCGAAAATGGATCCACATATTGAGATGGTGTTTCCACATTTAGCAATTGGTCATCAGGTATTACATGTCCCAAAATTAGTGGCCATCGAGTTCAAAGGTCAACATACTTAAAACCCAATCACTCGTAAACGAAGCAACATATTGAGATGGTGTTTTCACATTTGGTAATTGGTCATCAACTATTACATGTTCCAAAAGTACTGACTATCGAGGTCAAAGGTCAAAATACTTAAAACCTAATAACTCGACAACTGAGCCACATATTGAGATGCTCTTTCCACATTTAGTAATTGGTCATCAACTACTACAAGTTCCAAAAATAGTGGTCATCGAGGTCAAAGGTTAACATACTTAAAACCTAATAACTCGAAAACTGAGACACATATTGAAGTGGTGTTTCCAAATCTAGTAACTGGTCATCAACTACTACAAGTTCCAAAAATAGTGGTCATCGAGGTCAAAGGTTAACATACTTAAAACCTAATAACTCGACAACTGAGCCATATATTGAGGTGCTATTTCCAAATCTAGTAATTGGTCATCAACTACTACAAGTTCCAAAAATAGTGGTCATCGAGGTCAAAGGTTAACATACTTAAAACCTAATAACTCGAAAACTGAGACACATATTGAAGTGGTGTTTCCAAATCTAGTAACTGGTCATCAACTACTACAAGTTCCAAAAATAGTGGTCATCGAGGTCAAAGGTCAAAATACTTAAAACCTAATAACTCAAAAACTGAGCAAAATATCGAGGTGGTGTTTCCAAATATAGTAATTGGTCATCAACTACTACAAGTTTCAAAAATAGTGGCCATCGAGGTCAAAGGTCAAAATACGTAAAACCAAATAACTTTTAAATGGATCGACATACTGAAATGCTGTTTCCAAATCTAGTAATAGATCATCAACTAGTACATGTTTAAAAAAAGTACTGACTATCGAGGTCAAAGGTAAAATATTTAAGCCTTAATAACACGTAAACAGCGTGTCGGATAAAAAACTTGTGTGACCTATTCCATTTTGTACCAAGCAGAAAAAGTGAAGAATGAATCAATTTGAGTGGTTTATTTGCTATTTTACTAACGAGGAATTCCATTTTGTACTACTCAAACAAACGAAGGAATAAATTTGTATTAACCTAAGAAAAGCGAAAAATGCTCATTTTAATTAAACGAATTAATAAATTTATACTAACTAGAAAAAAAGCGAAGAAGGACTATTTTGTACTACTCCAATAAACGAAGAAGTATTCAGTTTTGTACCAACTAGAAAAAACAGACCGAAGGAGGACCATGTTAACTATTTAAATAAACATAGGAATAAATTTGTACACCGAGGAAAAGCAAAGAACCAACCAACCAACTGGAAAAGTGAAGAAGAGCCACTTCAACAATCTTAGAATTTTATATCATTAGGTACTGTTTAAACAAACGAGAAATGACAATTTTAACTAGCTCATAATTTATGTAACAAAAGAACAAATTTGAATGTTCTGTTTTTGTATCAAACCAGAAAAAACCTAAGAAGGATCATTTTAACAAGTTCATAATTTCTGTACTTTTTAGTGCTATTCAAGTGAAAGAAAGAAATAATTTGTGTCCTCAAAAATGAAAGTTCAATTTAACTAGCTGAGTATTTTATATCATCTTGTAGTATTTAAATATACGAAGAAATAAATTTGAGTGATCTATTCAATTTTGTACCAACAAGAAGTGCCATATTTAACTGGTTCAGAAAAAGGCGAAGAAGGGCTATTTTAACTAGCTGAGTTTTTTATGTCATTTTGTACTACTGAAATAAACGGTGGAGTATTTAGTTTTGTATCACCGAGAAAAAAGAAAGAAATCGTACCATTTTGGAGTATTCAAATAAACAAAGGACTTATAATTTGTATCAACTCTAAAAAGAACCATTTTTAACTAGCTGAGTATTTTATGCAACTGTGCATTATTTCAACAAACAAAGGAATAAATTTGTATGAGTCGGAAAAAGCAAAATGTACCATTTTATATCATTTTGAACTAGTCAAATAAACAAAGGAATAGAGAAAAACCGAAGATGGATCATTTTAACTAGCTGAGTATTTTATACCATTTTGTACTACTCAGATCTTTATACCATTTTGTGCCATTTAAAGAAATGAATATATACATACGGATGTTCTATTTCCTTTTGTACCAACGAGAACCATTTTTAACAGGCTTAGATTTTTATGCCTTTTTGTAATATTTGTACTAAACAAAGGAATAAGTTTGTAATAACCACAAAAAGCGAAATCTCATTTCCAGGCCATGTTTTACTATTTAAACAAACGAAGAAAGCGAACATGAACTCTGAATTTTATATCATTTTGTAATACTCAAATTTGGATGGATTATTTAGTTTTGTACCATGCAGAAAAAAGGAAACAGGTATAAATTTACACTGATCAGAAAAGCGAAGACATTTATTGAGGTGTCCTATTTCCTTTTGTACCAACGATAACCATTTTTAACTGGCTTAGAATTTTATGCCTTTTTGTAAAATTTGTATCAAATCGAAAAAAGCAAGGAAATACCATTTTTAAATAGCTCAGCATGTTATAACTTTTTGTGTTTTTGGTCTACCCAATTTCTTGACCATATTGTACTATTTAAACAAACAAAGGAATAAATTGGTGTGACCTATTCACTTTTGTTACAAGCAAAAAAAGGAAAGAATAAATTTCGGTGACCTAATCAGTTTTGTACTAAGCAGAAAAAAGCGAAGAAGGTAAAATTTAAATAGCTCAGTATTTATAACGAAGGAATAAATTTGGGTGTTCTACAAACCCCCAAGCCAACAAAACTAAATATTCTACACCTTCTCGGTGGTACTAACTAGTACAAAATACTTAAATTGATACAATGGTACAACACTAAATTCCCAGCTGGTACAAAATAAAATATTCCATTCAAATTTTTTTTTGGTACAAAACTAAATTCCGTACATATGCCACTCAAATTCATTTATTCTTCCTTTTGACCTCTAAAATAATAATAATAATGATTTAAAATTTAGTTTTCCATTTTTTTCACTCTCTCTTTATCTCTACTTAATTAAAAACTTTCGTTTCTACTAATACTGTATTTACCCATATGGAACTGTCTCAAAATTATCTCTTCGTTTTCTTTTACTAGATGTAACCTGATAAATTCTAAGATGTGGATAATTTCCAAGTAAAGTTGCAGGATAAAGCAGAAGATCGAGAGAATCGAATTTCTATCCAGCAGAAGTGTTATTTAATATTAATCTTGCTGCCCTTGGTCTAAAATGCATGCCGAAGACCGTAGAAGAAAGAATTTGTTTTCTAATTTCTGGAGTGGGGCTAAGAAGCTTGTTTTATTGTATAAAAGGTATACTCCAATATGGATTACTGAATCGACGCCCTACTAGCGGGTTTCTAATGCTTGGTCCTCTTAAGTCTGCTCCAAATAAGCATAAGGAGAGAGTAGTATTTTTTGCCATAGTGGCTTAATCCTTATGTATTCGAAAATGAAAGTCGCAATAATGCCATATTGTTTTTTTTCACTATGTACCAATTGATCTACTCGCAGCAGGATTAGTTAAAATGAACCTCCTTCAAATTTGTTTCTTCGTTACAAAAGGCACATAAAATGGTCTCTCTTTGCTTTTCCTCTGTTTATTTGTAGAGCACAAAAAAGATAAAATGGTCTTTCTAAAAAAACCAACAAATTTTCTGCTTAGTACAAAACTGAATGGGTCACACAAATTTATATCTTTGTATATTTTGAGTACTACAAAATTAAATAAAATGACCCTTCCCCGTTTTCTTCTGTAGAACACCCAAATTTATTCCTTCGTTATAAATACTGAGCTATTTAAATTTTACCTTCTTCGCTTTTTTCTGCTTAGTACAAAACTGATTAGGTCACCGAAATTTATTCTTTCCTTTTTCTGCTTGTAACAAAAGTGAATAGGTCACACCAATTTATTCCTTTGTTTGTTTAAATAGTACAATATGGTCAAGAAATTGGGTAGACCAAAAACACAAAAAGTTATAACATGCTGAGCTATTTAAAAATGGTATTTCCTTGCTTTTTTCGATTTGATACAAATTTTACAAAAAGGCATAAAATTCTAAGCCAGTTAAAAATGGTTATCGTTGGTACAAAAGGAAATAGGACACCTCAATAAATGTCTTCGCTTTTCTGATCAGTGTAAATTTATACCTGTTTCCTTTTTTCTGCATGGTACAAAACTAAATAATCCATCCAAATTTGAGTATTACAAAATGATATAAAATTCAGAGTTCATGTTCGCTTTCTTCGTTTGTTTAAATAGTAAAACATGGCCTGGAAATGAAATTTCGCTTTTTGTGGTTATTACAAATTTATTCCTTTGTTTAGTACAAATATTACAAAAAGGCATAAAAATCTAAGCCTGTTAAAAATGGTTCTCGTTGGTACAAAAGGAAATAGAACATCCGTATGTATATATTCATTTCTTTAAATGGCACAAAATGGTATAAAGATCTGAGTAGTACAAAATGGTATAAAATACTCAGCTAGTTAAAATGATCCATCTTCGGTTTTTCTCTATTCCTTTGTTTATTTGACTAGTTCAAAATGATATAAAATGGTACATTTTGCTTTTTCCGACTCATACAAATTTATTCCTTTGTTTGTTGAAATAATGCACAGTTGCATAAAATACTCAGCTAGTTAAAAATGGTTCTTTTTAGAGTTGATACAAATTATAAGTCCTTTGTTTATTTGAATACTCCAAAATGGTACGATTTCTTTCTTTTTTCTCGGTGATACAAAACTAAATACTCCACCGTTTATTTCAGTAGTACAAAATGACATAAAAAACTCAGCTAGTTAAAATAGCCCTTCTTCGCCTTTTTCTGAACCAGTTAAATATGGCACTTCTTGTTGGTACAAAATTGAATAGATCACTCAAATTTATTTCTTCGTATATTTAAATACTACAAGATGATATAAAATACTCAGCTAGTTAAATTGAACTTTCATTTTTGAGGACACAAATTATTTCTTTCTTTCACTTGAATAGCACTAAAAAGTACAGAAATTATGAACTTGTTAAAATGATCCTTCTTAGGTTTTTTCTGGTTTGATACAAAAACAGAACATTCAAATTTGTTCTTTTGTTACATAAATTATGAGCTAGTTAAAATTGTCATTTCTCGTTTGTTTAAACAGTACCTAATGATATAAAATTCTAAGATTGTTGAAGTGGCTCTTCTTCACTTTTCCAGTTGGTTGGTTGGTTCTTTGCTTTTCCTCGGTGTACAAATTTATTCCTATGTTTATTTAAATAGTTAACATGGTCCTCCTTCGGTCTGTTTTTTCTAGTTGGTACAAAACTGAATACTTCTTCGTTTATTGGAGTAGTACAAAATAGTCCTTCTTCGCTTTTTTTTCTAGTTAGTATAAATTTATTAATTCGTTTAATTAAAATGAGCATTTTTCGCTTTTCTTAGGTTAATACAAATTTATTCCTTCGTTTGTTTGAGTAGTACAAAATGGAATTCCTCGTTAGTAAAATAGCAAATAAACCACTCAAATTGATTCATTCTTCACTTTTTCTGCTTGGTACAAAACTGAATAGGTCACACAAGTTTTTTATCCGACACGCTGTTTACATGTTATTAAGGCTTAAATATTTTACCTTTGACCTCGATAGTCAGTACTTTTTTTAAACATGTATTAGTTGATGATCTACGAGGGCTGTCTAAAAAGTATCCGACCTTTGGCCAGAAAAATAGTTGCGAGTACTTGACAGATTTGGGACCCTAATCCCCTTCAAAGTAGGCCCCTTGTGCTTCCACACACTTAACCCACCGATCCTTCCACTGCTGGAAACACCGCTGGAAGTCTTCTTTTGGAATGTTGTTCAGCTCCGTCGTCGTGTTCCGCATTATGTCTTCTCTACTCCCAAAACGGGATCCCTTCAGAGGCGTCTTCAATATTGGAAACAACCAGAAGTCACAAGGAGCCAGGTCTGGAGAGTAGGGAGGTTGGCGAACGGTTGTAATTCCATGTTTGGCTAAGAACGTGTGGATCAATTGGGATGAATGTGCTGGGGCGTTGTCATGATGGACGTGCCAGTTCGCTGTCCACATGTCTGGTCTTTTGCGCCGGACTGCGTCACGGAGTCGCCTGAGAACATCTTGATAGTACTCCTTTCTCACTGTTTGTCCTTCCGGTGCGTACTCGTGATGCACAATTCCACGGGCATCGAAGAAAACAGTCAGCAACACCTTGATTTTGCTTCGCACCTGCCGCGCTTTCTTCGGCCTTGGAGAATCGGGATGCTTACACTGAGACGATTGTTGTTTTGTTTCTGGGTCGTACCCGTACACCCATGACTCATCTCCAGTTATCACGGAATGCAGATACCCAGGATCAGTGTTGGTGGTGTCCAGAAGGTCCTGTGCAACGTCAAAACGGGTGTCTTTTTGTTCCTGAGACAACAACTTGGGTACAAATTTAGCAGCCACTCGTTTCATGTTCAAATCGTCACGCAAAATTGCATGTGCAGAATCTTTACTCACTCCAATATCTTCTGCAATCTCCCGCACTGTCAAGCGGCGATCTGCCATCACCAAATTTCGCACCCGCTCAACAACAGCTGCATTCCGAGCAGTTTGGGGCCTGCCGCTACGCTGCTCACTCTCGACTGATGTGCGGCCATCTTTGAATCGGTTGAACCATTGTTTAATTTGTGTTACACCCATCGCATCTTCTCCAAACACCTGCTGAATCTTACGAATTGTTTGGCTTTGAGAATCACCCAGAATTTGACAGAATTTGATGCAGTATCTTTGCTCAATTCGTTCAGTCATCTTGCGAGAAACACTAAATCCGACGAACACTACCAACAGCACCTCACTTCGCGGCCACCAGCTCACGACTGGCACACGCGAACGCGGTGAAAAAATTCAAGCATGCGCATTAAGATTCCTCCTTCCACCGTGCACGGTGGCGCCGCCTGAGAATCACTACTTTGCGTGGAAAAAATTAAGGTCGGATACTTTTTAGACAGGCCTCGTATTACTAGATTTGGAAACAGCATTTCAGTATGTCGATCCATTTAAAAGTTATTTGGTTTTACGTATTTTGACCTTTGACCTCGATGGCCACTATTTTTGAAACTTGTAGTAGTTGACGACCAATTACTATATTTGGAAACACCACTTCGATATTTTGCTCAGTTTTTGAGTTATTAGGTTTTAAGTATTTTGACCTTTGACCTCGATGACCACTACTTTTGGAACTTGTAGTAGTTGATGACCAGTTACTAGATTTGGAAACACCACTTCAATATGTGTCTCAGTTTTCGAGTTATTAGGTTTTAAGTATGTTAACCTTTGACCTCGATGACCACTATTTTTGGAACTTGTAGTAGTTGATGACCAATTACTAAATGTGGAAAGAGCATCTCAATATGTGGCTCAGTTGTCGAGTTATTAGGTTTTAAGTATGTTAACCTTTGACCTCGATGACCACTATTTTTGGAACTTGTAGTAGTTGATGACCAATTACTAGATTTGGAAATAGCACCTCAATATATGGCTCAGTTGTCGAGTTATTAGGTTTTAAGTATGTTGACCTTTGACCTCGATGGTCATTATTTTGGAACTTGTACTAGTTGATGACCAATTGCTAAATGTGGAAACAACACCTCAATATGTGGCTCAGTTTTCGAGTTATTAGGTTTTAAGTATGTTGACCTTTGACCTCGATGATCATTATTTTTGGAATTTGTAGTAGTTGATGACCAGTTACTAGATTTGGAAACACCACTTCAATATGTGTCTCAGTTTTCGAGTTATTAGGTTTTAAGTATTTTGACCTTTGACCTCGATAGTCAGTACTTTTGGAACATGTAATAGTTGATGACCAATTACCAAATGTGAAAACACCATCTCAATATGTTGCTTCGTTTACGAGTGATTGGGTTTTAAGTATGTTGACCTTTGAACTCGATGGCCACTAATTTTGGGACATGTAATACCTGATGACCAATTGCTAAATGTGGAAACACCATCTCAATATGTGGATCCATTTTCGAGTAATTAGGTTTTAAGTATGTTGACATTTGCTAAAAAGTGTTCATAAAAGGGAACGAATCTTATGTATTATCTGCTCTGCTACGTAATTTCAATTAGGGGTAATGAATGAATACACCCTCTAAAATGACTATCTGTAGACCGTGGGGGTGTTCGATTGTAATCTTGGAATGAATTATTTGCTATGTTACGTATTCTTATGTCATTTTTGTTATGTTAAAATAGGGGTTGAAAAATATGCTCATAAAAGAGAACGAGTTCACCCCTTAGAATAAACTATGTTTAATCTTCGCTATGTTTCGTTATATTAAAATAAGGGTTGAAAAATGTGCCATACTCTTTTATTAGCTGTGCTATGTTCAAATAGGGGTGGAACGAGTCTTATGTATCTGCTGTGTGTTCATAATGTGCTCATAAAAGGGAACAAGTACACCCTTGCTATGTTACGTAGTCTCTTCTATGTGTTCGTAGTCTCAGTGTAATTTCTGCTATGTTAAAATAAGGGTTGAAAAATATGCCATACTCTTGTATTAGCTCTTTTATGTTACATACTCTTATGCTCTGCTGTGTGTTCATAGTCTCAGTGTAATTTCTGCTATGTTAAAATAAGGGAATGAATACACCCTTGTTATGTTAGGTACTCTTATGTGTTATCTGCTCTGCTGTGTGTTACGTAGTGTTATGTGTTATCTTCTCTTCTATGTGTTCGTAATCTTATGTGTTATCTCCTATGTTAAAATAGGGGTTGAAAACGAGTACACCCTTGTTATGTTATGTGTTCGTACCCCTTTGCTATGTTCTTTGTCTGCTATGTTGAAAAAGTGCTCATAAAAGAGAACGAGTATACCCTGCTATGTTACGTATTCTTATGTCATTTCTGTTATGTTAAAATAGGGGTTGAAAAATATGCTCATAAAAGAGAACGAGTTCACCCTTAAAATGGAGGCCTGCTATGTTATGTAGTCTTCTGCTCTTATATGTGTTCGTAATCTTACATGTTATCTGCTATGTTAAAATAGTGCTATGTGTTATCTGCTCTTCTATGTGTTATCTGCTATGTTAAAATAAGGGTTGAAAAATATGCTCATAAAAGGGAACAAGTACACCCTCTAAAATGGAGGTCGTAAAAGAGAACGAGTACACCCCCTAAAATGGAGGTCATAAAAGACCATGGGCTCACGTTGTACGGTGGTCAATTCCCAGGGGGGCTCGTAAAAGGGAACGAGTTCACCCCTTAAACGTGGTCATAAAAGAGAACGAATACACCCCCTTAAAAGTGCTCATAAAAGGGATTAAATTCACCCCTAAATTTGAGGTCGTAAAAGACCGTGGGCTCACGGTGTACGGTGGTCATTTTCCCAGGGGCTTGTGAGTTGTTCTAGTATGGCCTAGGTTGTTCCAGATCGATCCATTTTCTACTACTCCCTAGCTTATTTAGTGATGGTAAGAACTTTCCGATCTCTCTCGTGATTGTAAGGAAAATAGGTAAAACTATACTTACCTACGCAGTAGTCTAGGCTTCGCCTGCTGCAGCCAAAGACCCAATACTTCTTTCACCGTTTCTTCTGTTGCGTCGGTGTACATCTTACGAACAGCAGCTGAAAAGAAAGATAGAATTTCAAGCAAATACCAGCGATTTTTTTCTTAAAAAAAAGTCATTTGAAATAAATTTCCCTCTTAAATAGCTTTAGGGAATTATGATATGGTTTGTAAACGTGGATTCCTAGAGCTGAAACTAATTCCTATATTATTTTTCAAGTAACCTAAGCTAGGCCCCTATTTTGTGATTTTTATGTAAGGGTACTATAGAAAGTTATCTTTCACCACACTTTTGGTATATTATATAATGGAAAAGTTACATTTTTCTATACAAGTGTAACAAGACTTTCTTCCGGTGCCCTTAGTGGTGATATGGTTTTGAGTCAACGTTTAAAATCACCTTAAATAACACTAAAAGAAACATTAGATTTTGGCTAACTTCGTTGTCACGAACAATTGAAAGATGAAGACGACAGAAAGACGAAAGTTTGACTATTCGCCGTCTTGAAAGCCTGCAACTTTTCTCTTTTTATACTGGAATTATGGTAACTTCGAAAGCTATATTCTTCTAGTGTTTTATCTGCGTTCTAGTGTTAGACAAAGAGCTCTGAAATTTTGCACCTTTAAAATATCGACAGGGAACACAGTTTGGCATACTATGTAATACTACCAGACTAACAGTGTTGCCAACCCAACAAAGTTATATTCTTTCAAAGTTACATTCGTGTGGTAGACAGTATCAAATTTACAGGTATACACGAAAAGTCTGGTGCAAAATTATACTTCACATAGTGATTCCTACACTGTACTTCAATTTAAATTCGTTGACACTATTGATTTTATTTAGCCCTGGAATCATTCCTACCTTGGAATTTTATTTGGTTTTAGGTTTTCCGTACACCTTACAAATTGTTTTTGAATGCTTTTTCAAGCAAAGATTTGTTTAAATGTGTACTTTGCCAGTAAAGCTGCCTTATTGGTTTACAACATAGAGTGTTGGATTAGTTATTGAATTTCCTATATATTCTACACAGATTTTATATTCACCCAGTAAGGGTGAACTATATATTATACTACTTGAAAGTAAAAGCATCCTAAAATACTGAAAGCATACTTTATTCATGAAGAATTACTTCTGATTGCTTGGGACATACTAATATGAGAACACACGTCCAGTACGAGAGAAGTAAGACTTAGTAATTAGCAAACTGGAATTTTGTATGGTTACTAGCATAAATAAATAAATGAAGTTAAATATTTCAGTACAAGTTTTCAAATCAACTTACTGTGGATCTTTTTGCACATTTGGGTGGATCCAAAGGTGTGCTTTTTTGCTTCATGATCCTTGGTTTCCTGCCAGAGTAGGAGAATTCCATTGCGAGCTTGTCGCACAAAGTTCTTCTTATTGCATTGTGAGCGAAACCTTTTAAATCCTTACCACCAATTGACAGTAATACTTTTACCTGAAAAAAAGGAAATTATTTAGATCTAATGCATGGTGAAATCGAAAAGAAAAACAATATATATATAAGGGTCCGTATTGTTATGTTTTTTACCAGTGGAAAAAAAATAACGAAGCATGAATGAAACTAGATTAATTTTTAAATACCGTAATGTGAAGTGTGAAAAAACAGGGCGTGGAGTTCTGAGTTTCATGGAAGGCCGAATCAAATGGGCTACGTGACTAACAAAAACTGTTTGCCTGGGATTTATTTGGTAACTTTCAGCTTTATATCGTAATTGCGGTTATTTAAAAGGACCATTGTCCGTTTGAATTAGAAAAAATACTATATATATATATGTGTGTGTGTGTGTGTGTGTGTTTTTGTGTGTGCGTGTATGTATATGGAAATTACATGCACTTCCAAAAGTAACAAGAAACAGTGGGTTAATCAGTGCTGACAACAAGTAGTGTCAGAGAATAGCTAAATGACGCACAGAAACTAGCTAAAAATGGTTCAACTTACCTTAAATTATAGGTAACAGAATTTAGGAACAAAGAAAGTAAAAATTTGGTATTTTTGTCTACTATACCATTACAAAGATGTTCTAATATTATTTATCTTTTGATATCCTCAAATCAAACAGTTTCACAATATAATTTGTTCCTTTATTGACTAGAAGTAATAAAATCTCTTTAATTATTTTCAACTTCAAATGCTGGGTATGTCTTGATAACACTATTGATCTATCACAAAAATATATACATACACATGCACGCATCTTAACAAGAAAAACCCAACCCAAACTAAAAATACACTAGAAACTAATCAAACAACTAACTATGGAGAAACCAGATTCAGGAATCCCAATTTACCGTGACGGATAGGTGAGACTGATAAAAGATATCTAATCTACTGTGACAATGTAAGTGCTGTTGTAAACAGAAGAATTAGAAAAATACCAAGATAAACTACTTTTTTTTAGGTTTTTCATATGTTCTAAAAAAATTGACTGCAAAAGATTTAATTGCCGCCTAAGTGACTATATTAGCAAGTATGAATGGCAAGTTGACCAAAATTCAGCGGCGGCTGGTACTATATGTTGCATGGTTGTGCAACCGGATATTTTTTTAATACTAAAACTATTTTTAAGTATTAATGTAGTGTATCAGTAAAAAATAAACCTCTGCTCTTGAGCGCAAAAACAGTATTGATGCATTTCTGGAAAAAGTAAATTAAAAAACGGAAAAAGAGAGAGAGATTTACATTTCCGGTGGCAGCGAACGTTGCCACTGGAAGCAGTGATATCGAGCATATGGCAGCCAGCTCCTATCTGTTAACATGGGGAAGTGGATTTATTCTTGCATCACTCCTACCTTCCCGTATAGCTTTCTTGCGGTTGCCTTTCTTCCGAAACTGGTCAGCTTCTGTAATAGTTACAAATTCATCCGCTTAGCAGCGCTTGACTCAATTCATAGGGTGAGGGAGATACAGACGCTTGGAAAAAAGAAGTTATTCACAAAACAAACTCGCAAAGAACAAATATGTCTGGTGGTAGCAGGGACGAATCCAAGCTGAAAGTTTGGGGGGCGGTCGTTCGAAGTCAATAGATTTTATTTCACATTTATAATACAAAAGTGAAAATTCTTGGGATAAGATTTATTTAAAAAAAAACTATTCTGGGGGGGGAGTCGATCGAGTCTCGAAGAAGAAAATGTCTTACTACTGGTCTAATTCCTAGCTCTGTGTCTTTCGTGCACATGATTCTGTGTTCGATTTCCGGCGGAGAGCATAAATTAATATCAAATCATTCACTTCCAATACTCATCTGTCTTCTTTAGCCTAATTTGCTGGAATGTTAAACTATTTTTTTTCATTTTCGAAGGAAAACATCTTAGATTTCACGCTTCTTTACAGACAAAAATACGTGGTTTCTGAAAATGGACTTTTTGTACCGTATATTTATACAAAGAAATGCTAACAAAATGCATATTGTCGGAGGAGAGAGGTGTTTCTGGACCCTAAAAAAATAAAGCGAAAAATATTTGCGGTAGCGATGCTTTCTATTCAGAGAAACTTGGCGAGCAGCATTTCAGACTTCAATAAAGTCATAGAAAATTTGAAGCCTAAAAGATCGAAGAAAGACCTTCCATTCTAAAATAATGCATAGATTATATAATTAAATACTTTTGTTTAACTGCGTGCATGCAATTTTCTTGCTTTTTTTTCTTCTTTTCGGATTAACGCCATCATTCATGGCTTACAGCACATACTATATATTCGATTTATCTCGTGTTCAATAACATGAGTGTAGAGGTTTTGTATATAAATAGTGTATAAACGTACATTGATAGTGGTTGTTTGAAAAAAAGGAAATAGCTTATATATTAAATCAATATTAGAGAAACAATTTAATCAATAATATATAAATAGAGCTTAAAAGACTTTCCTCTTCATATTTCCTGAATATTTTTGGGGAGGAGGGGAACACTTGCGCGTACCTATTTATACATACCTTTGATATTGCAACATTGCAACCGGTGCTTGTAAAAACTACGATCCGCTACTGTCAAAATTATAGTCCATAGCTAATGCACATGATAATGGCTAAATTGGCCAAAATGGAGTTGATGCTAACATTTAGTCAAAAAAGAGATGTTCCAAAAAGACGTAAATTAAAAGATATAACAATGATTTGAAACCTGCTTCATAACTTGTACAGTTTTGATAGGACACTTACATATTTCTTTCCGAAGTTAGGATCTTCAAGCTTTCTCTCAAATGTTTGAAAATCATCCAACGTTCGCAGAGGCAGAAGGCCAAGAAGTTCGGATTCTTCGTTTATGGACTCTCCTTTCACACTCACATCATTACTTAGAAGTGTGTCGACTTTCTTCTCGACGGAAGATACTCTTTCACTAAGGTCAGCTAAAGTAGATTGCATTTGGCCAAGTACCATTCTGATATCTGCAATAAATTTTAGGAAATATTGTTTTGAAGGTGTCAATATAACTAGAAAATATACTATTTCACAAATCATTGAAACAATAAAATGTACATTCATGTCCAAAATGATTGTCTCATATCTATAACTGTCTTCTTGTAAGAATATAATTTGATAATGATTTTACAGGATACTTTTAATACCGATACTATGTGTATAATCGAGAAATGTATATTTGTAGAAAATTTTATAGGGAAAGAATTATAAGCACGTAAATTAGAATGAGTAAAACAAATGGACAAGAAAGTTTTATTTTCGTTTTATTATTCTTATTTACTGCTCTTTTGACATGAAATTTGCCACATACATGTCTTTGCCGATTATGCACATACCAACATTATAAGAAATACAGAGCGAATTCGTTGTCAAATTTTATTCCTACAACAACATATTTATAGACATGCGACAATAATTTTGGACGTGAGTGTACGTTTGTGGTGGACAAACAGCGTGTGCGTGGGTTTTCTCAGGGTTGTACCGTTTCCCTCCACTTTCTTCACTCCATCATTTAATTCATTCTCATCATCACCGTCTCCTTTAGGCTGCCCCGCATAACCGTGGGACAAAACTCAAAGATTTTATTTTAATATGATTTCGCTGTTCATTTAATCAGAAATCTTGGGGGGGGGGAGTGGGGAACAATTAGGAAGACGTGTGTAGAAGACCACTACGTTGGAGAATTATGACCAGGTCATTAGAGTATGACGTCATTCATCAGCACTGCGAAAGGAAAGGGTTGATTGCTCAGAGGTAGAACGTTGCCTTTTGGTGCGACGGATCTTTGGTTCAATCTCCGGCCTCATGAGCTTATGATGGACAATATCATATTCGTGAGGGTTTTCCCGTTCTCATGCCACTAATTCCTTCATAATCATTCACTATCATTAGTCATCCGTGTATCTTAACATTAACCCTAGGAAGACTAAACTATAAATGGTCACGTGAAAGACTAAGGGGGGCAATTTTGCTCGCGGTTGTAAATTCCAATTTTAACCCTACTAATGTATTTTAAAGTTATTTAATGGCTGCTACTAATAAATGTGAGTTGTAAAATTATTTTAAGACTTGTGAAATTTTATTTTAATAGGAAATATTATAAATATAAGTCCCAGTACAGACTACTACCGCATTTGGTTAGCTGACATGAAGTAGCTTTAAATACATTAGCCTGTGTAGACAAGTTACTATACTAAACCTGAGAGTATTAAGCTTGCTCAATGTATAAAACTAGATTATGTTAATTTAGTCATCCATTCAAAGAATAGATAAGTTTACAATGATCCTTTTAAAGTAAAACTGTACTTCTCTTAACACTTCTAAGTTGCTAAAAAAGATGTATTTAGTCACCTGCGCTATTAAAAAAAACTACCACAATAATGTGCTTTCTAATAAAACTAAATTTAAGTTTAGATTACAGAAGAAAATACAAAAAAAATTCAAACGTTGTAAAATTCATTTGTTCGGGCAAAGAGAAAAAGAAAGTGCGGGTAAATTTGACCAACCTTCGTCTTTCTATGGTTAAGGACATAACAGCGGGGTTATGAAGAACGGGACCTACAGCTTAAAGTGAGATCCGAACCACTACTCAGTTTGCACTCGAGAGATATTGTTCTTCATTTGAACTCGAAACCAGAATCCCTTGATAACAAAGGTGATAAATCCATAGACTCATCATCCATGCAGGTCAACTGATAGAAATACGTTGCAGTGATCTTGCATACTTGTGAATATTTTAGGAGCCACTTAAGAACCAAAAGGGAAAGAACTGCAAAGTGGAATCACTCTACAATTATGCACATTAAATCAGTGGACAATTTTAAAAGACTACATAGTACAGAAGATCTAATTTAGTCAAAGTCAGAAATATAGGCTTAATTTAATTTGCTAATCAATACCAGAAGTGACTAATAATTCTGGACCATTCATACTATCTTTCTAAATAAAACCTTTATTATTATTATGATGATTATTAACAAACCAGTCAAACCTAACAGAAATCTCTGTTTCGTCGATCTACTTTCCAATGTTATAAATATAGACACTTTGATCAGCTTCTGTGGAAAAGTTTTGTTGACCGTCCGCTAGTGTGACAGACACTAGAGGCAGTTCGGCGGGAACTCCAAACTTGATAAAATAAAATCACAATTAAAGAGACAAGTTAAAAAAGTATTTTTCACGAATCCCACCCCCACTCAACTTGTGGACGATCATGCCTCCGACAAGGAAAATTCAAGCTTAACCAGTGCTGAAGGAGTAGACTGCTGAATAATTTATGATGTACTGGTAAATCGTATGCAGAACTAGTTGACCTATGACCTCTAGTTTGAGCGGGTTGAGGTCATTTCTCGAGGTTGCGACCTTGTTCAATCGAATCATCAGCCTCAAATAACCTTTACTCTTAAAAAAAGGGGGCGCAACGGTTACTCTATTTTAATCTAAGGTAAACCTATTTAAATAAAAGAAACCTGGTTTAAAGCAAAAATTCCGGTTTAAGTGAAAAAAAAGTTCTTTTTTTTTTTTTTAAAAAAAAAGAACACGGTTTTTGCCAATTCTGAAAAATATCATTATTTCTTTATTACATCCGTTCAGATTGCAAATATTTTTCTGAGATTTTAGATTCAGACTTCAGCTGGTAGAAAAAAAATAAACAAAACCACTAAACTCAATCAAGAGACAGAAGTTACTGTTTTTAGAGGATAAAAAGATTAAAATGTAAGCAACGAAAAACCTAGTTTTCCTCAAACTTACACCCTCGACTTCTTACCTTACAAACTTCAAACTAATATGCCAACTTATTTTCGCGTAATAATCCATTTTGAGTTATTGTTAATATCTAATAAGTAATTTTTCGAAATTCATCGTTCTTTTACCCTAAACCCAAAAGTCCATACCTGATCGAACCTTTCCTTGCACTTATTGTAAAACGATGAAATGAGTGATATCATTTAATCTAAGATTGATGAAGTATACCTTAGAATAAGTAATTGTTACCAAATAAAGTCGGACATAAGTATTTATATTTTTCATTTGAACTATTTCAATTTTGCCACCAACCTCCGAATAAATATGGAAGAACATAAGGAACGAAAATAGGCATGATGCATTCTAAAATGAGTGAAATGTCCAGGCTTGCTGTATTTAAATATAATGCGTACCGATTCTTGGGGAAGCCACATCAGTTAAAATTTGTAGTGTATCGGTGAAAGCTAAAACAAGCAAGCTTAGGCAATGTATTAATTCAAAGCAGTTTTCTCCTCGATTGTAGAGATAAAACGTAATTTTCATTACTTTAGCAGACGGCTCTCCAAATTTATATCGATTTTTGTTGATTTTTTCACTAGATTTTACTACTTTACAAACGCTTTACGAACCACAGCTGAGCGAGCGGAGGGGATTAGAAGCTCCGTAGGACTCATTTTTTCCTTATCTTTTAAGTTACACACGATTGGCATTGCAGCCATTGTAGACGGTCATTTTCCAAAACTTAACATACAAATACTGGCATTTCGTTCCTTGCTTGTATTCAACCGCCTTCCGCCCTGGCAAATAGCTCCACCATAATATACTTACTTTCCCATGTATACTAATTTGCACATAGAATTTATTGAGTTTAAAACACTTACATTATCATTTAACTACCTTCACTATTAATATGGGGTTAACTTTAGCAGATGGCTCTACCTAATTAAATAACTTATTTTAATGTGTTTAGACTTAATAAATCGTATCTGTTATATAGAATCCTACGAAATGGGAAATTATGTATGTTTTGGTGGATCTAATTGACAAGGCGGTAGGCAGATGAATGCAAGCAAGGAATGAGATGGCAGTAAGTACATATGAAGCTTTGGAAAATGACCGTCTGCAATGGTTGCAATGCCAAACGTGTGTAACTTAAAAAGTAGGGAAAAAACGAGCCGTGCGGGGCTTCTATTCCCCTTCGCTCGCTCAGCTATGCTACGTAAAGTGTTATGTAACGGCATATTTTTGGAACTGGGGGGGGGGGGCAATATTTTGCTTAAATCTTGTAGTTTCTTGCTATATATTCTGTACTTTTTTTGGTTTAGGTAGGTTAAGTTAGTTTGGGTTAGTTTAGCATAGGCTGGGTTAAGATACTTGGGCATTACTCGAGCAGACGGTTCTACCAAATGTTCACACATTGCATTTTCCGGTTTCTTTTTGTAGAATATCCACTAAATGAGGAGCTATTGCATAAATCACGAACCAACTTGTGCTAGGTGGCCACAAAAAAAGCACGAATGTCATTAACCGAGGCAGGGCAGGAGCGCAGCAGGGGGTCCCGAGCGGAGCGAGGGGCTGCGTCCGTAGAGAGCAGGCATGTCAGCGACGGAGGATATGCCCATAAACGAGGAAAGTGAAAAAATACATAAAATATCCGCAATAATTTTTACATGGTGATTTTACCTGAATTCGTACTTTCAGGTGAATATCCTTCCAATATTTTCTGTGTTTTTGATGATTTAGGTTAGATTTGGTTTGTTATGTTAGTACCGTAATTACAGTTACGTAACACCAACTTATTTTTTCTGTAAACACGGTGATTTTACCTGATTTTGGCCCCCAAGTTCCAAAATTATCTATATGTAACAGTATTATCTCAAATCTAGTGAAAAATGACCACAAAATCGATATAAATATGGTAGAGCCGTCTGTTAAAGTAATGCCTTAACATGTTATCAAGTATTCCACCTATAAATTTTTAATATGGTAAAGCCGTTTGCTGAAGTTAACCCTCTAATTTTTGTACTGATGTTCAGGGGTGCCCGAAAATTTTTTTCTAGGGAGGAGCCCATCTCCATGGATGCTATATTTGCTATATTACGTATACATTTTTGTAAGCCAGAAGCGGGGCCTGGGTCCTACCCTGCCCTCCCCTTCGGGCGCCCATGCTGATGTTAATTGTCAAGAGCCATCACTGACATTAAAGAATCCAATGGCTAAAAATTGTATACATTATACGGATGAACACATACTTAAAAAAAAGTATAAGCATAAAATTCCATCCATAATTCGAAAGTAATGAAGTAACACTAGTGTATAAAATTATCCTAAAAGCGCTCAGCGCGCCAGTTTAAAACAAAACTCACCTTTTTTTTTGTAACTAAAACTAAACTAGGGCTTACTATTACATTTTATACACACAGCTTAGCTTTGTTCACCTTTTGGAAGAAATCAAGCGCCAAATATCTAAGACTACTCACCAATCCTACAGATGGCTCCAGTTTCTAAACAATCGACAAACGTCAAGCGTTTTCAATCAAGCTTGAAATAGGCTTAGTAGAAAGTTGATAAATTCAAGCTTGTATTCAAGTTAAAAACAAGCTAAAATAAACGTTGATTGTCGCTTGTCGCATTCAATCTTCTTTTCAAGTTAAAAACAAGCTAAAATAAACGTTGATTGTCGCTTGTCGCATCAACTGTACATTGCTAAGCCAAAATCAAGGGAAAGCGACCCTTGATTTAAGCTTACATGCTATCTGGGTAGTGACGAAATGTTGGTTCTCTATGACACTCCCAAGCGTACCAGAGATTGGTTGTCGCCATGTGACTCTTTTCCTCACACCTCCAGATCATCTTTGCCTCCACGAAAGGTTATACTTTCAGCATGGTGGAATCGTAGTTAAGTGGTGCATTACGAGTTCCTTCTACCTGGTCAAACCATCACTGTTGACTTCTACTCTCAGCAATGTCAAAGGATGCAGCGTGCATTGCGTCAAAAGAAGCCAGGATTGGTGAACCTCAAGAGTGTGTTGTTCCTGCACGACAATACCAAACAACATATGGCAAAGAGGATGCGGGAGACCCTTCACCAACTTATCTGGGATATACTATGCTATGCAACATATTCGCAGGATCTTGTGCCAACAGATTACATCCTGTTTCATTCCCTCCACAACCACTTCCGAGGGACATCCTTCGAAGTGCAAGGGACCTGCGAATTGCAATCACGGACTTCATTGTGTTCACGTCCGTCGAGTTTTATCACCAGGGTAGTGTGAAGTTGCAGGAATGGTAGCTGTTGATTAAGATTTCTTCGAAACCTAAAGGTAGGTAACGTCCACGTTATTGCTGTTTGCTTATCACTGTTTTCGAACGGCAAGAGCTTATTTTGGTTACCTTGTAATATTATCACTGAGACAAACACTACTAACACTGATACACATACTCCTAACAGTGATACATATACTCCTAACAGTGACATATGCTCCTAATAGTGACTTAATACTACTAAGAGAGACACACATGTTTCTAACGGTGATATATACTTCAAACAGTGATACATACTCTTAAGAGTGGATACATATCAATAAAAGTGATACACGTACTCCTAACAGTGGCACACATAGTCCTAACAGTGACACATATTCCTAACAGTGGCTTAATACTCTTAATAGTGACATATATACTTCTAACAGTGACACACATATTATTAAGAATGATACAAATACTCCTAACAGTGACATATATACTAACAGTAACACAGGTACTCCTAACAGTCACACACATACTCCCAAGAACGACACACATACCCCTAACAGTGATACACATTCTCCTTACAGTGACAGATATGCTCCTAACAGTGACACATTCATACTCGCACTGTTTTTTTTACAATTATCTCCGTTATTGAGTGGAAACATTGTCACTAGCTCAACAGAACAAAACGTGGTGGATACTATACTATATGCCGAGGTTGTTAAAGGTTCACGTTATTGACATGAGAAGTAGTCGAGAAAAAAAATCATAATGTAGCTGTACGCCGGTAAAAGCATTTTGGCTTGAGTCTTGTGACCGTTTATTTCAATAACGTTATTTAATAAAAAAAATAAATCAATAATAATTTATTTAATTTCAATAATTATTAACTTACAATAACTGTGTCATCGAAATATCATTGCAGATACATAAAAAGTTTAATATACAGGAAACAATATAAAATACTTGTCCTGAAAAGTCTCGACAATCATCAGTTATATTTGTGAACAACAGATGACACTAAAATAAAACATGCTGTCAAATACACCACAGAAAAAATGCACCGACTCCGCCATCATAGCACAATGGCAGAATTTATTATAATAATCACTGTTTTTACTATGCAGGAACATTTTACATATCTTTACATACTCTGACGTGATATGGTACCACTTGTTTGTTTTATTACAGTAAAATAAAACCATATCCTTTATTTAAACATGATATGCACTAAAACATACTCAAATCCTCCATGTTATCCTAATCTTATCCAGTGCTTATTGCCAATTTTCTTCACTCCTCAGCATTTATGTAAATTAATCCGGCGGTCCCACAACTTTACCCTGAAAACCGAAATTCCGCAAGGTTCTGTTTTGTTTCTATTACTCTATGTTTTATTCGTAGCTGATATGCCCCAATCTCCACCATCAATCGATTCCTTACAGAAGATATCGCATTTTTCGCTTTTTGTTCGTCGGTAGATCGTATAAATGTAACTTTACAACCAGCAATTGATAAATTCGTCAGTTATGGAAACTGAAACGAAATCCATCTAAAACTCAAATGGTCTTGTTCGGCCTCAAACCAACACATACAGTATTGTCCAATACGAAATTCTGAGCAATTACATCTCTCATTCATAGGTTCACAATTATGTTCGCAAAATAGTGTTAAATATCTTGGGGTCACCTTCGATAAACACTTCAGTTGAAAAGCACATCTCTCCAATTTAGAAGCTAATATACGCCGAGGAACCAACTGGAACCTCAATACAAACCTCATACTTTATACGTACAAGGTCCTTGTTCGTCCTAGCCTTACTCATGCACATATCGCCTGGTTATTCGCTCCGCCAAAGTTCTATGACAGATTACAAGTTCTTAAACGTCATGTCTTGTGCCTTGCCTATTCACTGCCTATACTAACTCCAACACGAGAAATCTATCGCCGTACAACTATCCCTAATCTTTTGTAGCATCTCTACCGTCTCCTCTTTTGCTACATTCATCGCCGTATCAAGACCGCTCACCCTATCCTTCATTAACTATTAGATCAGACTCCAGCTGTGCCATGTTACTCATATTCAACGGTCGATCATCATCTTATACTCCATGAACGTGATCACTCCTCTCTACAACCCAGATCATCGCATTTACTATCATCATCCATAAATTCATTGTTTCACTAATTTGCTCTCACTAAAAGGGGTCCCATTGTCTCAATCGCTCTGAGTGGCCCACAGCAGAAGACAACACCCTCGTCCTCAGATAACATCATGTGTCCTTATGTTATGTGAACAACATTTCATTGCTATCATTACTTGATCTCTCATTACATTCTTATGAACTAATGTTGCAAGTGACACTTTTGGATCACTTGCTGGTTTTTATGTTTAAATAATGTTTTTAAATATATGTATTGTTTTATATCTGTATATTGGTATTGAATTATATATTTTAAGTTATTATTATTATTAGGTTAAGAAATTGGCCAGATCTGGTTAATATTATTTACTTCTATTTTAGATTAATATTATATGTTAAGTGTATTTACAATTTGATATATTTATGTCTGAAAAACATTTTTTGCCTCTATAACATTTCAGCTTAACTAGATGGAAACACTTGCGACAGCAACGACTTTTTTTTTTAAAGCTCTTTTGGGAGTTCCTTCTCCCATAGTTTTTTAAACTTCTTTTTCGTTTTTTCTACTCTCTCAGCAGTATATAAGACCGAGTGAAATTGACTCGAGAGGGGGAGTATTACGGTGGTCTTGCTTAGACTCGTCAGGTTCTCCGAGTCTTAACTAGGGCAGAAGGCATGAACTATATTAGGTTCTACCTTCTAGTAGGTTTTATTCGTAAGGGACTTTCTTTCTTGGACTAAAATGAGGTCCTGTGAGAAGAAGGGATATAGAAAATTAATTCTTATACGAATTCAAGAAACAGAATTTTGCTAGGGAATTAGGCCCCGTAGAATAGGGACAGGATTTGATCCTTGAAATGCTACATTCCATATCTAGGTGGATACGGCATTTAGATTAACAATTCCCAGATACTAGAATTTATGAGTACGTGTTCAAAACTGAAGCTGTATACGGTTTTGGTCGGTTATAAGGTAATTTGTTCCTCTTGCAGGACACAATAGGTTTTTATGAACACTCTGAACACAGATTCCTGGGTTCGATCCATCGAAGTGGACTCGTAAGAGGCTACTGATAGAGTTTTATTTTATTTTTTATTTTTTGAATCACATCTCCTAATTCAGGGAGTATGGTTCTTATCTAACCTTTACCTGCCAGATCTATTTAAGGATCTTTCGCTACTATAAGGCGAACTCATTCTCCTTACCTACCTATCCCTATAATAAGTATTTAGATAGATGTCCTTCTAGTGCATCTCCTATTTAAGGGAGTACACGAAATAGGGTCGTAGGCCAGGGCTTTTGATTTAGTGAGTCAATGCCCTTTATAAGTTAAGGTCGACAGAGGACGCTTTTAGTGAGGGCTAACCCTTCTGTCTGCCACAGGCACATAACTAGAGAAACCTTAGCTTTATTAAGTTTACTAAAACTAGAGAATAATTAAGGAATTAGAGAAGAGAATACGCAACAGTATTTCTAATGCACTTTTAAAGAAAGATATTTCAGAGAATGATCGACATTTTTTAAATAAACTTTTAATAGAGGTAACTCATGTGTTATGATTTCATATGTAGATAAGATCCTGAGTTATAAACCTGTTAATTAAGTTTAATTACCCTAGACAATATTTTGTTTTTAGATACGAGTCTGAATATAATTTATTATATTCTATTATTTTTCTTTAGTTTGTCGAAAATTTTGTCCTAGAGACGGAAAGAGTCTGTACGCACAGTCTGACGTATTTCAGTGTTACATATAATAAGTAACATAAACATCAATAATTTTTTTTTTTTAACGACAAACATATGTGGGCTTTCGTCCGGTATATGAAATCATAACAAGAGTTTTATATGAAACTTAGATCCGGAAAGAAAACTGAAATGGCGACTACAGTGGATCTGCAGACTTTAAAGGAGGCCTTAAATTTATCAGAAACAGAAGACGTAACTGTTGAACAGATTTTAGAATTAATAAAATTGGGTAGACCGAGAACTGGAAATAGTAAAGACCAAGAACAGCAAAGTCGCAATAATGTAAACGTAGAAAAGCAAAATTGTTCGTGCTGGACCGTCCCCGAGGACGTAAAAATTTAACTACCTCGTTTTAGCGGAGATTCGAAGCAATGCCCTTTTAGCTTCCTTGACTCTATCGACGACTACTCTAAGAGGAGAAATGTTTCTTTGGAAACTATTTTGGAAAAGTTAGTTCCACATTTGTTATATGGCGACAGTAGGAACTGGTTTAATTTCAAATCACCTTTTGCTAATTTCTCGGAATTCAAAAACAGTTTCATTCAGGAATACTACAGTTTCAACTATCAATCAGAATTGAAGATGAAATAAATAAGAAAATTCAGACCCCAAGCGAATCACTAGCCAAATTCATAAGGGACATGTCTCTGTTATTCTCTCGACTACAAAACCCTCCGAGTGAACAAGAACAAATTAAAAGAATTCTAAGCAAAGCTCACCCCAAGTACAGATTGTATTTGCACGAAAAGGAATTTTTGACATTAAAAGATTTTGAGGCATACGCCATTAAAATACAATCATATTTATTAGAAGAGCTTAATTATGTAAGGCAACAAGAACTCGAGGGAAAACGATCGGAACTTGCAGCAGTCTCTAGGAAAGAACAAGAATTAGATAGCGTACCGAACATAAAATCGGAGGCTTTGGATCCCGCATATTTTCGTCGCAGAAATATAGTAAAAGAAAATAATAGTATGGGGAAGAGAAATAAAATTAGGTGTTACGCGTGTTCTAAGTTCGGCCACTCTCAGGCCCAATGCAGATCACAAAAAGAGCAAAAGGGAAACAAGAGAGAAACAATAGTTGCTGCTACTCGGAATCATGTTAGAAGATTTGCATACGGAAAAAATATACCTCCTTACGCATACGCATTTTTCTATAAACAAGCAACAGATTGCTACCTTGATTCTGGCTCGTATATCAGCATTGTATCGGAGAATATAGCACAGGATTGGATAAGAAAGGGTGCTAAGACTGAAAAAGTAAGAGAAAAGATCTCACTAGCCACAGGTCACACCATTTCAAACCAAGTAGTTTACCCAAGGTTTTTCATGAAGAAGTCATTCTCTCATAAATTTTATTGCATTCCTAAAATGAATCTGGGTGTAGTTATGGGAAGTGATTTCTTAAGGAAAGCAAATATTGAACTGCACTTAGCCAAAGGGGGTTGGAAATTTGCGTGGGAAGATAGAATAACCAATTTTATACACCCAACAAAAGAGGAAAAGGAAAGAAGGCAAGAACCCGTTAAAGAATTACGAAAGAGGACACGAGGCAGGAGGAACGTAAATACAGACAAGCGGGGGGAGACAGCCCTTCCTGGGACAAACTCTTCAAACGCTCGTAGTGGGAGGAGTGCGAATATACAGGTTAAGGAAGAAGGAAAGAGGTACAACGGTGAGCCGAATACAAAAGGAAATAGCCCTCTTAACTGCCAAAAAGAAGTGAGTTCTCAAAGTCTTGGGAGTAAACAAAAAACTAGAACAAAAGGGAATGGCAAGAGAAACTGTCCTTTTTTAGTGCAGCGCATGGAGGGAAAAACCGAAAGAATCAAACGGAGCCCATCATAAACGCTACAATAGCAGGTAGTACATGCTCAATAATGCTGGACACTGGGAGTACACATTCTTTTGTCGATAGTAAGCTAGCGGAAAAATGGAGACAATTCGGCTATAGAATAAAGAAAGAAAAAATAAGCCTCTCCTTAGCTAAAGGATGCACAACTGCGAATTTTAGTATTTTAGTCCAAATAAATTTTTATGGCATTACAGTTATGCAACGCTTTTTTGTACTGGACAACTTGTTGAAAAACGTCATTTGTGGCCGGGATTTCCTTTTAAAATCAAAACTAGCACTATCCATAGGCCAAAAGGGATGGTTCATTGACGAGGGACAGCTTCCCCTTCGCCGGTTTGACACACCCATAAAAGAGGAAGACAGTGATAGCATAGAAGTGGCTACTATTGAGACCAGACAGCTCGACGCTGTAGAAATGATGTTACAAAAAGTTGCTGTTGAAGGAAACTTGAAACAAAAACTTAAACAGGTCATTTTGAAAAATAAAGAAGTATTTTCAGACAAACCAGGTCTAACTCATTTAATTGAACATTATATAAACGTGAGGGACCCCCGTCCTTTCTTCTCAAAAGTGCGCCCCCTGACTCATGAGAAACGGAAAATTATGTCTGATTTATTGGATAAAATGGAAGAGGACGGTCAGATAGAGAAATGTAATTCGCAATACGTGAGCGCACCTATCTTGCACAAAAAGAAAGATGGATCGTGGAAACTTATACTCGACTCGAGGCGGACCAACCTCATGACGGAAAATGAGAGTTTTGCATTGCCCAGCATACCAGAAGCCTTATCTTACTTAGGGGGGAGTTCTTGGTTTTCCTTAATCGATGTCAGGAACGCTTTCGGACAAATCAGTATAGCCCCGCAATGTCGAGATTATACTGCTTTTAATACCCACAAAGGTATATATAGATTCAAAAAAGGGGCATATGGCCTCAAAAATCTTCCATTTAGCTTAGCAAGATTGATGGAACAAGTCTTAGGGGATCTATACTTTACTAAAGTAATCTGTTACTATGATGACGTAATTATATTTACTGAATCCCCTGAAGAACAAATTGAGATTTTAGATCAAACGTTGGAGCGTATAAATAAAGCTGGCCTAACCTTAAGTCCACACAAGGCTGTTTTACTTACTCAAGAGCTTGAATTTCTTGGTTATAAAATTACACCAAATAGAATCAGTTGTACAGAAGAAAAGCTGCGTATGGCTAAGCAATTTTCTCGTCCTAAGAATGTTAAACAGTTACAATCGCTTCTGGGATACTTTCAATTTTTTCACTCAAGAATTAAGAATATGGCCCATCATATTGCTCCTCTTACTTCATTATTGAAACAAAATACTCCGTTCGTATGGACCAGAGTTCATGACGAAGCGCTACAGAAATTAAAGGATTTACTTCTAGAGGACCAGCAATTACTTCTTCCAAGGCTCAATGAGCCTTACCACTTATTTACGGATGGCTCTGCCATAGCCTCGGGATATACATTATGTCAAAAGGATGAAAAAGGAAAGCTGTCTGTCGTTGCTTTCGGGTCGCGTAAACTCTCTCCAACTCAAAGTAAATACTCGTCAACTTATTTAGAAATTCTTGCATTGGTAACAGCACTTGAAAAATTTGAGATTTATTTAGTCCACACACCAGAGATTCATGTATATACGGATCACCGTCCATTACTTTCTATTTTAAGATCAACAAAAGTAGCACCCTTGTTGGCACGTTGGATAGCAAGGATCTTAAGATTTCCAGTAATCTTACATTTTATATCGGGACGTACCAACGCCGTGGATTTCCTCTCGAGAATCGAGTCAGGACATACTGAAGACCCCGAGTTTTTTGATACTATATCTACAGATGATACTATTCCTATCGAGGGAAATGACACAGGGTTTTTGAAAATACAAACCAAAGGAGGACAGTTAATAGATATTAATGATCTACCACCAACGGAGCTTATGATTATCGACTATGACAGCAGTAAGGCTGTAAAGAATATCAAACAAGAAATTAAAAAGAAGAAAAAAGCGGGGAAAATTAGTAGTAGGGCGATAGTCCCCATCTCCACCCAGGAGAAGAGAGAATTACTTGTGAATCTTCCATTTTGTATGCTAATGCAAGAACAAGGAGAAATGAAAAAGGAGGGAGAATCTCTGATTGACCTAAATAATACTGAAGCTATTAGAAAACTTCAGAGGGAAGACAAATTTCTTAGCAAGTTGATACAATATAAGAACGGGGAATTATTAAGAGTTTCGAAGAAGCAGGAGCAGAAATTCAGGAGGCTCGATCGACAAACCTATTTTTCTCCTGATAATATTCTTATGAGAAGATTTCCTTCTAAGGAGGGGGAGAAAAATGTCACATGGGTGCCGATGGATCTGCGAGCCTCAGTTTGTTATGCAGCACATATAGCCCAAGAGTCAGGCCATCCATCCTATGTAGAAACGCT
Source organism: Thermobia domestica (assembly GCF_964235325.1). Taxonomy (NCBI): domain Eukaryota; kingdom Metazoa; phylum Arthropoda; class Insecta; order Zygentoma; family Lepismatidae; genus Thermobia; species Thermobia domestica. The sequence continues at coordinate 147,199,851 of NC_137458.1, read as the reverse complement.
TAGACGAATAAAGCAAAGTTTTTATTGGAAAGATATGAGGAAGGACATTTTTCAGATGGTCAGGAGCTGTGTTCCTTGTTCAGTTTTTAAGGAAAACATAAATACAAGATTTGGAGTGATGGAGAGCTCGTTAGTAACCCAGCCTGGGATCCAACTTTATATAGATAATTTAGGTCCTGTTACAAAATCGAAAATAGGAGGGTACAGATACTGTTTCGTACTTGTGGATTCCTTCTCTCGTTTTGTAAAATTTTATCCGGTTCGAAAACTTACTTCGAAAATTATGATTTCATGTCTGATGAACTTTTTTAACGAATTCGGATATTACTCTTTTATCGTGAGTGACAAACACTCTATCATCACCAGTGGCGTATGGAGGGAGGCCCTCTCTGCTATCCAAGCTAAATACAGTTATATAAGCGCATATAGGGCTAAGAGTAAGAAAGCTGAGAAAATCATTAAAGATCTCAAGACTATCTTGGGAATTTACTCAAAGAAGCATGAATGCTGGGTGGAAAACCTAAAAACTATTGAGTTCGCTATGAATTCCAGAGTTTGTAGCTCTACAGGCTACTCCCCATTTTTCCTCCAATTTGCCCGAGATCTGAAGCATCCTCTTTTGGGTAAAAGAGAGGAAAAAGAGGGAATTACAAATCTACGAAGTGAAGACGAAATTTGCTCAAAATATGTCAAAACAATGAAACAGAGAATCGAAACAGCACTGGATATAGCAAATAAAGTACAGAAGAGAAAACACGCTCAATATAAGCGAATATATGACAAGGGGAGAAGAAGGAATCCATTCAAGTTACATGATAAGGTTTGGTTACGTGTAATAAGAATATCTGACCCTACGCAGAAAGTTTCTGCCTCATTGAGGAACAGATACAATGGACCGTGGGAGCTTATTGAACAGAAGGCTCCAAATACGTATCTTGTAAAAAATGTGTGGACAGGCAGGATAGTAAAGGCCAATGTCGATTTTATGAAACCAATTTTCCATGCTCCGTCATTCTGCAAAACCATCAAAGAACTCCAGTCAGAATATTTTCTAGAATTAACACAGCGGGGAGAAGAAGACAAAGGAGGAGGGAAGTTGCGTTTACCCTCTGATACTGTAGTCTGAGAGGCTTGGTTTTACAATGAGGACCTTCCTCTCAATAAATGTTATGCTTGTAGGCCGGAGTAGGTGGTATATTAGCTGCCATCCGTTCTACTGTTGTTATTTTTTTCTTAGAGTTTTTTTTTTTTACTTTTATTGCCTACACTTTAACTAGTCATTTTTAGCATTTGGTTAGCTAGACCAGTTTTACTGAGAGATTCATCGAGGAAACACTTATTTTCTTTCTTTTTCGAGATGGATAATTTTAAAGTTCCGAAGTCTACTCGCTCTGTTTACGCTAGCGCAAGACCAAACTCAAAAAACCCCTTAGAATTGCAGTTATTGTTTTATATAGACAGTTATAGAAATAATCAAAAACGACGAAGGAGAGACCCAACTTCGGAGGTTTCATCTACAAGTAAAAAGGCTCATTTTGATCTTGAAAACTGCACGCTGGAAGAGATTCGAGAATTTCAAAAGCTCAACCCGTCCTCTTCTAAAGCACAGGAAGTTGTGCCTACTTGCAGTAACGAGAATCTAAACGAAAATGTGGAGGAATACATTGACCTATGTACTGATGGAGAAGATCTTGAATCTTTGCCCGAAACCCCTGGGAAAACAATTGATTGGGAGTCTCTACGTTGCTCAGTTAACAGCGTAAAACGTAAGCTTGAACTATAATCGTCAGGACTCGAACCTAAGCCCCTGGATTACGGATAGTCGACCTAGCCATGCACAAGATGAGGACAATTGTGAAGTGATTTTTGTTTTTCTTTTTCGCACTGGATTAGACTGTTCTTCTCGCGAAATAATTTAGTGTTATGATTATAAAATTAATAATTAAATAAAAAAAAACTGATCGAGACATTAAAACTGGAATTCGGGAAGCGTGAAGCTTGCCCACAGAATTCTTTCATTTAATGTTTTATAAGTGACAGTGAATTAATCAGTGTCAAGAAGGGTGTATATATATTATTATAGTGTATTGCAATAGAAGAGTGTGGTCAGATTTTTTCCTTGCTCTAACAGTTAAGGAAAAAGACTGTAAGAGACTCAAGACTCACAATACTCGACCCACCTGAAATAACAGTTTTATTATTTTTATTTATCCACATTAAATAATTGTGTTAATTCAGTGTTAAAATATTTAGTGTTATATGGTGAAAGTTATGAAAAATCTGAACTGATCCGGACTTGAGACACTAAAGTGAGGCATATGATTGCCTAAAATATTAAAAATTTCAAATTATTTTTTAAAAGTAAATTTCGTGTGTAATACTTGTGTAAGTGAAGTGTTTCAGTGCGGTGAGAAGGGTCAGAGTTTTCCTTTCTTGTATAGCTAAGGAAAAGACTGAAAGAGACATTGAACTTTAAATGAAAAGTGGGCCCTCTCTCACTATTATTATTATTATTATTATTATTTTTTTTTTGCAAAGACGCCGGATATGCAAGTGACACTTTTGGATCACTTGCTGGTTTTTATGTTTAAATAATGTTTTTAAATATATGTATTGTTTTATATCTGTATATTGGTATTGAATTATATATTTTAAGTTATTATTATTATTAGGTTAAGAAATTGGCCAGATCTGGTTAATATTATTTACTTCTATTTTAGATTAATATTATATGTTAAGTGTATTTACAATTTGATATATTTATGTCTGAAAAACATTTTTTGCCTCTATAACATTTCAGCTTAACTAGATGGAAACACTTGCGACAGCAACGACTTTTTTTTTAAAGCTCTTTTGGGAGTTCCTTCTCCCATAGTTTTTTAAACTTCTTTTTCGTTTTTTCTACTCTCTCAGCAGTATATAAGACCGAGTGAAATTGACTCGAGAGGGGGAGTATTACGGTGGTCTTGCTTAGACTCGTCAGGTTCTCCGAGTCTTAACTAGGGCAGAAGGCATGAACTATATTAGGTTCTACCTTCTAGTAGGTTTTATTCGTAAGGGACTTTCTTTCTTGGACTAAAATGAGGTCCTGTGAGAAGAAGGGATATAGAAAATTAATTCTTATACGAATTCAAGAAACAGAATTTTGCTAGGGAATTAGGCCCCGTAGAATAGGGACAGGATTTGATCCTTGAAATGCTACATTCCATATCTAGGTGGATACGGCATTTAGATTAACAATTCCCAGATACTAGAATTTATGAGTACGTGTTCAAAACTGAAGCTGTATACGGTTTTGGTCGGTTATAAGGTAATTTGTTCCTCTTGCAGGACACAATAGGTTTTTATGAACACTCTGAACACAGATTCCTGGGTTCGATCCATCGAAGTGGACTCGTAAGAGGCTACTGATAGAGTTTTATTTTATTTTTTATTTTTTGAATCACATCTCCTAATTCAGGGAGTATGGTTCTTATCTAACCTTTACCTGCCAGATCTATTTAAGGATCTTTCGCTACTATAAGGCGAACTCATTCTCCTTACCTACCTATCCCTATAATAAGTATTTAGATAGATGTCCTTCTAGTGCATCTCCTATTTAAGGGAGTACACGAAATAGGGTCGTAGGCCAGGGCTTTTGATTTAGTGAGTCAATGCCCTTTATAAGTTAAGGTCGACAGAGGACGCTTTTAGTGAGGGCTAACCCTTCTGTCTGCCACAGGCACATAACTAGAGAAACCTTAGCTTTATTAAGTTTACTAAAACTAGAGAATAATTAAGGAATTAGAGAAGAGAATACGCAACAGTATTTCTAATGCACTTTTAAAGAAAGATATTTCAGAGAATGATCGACATTTTTTAAATAAACTTTTAATAGAGGTAACTCATGTGTTATGATTTCATATGTAGATAAGATCCTGAGTTATAAACCTGTTAATTAAGTTTAATTACCCTAGACAATATTTTGTTTTTAGATACGAGTCTGAATATAATTTATTATATTCTATTATTTTTCTTTAGTTTGTCGAAAATTTTGTCCTAGAGACGGAAAGAGTCTGTACGCACAGTCTGACGTATTTCAGTGTTACATATAATAAGTAACATAAACATCAATAATTTTTTTTTTTTAACGACAAACAATGTCAATCAATCAATCAGTAAATAAATAATTCCTGATACATACTCCTTATAGCATTTTACTACACTTAAATTAATGTCACTGGTGCAAGAGGAGGCATTACATTCTTCTCTCGCCCATTTATTGATGGGAATGAAACTGCACCTAAAAAATGCAGATACTCAAATTCTCATACACCATCCTCCCGACATCTCAATTGCAATTAGACATTCCATGAATATCAGCTCTGCAGATTCATTCATTTCTACTTCAAAGCTTCGATACAAAGTACATTAATATCAAATACGTAATTCGTCAATTCCGTATATACTTACCTAGCTCTTACTCAGGTAGTGAAGTCCCGTAACGGGATAATCGTGAAATTGCCGGATCCAAACTTTCCTATCGCCACCCGTAATATTGCTTCCTTCGAGATCTTAGGGAAGAACGCCAAAATTGAAACACACACTTAATCCAGACGCAAGCAACTATCACCTCCCAATTAGCCTCTTCTGTCCTCTGTTGTTGTCAGGGGAGTCGATCCCACACACTTATATGAAGAAGTTCACAAAGCATTGCAACTGAGAAGGCTTCAACATCACCAAAGTTCTTCGTATTAGCAACTATCAGGGGGAAAGCATACATGATGCGGATCTTAACATTGTTGCAGGAGACTATCGGTATACTGCTTACACATGGTGCTCTGATGTATAAAAGACGGAACCATGTAGAATCGTCTAACTGTCGCAACACAACCGTCTGTGGTTACTGCACTTTTACTCACCAACAAGTACAATGTTCCAATTTATAACTTCCGCCTCGCAGTGCTACGTGCATTGAATAGCATTCTACTTACAGCATTAAGTGTAAAGAAAAGCCTCAACCTGAAATTTCTCGTCTTGAGCTAGTAGCCCCACTCCACTTTCATGACTCCATCAATACTGACTTCCCCGTCGACTCCACTCCTGTTACCATCGATAAATTTCTTGCTTTCACTACATTAGTCTAAAATATCCACCCCTTTATTCGTCCACATATCCTCCAACAAATCATTCGCACTGCTCGCATTATCTTTCATGTTTCCTTTAACACCATTTACTCTAATACAGATGCAATTTTTATACGACGAATCTTTCATTCGCTTCTTAATTGCCACCATCTACTGCAGCTCATTATGGCACTTGTATTATTCCTTATGTCCGCTCTTTTCTAAAACAACAAACTACTATTAGAAACGCTGCTGCTCGAAGAAAAACTAATCGTCCATCTTCCAAACGGAACCTTCTTTAAAACATCGAACTCCCATCACCCTCTATAACGTCTTTTGCCACGACAACTTTCTTCCCGTTCACCAGTCAATGGTTACATAACCATTGGTTTCTACAACACTCTACCATATCGACGCCATACCTTGCACGTTAGCAAATCTTTCTGAGCATGTTATCACGACTATATTTTCCGCATATTGTCATTGCTCTCGTTACTATTTATATCAGACCAGGTCATCCGATGCCACTTACTTTCTCATAACATATTTCCAACACCTACAAGCATTATATCATCATGGCGGAGATTAATCTTCATAGTTACCCGTTGGACAGATACTGAAATATTCACACAATCCACTTCCAATACCATACTCATTCTTTACGATTTACCATCAACATTTCGCCCTGTCTCTCAAACGACTCCCAATGTAGTTATCATTTCTAACATTCTTGTTTTTCACTGCACCGTAGATGTGCTTGAACTTCTTGGTAGCAATCACGCACCTATTAAGCCTATCAGTGACCTAAGACTCAGGTCACTGATTCTGCTAATCCAACTCCTTCTTGGCCAACTCTTCGCTACGGCAAAATCGATTGGCACGAATACCGTGAATATATTTCTGACAAGTGAGTCTTTATACTATTCAATCACCAGAAACAGAAGAGACCAATTATACAACAGGATTGACACCATCAATTCGACTATCAATTGTGCATTCTGATTCCGAACTTTACATTTCATCCACCTTCTTCATACCGGATAAACCATGTCTTACACCTCAATATTTACCTATGATTCGCCGTTCTCGTAAGTTATATTGAAGATACATCTATACATGAAATCCTATTACTCCTCATCATAACACTCGGCTATAGCGTACCGTTAGAAACTACACCAAGGCTTATAAACTGAGACATTGGGTCAGAACATGTAATAATCTTAATGAAACTAGCCATCCTACGAAATTCTGGACATGGTTTAATGCCCTGTGTAGTAAATACACTAAACCGCATTAAATACTTCTTCATAATAACGTCCCGGTCCAAACTGATGAAGAGAAAGGAAACGGCTTTGCAGATTACTTGCAGAATATCTTTACATCTGCGGCTTCTACGATTTTCATCAATCCTTGTTCTTTGATCGCATCAATCTTGCTTCTCAATTACAGCATAATGTCACTCATACGATACTGAATCATCCTCTTACAACATCGATCACAACCGATGAAACCATTACTGTTGTTAACCATAAAAGAAATTCAGCCCCCTGGCTTTGACAATATTACATAACGGCACATCAAAGAAGGTCTCTCATTATTATTGAATCTGCTTGCAATCATCTACAAGTTCATTCTCCGAACCGACTTCCTTCCAAAAGACTGGAAAATTTCAGAATTTCTTGTTTCTGAAACCCAATAAGCCTCCCATCGGCATATCATCCCACCACCCTATTCAGTTAATTTTCACATTCAGAAAAACCCTTAAACGTATCATGGTTAAAAGGCTCCATCCGTACCTAGGAACTAAAATCATTCTTCCTACTTACCAAACTGGCTTCCGTCCATCATATTTCAACAACGATTAACTCCTTCGCCTCACCAGTCTTATCACAAATCATTATAATTTCATCAAACCTTTCTGCCTTATACTATGTGACTTTGGGAAAGCCTTTAGCGAGGTCTGGCACCTAGCTATTCTTCACAAGCTTATTCATCTTAAATTCCCGAGATGAAAATATTGTTCAGACTTTGCAGAAAAAGTCCAACAACAAGTGTTAAAATGATTTCGCGTCAGTTTCAACTTCCTCGTATGGATGGATGTACATGATGTACTTTGTGGAGATGGGCTTTATCCATTTCATTTTCAATTCTTGCAGCGTCTCCATCCAAGGGACAGTAAACAATGTGCTGTGAATGGGTATAGGTGCAACCTAATGTTTTGCCATTCGTTATGTTTATTGAACAGACCACTTTCAACCGGAACGGAATCAACAACACCCGCAACACATATCTTTGAAGTAATAAAATCTTACATACATCTTTGAACTACAGTAAGAAATTATCAAGAACGATTTGAAGTAAATGTGTGGGTTGGGATTACTTATAATAAGATTATTGGTCCGTTTCTCCTGCCTCAGCGTTTGACCGGTGAAGCATATTTTCAGTTCCTACCCGATGATTTGCCTGAAGAGGATATTTGTCTTCAAACTGTGTTTTAATTAATATATCAGAATGACGGAACACCATCTCACGCCACCCTCTTTGTACGTCAGTATCTTGATCATAAATTTTCTAATCGCTAGATTGTTGGGGAGAATCAGTTAACTGGGCACTTTGTTCACGTGACCTAATACTTATGGAGTTTTGATTGTGGGGGCTGTTTGAAGGATATTGTGTAGAGACAAACGTTTAACTCAAGAGTCAAACTACTACAGAATATCGTCCAGGCATTCACTACCATCAAGGAGCGCTTAGAAGATACCAAACAACCAACAAGACATGTAATGACCCGTACTGCAAAATGCATCAAAGATTGTGATAATTTTGAAAATCTTATTTGGTCACATACTATAAACTGTATCGCAAATTCCAACGTTAAGTTTCTATTTGGAACCTACTGTATCTTCTTTTAACTGAATTCATCTTTCTACAGGATTGCAAAAATTGCGTCCAATTATATTTTCACTACCTTTCTATTTTTGTTAATATTGAATTTTTGTATTATGATTTCTTTTATTTGTATTATAACACTAATAAAATTCCCATGACACTGTTATTGTAAAATTAATTATTACTGAATTATAAATTGTTATTAAATAACATTATTGATATAAATAGTCGCAAGGCTAAAACAAAATTGCTTTTACCGGAGTACAGTTACATTATGATTTTTTTCGATTACTGGTCATGCCAACAACGTGAATCTTTAACATCCTCCGCATAAAGACGTGTGGCAAGATGGCCCCTTGACTTTAGAAAATTGAAACAATGACTAGGTCATTCGTTTGTACTGCGTTTGTACCGTTTGTACCAAAAATATTTTCGTTTGTATCATTTTCCTTATAGAGTTACTTGAGAGGTCAACTGGGGGGCTATCTTGGCGCCAAGATAGCCCCCCCCCCGTATCACAGCACAAAAAATTGAAATACACCATTCGAAACCAAATAGTTTGTATCGTTTGTACCGAAAAAAGTTTTGTTTGTACTCTGATAGTTTTCGACAAAGAGGGGATGACTTTAGGGGACAATCTAGGCACCAAGATAGCCCCCAGTTGCCCTCTCAAGTAATCCTATAAGGAAAATGGTACAAACGAAAATATTTTCCGTACAAATGGTACAAACGTAATTTAAAACGAATGACCTAGTCATTGTTTCAATTTTCTAAAGTCGGGGGAGGGTATCTTGGCGTACATGCATAAAGTGTAGTATAAATCCAGTTTTTTCTATTATCCTAGTGACAGTGTTTCCACTCAACAACAAAACACAACTGTAAAAGAAAAAAATATTTTAGAGGGAAATTTTAAAATTTTCCTTATGTTACTTCCTTCCTTTAGTCATACTTGTAATAATTTGTATACTGATGGAAAGCTTATTTCATTACATTTCAAATGAGATACAGTTTTTGTCTTTACACCTATTGCAGTGTGCTATACGCAATTATCTGAAACTTAGCAGCTTTCAGGAGCTAAAAGGGTATTCCTCTATCTCGAAAACCAGGGAAAATAGACCATATGCTCATATAAGCTTTTCAGTTGAGTATGACCTCCCCTAGTTCCTCCCAAAATATATGAATATGGTATTTTTTTTAACGTCATCTTGCTCAAGAAAGAGGTTAACACCCTGGTATTCCCCTACCGTACAGAGTACAAATATTCCGGAGAAACCACGATGTTACGGCCCAATTTGGAAGTGCTGTATGCTTTCTATGAAGTTCCGCAATTTGTTGCTTGAAGTTCAAATCAGTGAAAAATTGGGGATAAATTCACCCTAACCTGAAAGTAGGCGCCTTTACGTGATGAGAGGAGAAAACATTTTTCTTCGAAACAATATTAGATTCTGATGACTTACAGCGGTCATTTTCTTTTCAATAGGTCTTATTGGTTAAGGTTGAAAACGGGTAAAAAGAGTTGAGTTGAATAATTGATTTTGAGATTAAAGTCCCTTTCAGCAGCGAGGCTATATGAGAGTGGACCTACTGGTTAACGTGAAATCCGAACCACATAAGCTCCTGCCAGGAATAACGGGCAAGAAGAGAAGTAAGTTAACCACAGTTGAGGGTTCTGCACATACACTAAAACACATACTGTCATAAACATATCTCGTGATAACGTTAGTAAAAATAATTTGATTTTGGTTGAATACCACTATGCAGTAGAACCCACTTTACGAACCTCTCGATTTACGAAACAATTGATTTACGAACAAGCTTTGTGATCAATTTTTTTCCTTTGCTTAGTAACAATATTTCGGGATCCGAACAACATACACGCCTGTACTCACAATTCCCACGCGCCTAGTAGTCCTTAAGCCCGTAGAAATTACTTTTTTTCTTTCCTTTTCTCCGCTTCTGTTTTAGCCTTCATACTAAATCAATCATTCAATTTAGGGTTACTTATTTGCCTTTGAAAAGGACAAAGAGTGTAATTTTTATTGTTTCTGTGGCTATAACGGATTAGTTGTGTTTACGTTAATTCCATAAAATGAAATCTTTCTGCGTCCCATGATTTTGACCTTTAGGCTAAGGGAGACGGATGATTAAGGCAAGTGAATGATGGTGGAAAAATTGGTACAATGAGAATGTGATAGGAAATGGGACACGATATTGTCCGCCACAGACTTATTTGATCGGGATCAAACCAAGGATTCCCACGCCCTATAGATAAGTGCTTTCGCACTGAGTCTCTGTGCTCCCCTACATTAATATCAATGGGAAAAGAATACTTTGGTTCACAAATAATATTACGGAACCTATTAAGCCCGCAATACTTGGTCCACTGTATTTCCTGTAATGCTTCCTCAAATCGATGGAAAACAAGAAGATTAATTTACCTTAATAAAATAAGTTAAGGCTAGCCTGAGGCTACCATCCTTTTAGAGGACTACACGCTCTTTTAGATATAGGATGTGAAAGGATATTATAGGTTCTTAGAAACAATGGTTGGGCTGAGTGATCTTCTTTATTGATCCTTTAATATTATTATTATTATTATTATTATTATTATTATTATTATTATTATTATTATTATTATTATTATTATTATTATTATCGTAAGCCAGGACATTATAATCTTTGCGATCAAAATCATAACGTTTGGAAAGGTATTATTCATTTGCTATACAGAACTTGCAATGTGCATTAATTGGTTTTACAAATAGAAATACATATAATAATAATAATAATAATAATAATAATAATAATAATAATAATAATAATAATAATAATAATAATAATATGTATCACGGTGGGAGCAACAAGAAAGAATATAGAAAATGATTGTTATTTGATATGAACGCATATATAAATAGTAAACATGTGACGCATATATAAATAGAAAATAATGATAGTGAAGAATGGGATGAAGTGCGATACACGGGACAACACAGGGTTATGTTAGTAAGACGAATGAGCGTTACCTTCTGCCTAGCTGGGCATCTTTAAGCTGATGAAGACGATGGGAGAAGTGTTAGAGATAAGAGGTGTCACCGTGCAGTAAATGAAGGGAAAATGTGAGGTAGATGGGTATCAAGTTGATAGTCTTGTAACAGGACTCGATCTGGATGATCGAGAGGCAGAGTGTAGTAATAAAATGTGAAAAGGAAACAAAGTGGAGAGTAAGCGTACTGAGGACGGACAGGAAGGTTCATAGTAATGCATACTGGCCATGAGTAATTGGTGCTGAGAGCTGTAGCCAGGGGCGGATTCAGGACGGACTTCTGGGGGGAGGGGAGCGGTAGGTTGTAATACTGCTACTTAGAGTTACTTTTGGGAGCTCCAAACTCTGGGATAGGGATGGCCACATTTTCCGGAAAAACGGTAAACGGAAAATATTTTTTCCGGAAAATTGAAAACGGAAAATTTTCCGGAAAAACGGAAAATGTGATTTCCGGAAAACTCTTTTTCCGGAAATGGCCATCCCTACTCTGGGATGGATTTTATTTGTATATAAAATAAGAGTTTCATCTTCTGGGGAGAAACTGTAGCGAGCTGGGGAGAATTAGTCTTGATAAAACTCAAGATATGTGATGCTTAAAATATTACAAAATAAATAAAAAAATATATAGTATAATATAAAGTAGTTTACTTGAGAGTTAACAATTACTCTTGTTAGTTAGGTTGAAACTAATAAATGAAAATTTAATTCACTCATACTGTATCTTCAAGAAATATATTTTTATGGTTGAAAGATTGGATGTAAGAAGACCCTATCCCACACTTTCGTAGAAAGTGTTTTCCATGAATTATGTGAGGGCAAGTGCTATCTATTAGTCGTGGTTTGAATTTCCTTGCTGTAAAATTTGTCGAGTTTGCTATCTGAACTTACTTCTCTTGAAACCTGTGTGCTTTTTCTTCTTGCTGAAAATATCTTCTTGCTGCTATAAAAGAAAATGAAAAAAAAAAAGAAAAGAAATGCTTTTTTTTTAACTTACATTGGTTCAACTGAGAGATCAAACTGTGTAATTCCATTGTTATTTTTATATATTTATATATACTTTATTCAATTAATTTAGCTATTAATATTTTTCCCTACTAGCTATAATAATATTCCGTTATTCAATCAAAAATGCTGCGAAGGCAGCATACACACTAAACCAGAGCTGGATTTAGGTTTGGTGGAGCCCTAAAGTATTGAAGGTAATGGGGCTTTTTGTGTGTCCAAATGAACGTAGGCGTCCTATATACAGAAATGAAGAAACTAGTGATATTTTAAAAATTTGGGTAGTAGAATGGGGCGCATTACTTACATTATAGGACTTACACAACACGAAGCACTGTTGCTATATGTAGATTTTATCTTATTTACTATTTCTTTTATATTTTGGAAATGTAAATCCAACTTCTTCCTTTATGTTTTTTGGGGCCCCCAAGAGAGTAGGACCCTAAGCTATAGCTTGTATAGCTTATACGTAAATCCGACACTGCACTAAACTAAGACTGCACTGCCTTTCAAATGTAAAAGTACAATAGACTTCGAGTAGTAAGCGGGGGTAGAAATCCGCAGTTTGGCGTTTGAATTGCGCTGGAGCAGAAATATATAACGGCAGAATAACGAATTTTGCACACAAGTATAAGTGAACATTCCTCTGTATTTTGAAGGTGCTAGAAAGCCTACCAATTTATTACTTAATAAGGTACACCAATTTAAAAAAGGATGGACAAATTCGGACTTTTATCCCAGTATAGGGGTCAAAAGTCCTATCGCATTGGAGCAAGAGTTAAACTACAGGGTGGTCCATAAGTCTTAGTACAGTAGATTATTTTGGAAACAAATATGATTAAAGCAAATCTGACTAGCGGAGGGCGGACTTGGGTAAAGGAGCTACCGATTGATGCAGGCGTGGTAAATGGCGGCCATCAAGATAGCCGCCATCTTGGATTCACGTTATTTTTTTTTCAAATGGGAAGGTAGGCATATGACATATCAATTGACACTCCTTTTGCAGGAAAATACAGCCCCGCAAGCAGAAATGCATTATCATGTCCCCTTCCAAAGTTATGACGCCCCAAAGTCCCACCTACAGAATGTCCTTCACATGTTCCCCGTCTATTGCAATACATAAACGAAGTCCCTTAATCCAGTCTCCTGAACCCATAACAACACTGCAGGGGTGATGCTATCACAGGCGTCCTGAATACGTCCCTGTAGGTGTGTAATATCCCGAATCTTCTCCTGATACACCAAGTGTTTTAAGTATCCCCATTTAAAAAATTCCAAGAGAGTGAGGTCCGGCGACCGGGCTGGCCACTCCACAGGACCTCGGCGACCGATCTGACGTCCAGGAAAATGCAGATCCAAGCATTCCCACACATGCAGGGCATAGTGCGGTGGGGCACAATCTTACTGAAAATTTCACGACAAGATGCCATCAGGGCGGAGAAGCAACTGTAACACCAACTCCTGTAACATGTCCTGATATCGGAAACCATTTAGTGTACCAGGAATGAATAAGGGACCTATGATCGACGTTTCCATATGACACACCACACTATGATATGAGCAGGAATAACCATCTTGCAGAGACTGATCGCATGTGGGTTTGAATCTGACCAATATCTCATGTTCTGGGATTCACTTCCCCATCCAAATAAAAGCTTGCCTCGTCTGTGAAGAGAACGTTGGCTGGGAAATGCGGATTTCGGTCATATTGTGACAAAGTCCAATTGGCGAATTCCATGCGCCGGTCTGGATCATCCTCTGAAAGGTTGTGGACAAGCTGCAGCTTGAAGGGATGCCACTTGTTCGTATGGAGAATCCTCATCACGGAAGCACGTGGTAAGCCTGTTATCACTGATAGTTGTCTTGTGCTGCGCTTCGAACTTTTCACACTCGCAGCAAGCACCATTGTGGATGTTTCCTCATCTGTCGCGGTTCATGGGGGACCTGACCGTGGTCTATCGGCAACATTACCAGTTACACTGAATTTCCTAATGAGGTAGCTAACGGTGTTGTGGCTTATTGCAGGTCTTTCGGGGTGGTGCGCGTTGAAGTCCTGGGCAATCACACGACTGCTTCTTTCCCCAAACATTAGGATGATCTCAATTTCCTGCTTCGCCAGTGCCATCTCGCTCTACCTGCAACGAAAAGAAAACCTGCCAAATTTGGGGCATCACGTCTTTCTTGCAGCGTTAATGCCATGTCGCTCTCCCTGCAACGAAACAGAAAAGCGTCAACTTTGGGGCGCCATAACTTTGGAACGGGACATGATAACGCATTTCTGCTTGCGGGACTACATTCCCCTGCAAAAGCAATGTTAATTGATCTGTGACCTGCCTATCTTCCCATTTGAAAAAAATAACGTGGACTCCAAAATTGTGGCCATTTTGATGGCCGCCATTCACCACGCATGCATCAATCGGTAGCTCCTTTACCCAACTCCGCCCTCCGCTAGTCAGATTTGCTTTAATCATGTTTGTTTCCAAAATAATCCACTATACTAAGACTTACAGAGCACCCTCTAGAAAAAAATAAATTAACGTTATACAAAGGTTCGTCGTTGACAAGAAGAAGAAAATAAACTACCACCATTCCCAGAAAAAAAGAAAAAAAACACCTGTATTGTAAGTTCAGATCCAACCATGACACATTCGTCCAACCAAAGCGACAACGCATTTTTTCTTTTCTTTTCTTGATCTTCCGAAAAAGATAAGGTGATATCTGTTTAAACTTGAACCATATTTTTTCGTAGTGTTTCTAATAGCAAAGGACAAATCTCTCTCAGTACCGATGAACTAAATGACATCAAGAGCACTTTTCACACCTCAACAGATGGATTCAGCAATACAAAGGGGTATGTGTTAACACTACTGGCTATTAATCCTAGGCTCTGTTTACCCCGCTGAACTGTGAGTAGTGCCCTTGGTGCCATCGGTGCACTAATCAGTATTGAGCGAGGCTTCCCCAAATTCAAAGATCAACCTCCATGCAGGCCTATATAGCCTTAGTTAAGTTAAAGACAACCTACGTAGCAAACGAATTGAAATAGGTCTGCTACTAGAACTTGAATTTAAATTTAAGAATAAAATTATTTACAAATTCGAGAACTGGGGCAAAAATCCGCACTCGGATTTTTGCCCAGAAAAAAATTGGACTTTTGCCCCATTCGCACATGTTTTAATTACAATGAAATGCTGACTTCATAACTGATACCGGGAAAAGGAGAGGTAGTGTATATTGTTACTGAAGAAGTGTTTTCATATGAAACAGCAATAAAATAAGTCGTAATTTCTCCCACAGACTGTAGTACTATTTATTTCCCATAAAACAAAATATTACTTCAAAGTAACACAAAATATAACTTACCTTATTGTATTAACAAATTTCACCGCACACCTTTACTAACATGTACAGTACACCGCCGCCATTTAATCTTTCTCCAGCACAAACAATGTTGCACAACTCCAACAAAAAGTACCCCAAAACCCCAAAAAGGACTTTTGCCCCCTGCGGACTTTTGCCCCCGGACACTCTTGTTGCACGGCTCGAACCAAGGACCATATTCTTTATTGGAGTTTAGAACCTGTCATCCATCCATTATAAACGAACATGTGTTGTTTAGAGGAAGTTCATCGCCTGTTAGATGTTATTCACACCCGCTATCGACATCAGCTGACGACAGATTTTCAACAAGGAAATAATTAATTATCTTACGTCTGCTCTACTACAAGGAAGTCCTTGTATTTGTAAATGATATGTAATAAACACTGGTAGTAACTTCCTATTACCTTTTGCCTACCAAACAGTCTCACACGCGTTAACTGGAATTCAGTTTTGTTTAGATCAGATGCTTTCTCAATGTGTTTGTTTCTACTGGACTCTCATTGTCATGCACCTACGACGAATCAATGCTCGCTTCGACCATCGACCTGGTAAACATTGACGCAATAAGGAAATATTGTTGATGAGTAGTAAGTACTTCGACTCTCGGAAGTCTTTCTCTTCCTGGTTTTAGTCTATGTGATTCTGACGACGTTAGCAGCCTAGTAGGAAGTATAGCTGCTTTATGTTGTGTCATCGATATGTACTTTGGCTGTGTCAATTTGGGGAATTGAATGTGCATGTCATCGAGAGAGTGTCAGTACCATTGCTTCCTTCATGACGTCAGAGAGACAGTCGAGACAAATACACTTGAGAAAGCTCGATCTTGGTCATTTGGTCATTGCTCATTGGGACCTTCGTTACTTGGTCTTTCGTGACCGTACCTTCGATCCGACATTCGATGCCTTGGTCGATTGTCGGACAAGTCATCATGGAGATCTTCAAGACACCTCGATCTACAAGTCTACGCCTTCAACTTCATATTAGGGTGAGACTGTTCTAAATTTAAGTTGCAAATCCTAGCTCTACCATCCTTTCCTTTAACGTTCTCATTGCTACCACTCAATATTATTAGAATCATGTGTTTCACTTTAATCAAATTTAGTATTGTTGGCAAATCCATACTCTTTCACTCTGCTAATTGAATGTGAAAAATAATTAGTGTAAATAATAATATAATCAATGATTATTATATAAGGCAAAAGAAAGGGAGGTTATATTGTGGTGCGATTAATTCATTATAATCAATCGTGGCCAATGATTTATAATGTTACAATTTGATATTTTTTTTACCCCCATCTCTATCCAAGCGTGCCTTTTTCTCTGTAACTTTCGGGCTGCCCATTCTGATGCGTGTTCCAGACAAGGGTCTGAGAAGGCATATATGCGAGTTGGTATCTTCCCGTTCTGCCTAATCTTTCCAGACGGGGAATTCTCTGCAGGGAGGGAATTTTTCGATAGTAATTGTAACAGATTCTGTAAATAGAATAACTATTTCTTCAATTTTCATCATAAATTTTAGATGTTATTCTACTTGATCTTCTCAGAAAAATTACTAGAATACAGTTCTGTTATTAGCAGTGTTATTCACAGCAACTTCAGTAAGGATGAATGGGATTTTTAAAAAAAAAGGCTGCAGAGAAATGGAAAATTGATTGATTCAGTTGCAAGAACACCGGTTTGATATTGTGCCACTGTTCACATCCTCAAGACATGTTAGGCCATATATTAAACAAATAATGCAAGAGAATGCATAAAGAGGCCCTTTATATATATATATATATATATATATATATATATATATATATATATATATATATATAAAAGAGCCTTAGTCTTCTACTTCAGAATTCGTTTTTCAGCAACAACTGATAAGGTGACTTGTCTTCTATACATGATGTCATATATACTTATATTGTCAATGTAAATACTAGCAATACTAAATACCATATATCGTCAATATAGCCAACACAATTTAAAACAAAATCTTATAATCACTGTTCTAAATGAAAACAGTAAGCAACTACATCTATGTAAGCCACCTGTTCTGCCTGATGACGCTCCAGCACTTTGTAACACCTTTTTATCTAATCTTATCTTTAAACAGAACAGGAATTCCTGTTCTGCCTAATCCCCTTTCTGTTTCATCTTCGCAAAAAAGAATATTTAGATTTAAGAGAAATTTAACACTAATTATTTTCCCGACGATTGCAGTTGCTTTCAGGATCTCTTGAATTACTAAATCATTTCTGTTTCTCTGAATTAAATTAGCAATCATGGGCCACCATTAATTTACTACGAGTACATCTACGCGATATGTGTTCACCGATTTCCACAACTTCACCTAGATCTTTTCCTTCTGGTTGCGAGCGTGCAACTAACTGAACGATAACATAGTTAAAGACATATAACTGCAAGGGTACGGAGCCAAGAGGAGGGGATGTTAGGACCCCCCTTCGAGACCAAAAAATAGGGAAGGATGAAAAAATGAAATGAGAAAAAGAAGGATCGCATTAAAAATTGAAAAAAATCAGGAAGTTTTGGTTACTCTTTCTTACGTGGAGATTTGTATTACTTGAAATACATGGTGGCGAGGTGAGCGAGATATCCTGGAAGTCAGGAATTTGAAATTGCTAGAAAAGTTATGGAATTCTCAGAATTTCTAGAAAAGTTGCGGAATTCTCAGAATTTCTGCTACTAGTGAGGGGAATTTCAAGGGAGATTTCAGGCTTCCGAAAGTATAGAACCATTGTGTAACAACGTGGACATTTTTTATCAAAAATTTTCTACTGCTCCTTTAACAGTAGACATGTTATTTCAAAAACAATTTACTACTGCTCCTTTAACCAGTCATTGGGACAGACGGTATTTGACGGAATAATAAAAACAAAAATGTATGTGGAAAGAAAGTTCTGTTAACATTTGATTCAACAGAGAAAGGAACGCAGATATTGTAAAACATTTTACAAGACATTATTGAGTATGCACTTTTTATAATAGTGAATATGTACTTTTTATAATAGTTGGGGTCATAATGAAAAGAAAATTGTTATATTTGAATGAACAGAGGAAGGATGTAAATATTGTAAAATCTTTTTCAGCACGTTTATTATTATTATTATTATTATTATTATTATTATTATTATTATTATTATTATTATTATTATTATTATTATTTTACTCGAGATTTTTCATAGTTTATTAAAGTACTTACCAACCTCATATTATTGTCCTAACAAACCAATATATGTTGATAGTAAAGAAGTTTAGATTGATCAAGCTCCTGGGCATTCAGAATTTCATGTCCCTCCCCTCCCGTTACGAAATCCTGGTTGAACGAACCAATATATGTTCCAATAAAATAGTTTAGAATGATCGAGCCCCTGTTGTGATGACCACAGTGTTTCATGTCACGGACCCCTCCCCCCCTTCACGAAATCCTGGCTACATGCCTAAACGGCCCCTGCGAAAATGTGGATTAATTCTCTTATGACATGGAAAATTCTTTAAAATAATAATATTAAAATTCGTATTTTTTTTTAAAAAAAAAGCGTGACTTTTAATGTTAAGGTAATTCAGTCAACATTTCCTCGTACAGAAGTTGAACTATTAAGAATAATAGTAAGATAAATACTGTATATAAATTGGAACAGTAGGACCTAGCAGATTAGGTTGCATATTACTAGCAATTATGGACAACCATTTTTTTATTGTATGGTTAATTTACTGATCTCTGTCCATGGCCTAAATGACAATTATTACTATAAACACAGTAAGGTGAAGTACATAAAAACTCTTCAGTTGTGTGGAATTTAAGCGTTATAATATGCAGTATTTTACCGATGCGCGTACCTTGGGTTTCGTCGTCCTTCCCTCCCAAATGTCAACAGTCTTGCTTCTTGCTTCTGATTTGGCACCTCCACTAATACATGTTATACATAGGAATACTTGTATTAAATTTCTAGTAACATTTCCAGCTTCTACTGGTATCAACATTAAGAAAGCATTAATCATGTGCTTCTAGTTCACATTCGTAAAATGAGGGAAAGATTTCACGCAGATTAGTAACAGTTCATGGCAACATTTTATTTTTATTTTGAATCTTTATATTTTCATGAATTTATTCCTGGTGAATAACTGGCGTTATGTTTATTTCTTACTATTGAAAAACTTTTATTAGAAAGACTGGATGTTTGGGTCTAAAGACTAGAAACTTTACACCAAACCAGCCTTACACCTAAAAGTCGTACACGAAACAGACGTATTCCACTCCAAATTATTGAGTATGATTGACATGACTGCGTGATGGATGACATACTTTCTTCGGACTCTATTTCAGTATTCAGTTCAATGGTTATTTTCATAGTAAAAGTCTCTTTCAATGCCTATTTTAATAGTCATAGTCTATTGTGAAGTCTAATTTTCCATGTAGCCACATTTTCCGTTTGTCCTTTTCCTTTTACCGTTGACGCGCCTTTCTTAGTGTACGGTTGAAAATAATTTGCAGCCATGGAGAAAATCCCTGTTCAATTGCGTCAGATGTGGCTATTGATGGTTGTGTCCAAAAGTTCTTTAGATCGAGACGTTATTTGCGGTCGTGTGGAACTGTTAAGTTGGATTCGATCCCATTCAATTAATTCTGAATTATATAAGTTGAAAGTACTTCTTTTTGTAATAAGGATTTTTTTTTTTTTTTTTGGTATTAAGTATACTTATACACATGGACTGAGTTAGGAATTGTGTCCTGAGGCCAGACCTTTTGTCTGCTGGGGAGGGGGGAGCACGGCAAATACAAATGAGAATTGAAGGATCTTATAGGTGGCATTTTTATTTTTTGTCAAAAAATTGGGGGGTTTCGCCCCCCCTCCTATAGCTCCGCCTATGCTTATACAGTATATTTAAGTACCACTGATTGTAATTGGCCAACCATTTTTCCATATTGAAACCTAGTTACTTATTTCAAATAAGGAGACCTTACATGCCTAAGATCAGTTATCCTTACTAGTTGAATTATTTACATTATTCTGTATTTAATCGGAGCTGTTTTATAATCATTTTAAATGCCTTTCCACTAATAAAGTACATGAAAATTTATTTTGAATTTCAAGTAGAATTTACCTTTTGTTTGTAGAGTCATAAGAAAAAGCTTTATTATGCTTAATTTTAACTAACTAAATCCATGGCCTATGGAACCCGGAGGTCCATTGCCGCGTTCACAAAAGCTCTCCAATGACTTCTATCCTTAGCCAACTAGATAAAGCTTCTATTTTGTATGCCTATTTCTGCGAGATCCATCTCAATACTGTCCTTCCATCTGGTACTACGTCTTCCTAATGGTCGTTTTCCGATTGGACGTCCAGTTAAAACTTTGAAACCGTTCCATCTTTCTTCCATTCTGACTATATGGTCTGCCCACCTAAGCCTACTAGATTTGATGACCCTAACAATATTTGGTAAACGGTTTCAATTATGTAGTTCCTCGTTATGAAGCTTTTGTCATTCTTCATTCCCGTTCCTCTTAGGTCCGAATATTGGTCTCAGGGGGAGCAGGAAAATTCACCGTAGGAAATCTCGATGTAGGAAAATTCAGTGTAGGAAAACTTGGTGTAAGAAAATTCGGTGCACAGAAAATTTGATGTACGGAAAATTCGGTGTGGGGAGTGCTAGGTAAAAGAAAGGTTCGTTGTAGTAGCCGATGATCCATTAGAAACTTAAGTTTTAGGATAAAGGAGCGTATTAGCTTATTAAGTTCAACCTTTGTGGAGAACGTACTTTTACTGTCTTCTACAAGGAATTTTAAAAAAAAATATGATCGTGAAATAATTTGAATTCGAGATTTCGACAGATTTTAACATTTCATGACCCTTACATGACGAGAAATTTGTTTTCCGATGTCCGTTCCTGTAATTTAGCGAAGCGACCATAGCTACCAATCGACATTTAATTTAAAACTTAAGTTTTTATGCTGTTTCAGAGGGTGTCTCCTAGTATTTTCTACCTCCAAAAATAAATATAGGTTACTGGACGAGCAAAGTCGAAAATCGCAGATTTTTCAAAAAGTTCTAACGATTTTATGTCTATTTTATAAATAAATATTTAAATCTAAATTCTTCAAAAACGACATAGTTTATTTATCATATGTTACTCAAAGGTGTAAAAATAAATGCCTCAGCTATAGTATCTACGCCTGATTGGGGGAGAAGTCATTAAGGAGCCAATAGGGTTGCAATACTTGTTTACTTTAATTGAAAGCAAACAAACTGAAGTGTCTGATTGGAGGAAAAGACAACTATTTGTACAACTTTTATCTGATAAAACCATCCTACTTTAAATTGCTCATCCCACTAAGACTCTTTTGATCAATATGTTTTTGCATCTTACATAGGTATATATGTTCTGTGATGTAAAATATGGAAGGTGTTTTTTAGTTGTTTCTATCTCTGAACTTATAGTTGCGATTGTTTTATCTCTGACAAAAAGTGTCAGATTCATTGTGTGATGAAAACTAATTATTCTATAGTAATATCCGACAAAAAACATGCAAGAGATATCGGACTCCAAGTATAATAATAATAATAATAATAATAATAATAATAATAATAATAATAATAATACATTTGCTAAATTTGCTTTTCTTGAAATAGGTAATAACTAAAGCCCGGAATTAATGGCGAAATAAAAGCCCAAAAATAGCTGGCAAAATTGCAAAATAAACACCCAAAAATAGCAGATAAAATGGCAAAATAAAATAAACAAGCAATCACGAACTTTAGGGAAAAAATAGATACGCTATAATAGGCTATAATTCTGAACAGGTCTTCTCAGGCTAACAGCCAGGTGAATAAATATTTATATTTACCTGTCTGCTAGCCCGAGAAGACTTGTTCACAATACGTCGCCAGGAAAGCTTCAATAGATACTTTAGGCTATAATTCGTTTACTAATCGAATAAAGTTTCATTTCGCACTTTGTACTTACCACTTAAAATTCTGGAAATTTGCACAACCCGTGAAGGGACGACATCTAACAATTCATTCGCCATTATTCAGTAGTAACAATGAAACAATAACTTAAAAACACTATCACATTTCATTCACACGCGGTTACATTCAAAGCACAAGAAATACTAAAGTGAAGTCATTTTACACTACACTAGCAGTTTATTTCACTTACGAAAGGTTTTTCATATTTTTGTTCTCTGAAATTATTAACACCTTTTTAAGATTTTCGAAGGAAAGACTTTGTCTCCTGTCAGAAAGAAATCGCTTTAGATGTGAAAATGATCTTTCCACATCTACAGATGTCACTGGAGCATACTTGAAACATGTAATTTGGGAAGGATCCATGTCACTGCCAACAATTGTATCCGCATCACCTTCCATAACACTAGCGATGTCCTACAATTTTCCCAAATCTGGATTAGCACTTACAACACGATCACACTTACAATGTACTCGCCCTTATCACCAGGTACAACACTCAGATCGTTGAGAGTATCAATGAAGATTTTCAGAGAACTAGCGAGTTTTTTTTTTTTTTTTTTTTTTTTTTTTTTTTTTTTTTAAGCTTGGCAATAGCATCTGGTAACTTTGGAAAATGTGTTGCAATGAATACTAAGTCTTTTTTCAAGGAATTATTCTTAAGCAAACTTTAAGCAACCTTAATTGAAGATCCATCATCCTCATCAAATGTATCAGTGATTCTTTTGATGGGTTCAAAGTTAGCTATTAGCATAATATAAAACAGTTGTAATCCACGTACCCCATCTCGTTAAGACAGGCTGTGGTGGAAGCGGAAGTTCAGGGGCTAATTCGCGAAACGCACTTGTTCGCGAGGGAGCTTTCAGAAATACATTTTTCACATTTAACACAAGAAGGTCAACTTCAGGAAAATGAGAACGAAGATGACATGCAGCATACGTGGGTATAGAACCTTAAGGGGTTTTGCTGCACTTTTCATGTATGCAGCTCCGTCTGTGACAAAAAAGGACCTTATTGTATTTTACACATTCTGGCCACAGAATACTCAGCGATTTTGTAAACCCTGTGCAATTGCCGTGCCATTTACTTTTTCCGGAACTTCTGATGCAATCAAAAATGTTTGTGTGCCTTCTTCCCCTCCCAAAGTTCCAATTACAACGTTGGCAATCGAACGTCCTAGAATATCGCAAGTTTCATCAATTGAAAGCCATATATTTTTGTCAGAAACACTTTTACGAATATCGTCAATAGTTCAGCTGTACGCGCTATCAACGTAAGTCTTTCTCAAAGATGATTCACTTCGAACTTTTTGCTTTGTGTATTTCTCGAGAAAGTTTCTAAAAGAAACATTTTCTTACTTCCATAATTGAATGTCCGCGTTAATTAAAGCTTCACACAGAGCATTCGCAAAACTGTTAGTACGCGAAGCGGGATTCGTGACTGTTCCAAGAAGATTTTGAACCTTTTCACTAACTGATTTGCATGTTCTTGCAGAATTGTGTTTTGCAGCGCTTATATGGTGTGTTACAAAATAACGCTTTTCAGCGGAAACCACAGTTTCACATAACTTACAAAACAGTACACAACCGTCTGTTGAAAAGACAGTACGCCCGAACTCACTCACAAATTTTTCCAAATTCTGTTGCCTAGAAAGACCAACCTTCGGCATCTTGAAATACTGAAACTCACATAAATACCAGTTCTGTATCACGTACGCCTAAGATTCACAATAAATGCCCACCTGGCTACTTCTTGAAAGTAAGCATCTTTGTTTGTCATTCCAAGAACCGAACACTGCTTCAAAATTCCAAGAACTGAATACGCACTAGCATTCCAACCCATCTACTTGTCATATTTCAACGGGAATAGACCAGTTATTATCAGACACCGAGATCGCTTGACCAGGTAAGAGCGACTCAGATTTGTGGTATGCTGTCATTCATGAGTAAATAAAGAGTAGTAGAAGAGAAAACCTGTGACAATGGCAACAAATTCCTTCTAAATTGTAAAATTGCACTTTTTCCTGAAAATATCATGAAAATTGCAATAATGGCACTTATGACATTTTGCCATTAATTCCGGGCTTTAGTAATAGCATTTTATTCGGCACATTTTGTGGTGTTTTTGTTTTCACAATATGAAGTTTCATAAGTTATCATAAGTGGTAATATGCAATATGTATTACACCGAATCCAACTTACACCTAAGTTTCCGTACACCGAGTTTTCTTACACCGAATCTTCCTACACCGAAATTTCCTACACTGAATTTTCTTAGAACCCGTCTCAGAATCTTGTTCTCAAATACTTTGAGTCTACGTTCTTTCCCTCAGAGTAAGCGACCATATTTTGAAACCATACAGAACAACAGGCATGATTATCTTTCAGTATATTTTAAGTTTTCTATTTAATGGTCATAAAATGAATAGAATGAGAGAAATAAACCTCAAGAAAAAATCTTATCGAATATGAGTTGGTGTACAATAATATAGTAGCATCTGAAAGAAAGCAAAGTTTAGATTTTTGATCTTATACTCATAGCACACTATAAGTACTGCACCATACTGTACTACTCACTAGGATTGCTTTTACTATAAAACTTATTTTAGAATGAACAGCTTTCAAGGTGACTTTCCACGGGAGATTTATGCTTAATTATTCTTCAAGTTTGTTGCATCCACCATTCATCTATCATAATGAATGGTAAATTGAAAATCTACTCACATATAAGGTAGGTGCTATTTTCTTTGGCAAAGCAGCACAATTAGTGCCAACCAACTTATTAATCTAATTTTTGACTTCATTTACTTCTTCCTGTCTTTAAATAGAAAGTAAGGTGCACATTGAGGTGTGACGCAGGTGGCTCCCCAATCGCCTCATGATGCTGAGTTAATATCACAAAATTTTAGCGATTCTAACGAGATTAGAATCAGAAACCACTAACAATGAAACCACGCGAGCTAATTATTCAATGAACTGAAGCTCAGTAATCAACCTAAACAAAACCTTTTTAATGTTCTCTATTCACACCCACAGCATAAAATTTCATGCATATTCTAAAGAAAAAGAGTTCAAAGACATTAAATTTGTAGTTTTAAGTGTCACTTGCGTTCTTCAAGCTAAAAAGTTGAAAAAGATAAAGAATACAGTAGAATATACAATCAATTAGTTGAAATATTGTGTAGGGTTAAAAAAAAACTTATGAAAAGTATTTTTTTAAACATGACTGTATGACTTTTTTCTTTTCAGAATGAATTACAGTGTGTATATATACTCCCATTACAGAGCATTTACTTTGAAGATGACTGGAATTATATTTGAAAATCAAGGGAAAATAGGTGCTAATAAATTTCTCTTCAAATTTAAATATTCCTTTTGCGAGAATTAGGCAGAACAGGAATTCCTGTTCTGCCTAAAAATAAGGTAAGCTAAAATAGTGTTACAAAGTGCTAGAGGGCCATTAGGCAGAACAGGAATTATACAGAACAGGAAAGAATCAAAAGGTTTATCACACGTCATTCCAATCTTCTTCTCAATGATTTGATTTTCTGTTCAACTCAAGTGTAGGGTTAAAGATAGCTTATGAAAAGTATCCTTTTGGTGTTTCTTGCGCATTTTCTTGAAGATAGAGGAAAATATCACTCACTTTTCCCATTGGCATCAGTGGTAATTCAGCAGCACGTCGTATCCATTTCATGACCTATTTGTCTTCTTGATAAAAAATAGGCAATCCAAGTGACTAAACTTTTCTCCACAAATATTGGGTATAACGAAAGAAACATCCACGAACGGCTGCATCAGGAAAAAAACACTAACAACGACATTGACAAACTCTCTTTCGAAGTCCACAATTACTAGTAACATTAAAGTTGAAACAATTCGCAATAGCCGTATCTTTAACCAGAAGCAGCATCCTACGATAGTCCTCCTCTTTATTTGCTGGTATTTACATTGACAATATAAATATGGAAATAGAAATACATACGATACAGAGTATGGAATCACATATAAAAGACAAATCGGCTGATAAGGTAATGCCGATAAACTAGTAGTAGTGTAGAAGACTAAGACTCTTTGCATTGTTATGGATCCTTTTGCATTGTTTGCTTAATATATGGCCAAACATTACTTCAGAATGTGAATTGTGGCACCTTTTACTGCATGTCTTAGCATGTTGGCGATGAACTACTGGAAAACTGAATAAAATTTTGTTGTGATTACTTGATATTACACCGAAGTGAATATGTTTTATGTTCGTTTCAGTTGCAATGTCAAACGGCTTTCTTGCAACTGAGTCAATCAATTTTCCAATTCTCTGCAGGTGTTTTCAAAAAAATCACATTCATTTTACTAAAGAAAATACTAATAACAGAACTGTATTCTAATCATTTTTTCGAGAACAAATAAAATAACATCTAAAATTTATAATGAAACTTAAAGATATAATTTTTATTCTTCTTACAGAATCTATTAGAATTACTAAACAGATTATTACGAATGCAGGACAAATTCCAAGAGGATAAAATCCAAAGAAAATTCTGACAAAATGGACAAAACTCAGGAGACAGAATTATAGGAGCAGCCAAATAAAGGATGATTATTTTTACTTCAACTCTCGTGCATCTAAAATGTTATCTGCAACTCTTTACTTTATTGAAATAGCATTTTTTAAATACCTTGATCAGTATTTCAGAATTGAAATAAATATTTATACAACATTCAAAATAAGACTTCTATATGCTATCTCATAAGGATGAAATTAAAAAAAAAAATCAAATAACATTACAGTTACTTTTCGCAATTAAAAAGATGCTAGGAGTTAAGCATTTCGGTGTAGTGTTTCCCTAAAGAATACCTCCCAGCATAAAATTTCCTGTTTCCAAAGATTAGGCAGAACGGGTAAACATTGCTTCAATGCGGCCAACCTCCAAGATAAGCAGGTGGCCAATTTACAGAGTAATAAGTAACGAATATTAGCGAATATAACGAATGTAAGTAACTGTACGGGGAAAATGCAGATTCAAGACCAACAAGGCTAAGATGAGCAGTTGGCAAACTTAGCGAAGTGGCTAAATTGACAGATTTTATTGTAGATTACTACGACTATAATGTAGAAAATATTTTTTTTTTAAATATATTTTTGGAAATATACTTACTTTTAGAAGAATTAACAACAAAATAACACAAATCGTACTAACATAGTAAAAAAAAGCATTAAGAAAATCACTTTTAAAAAGTCTATGCATGATTAAGAACAAAAGCATGGGGAGCACTCTTATAGACAGTAGTCCTCCTCATGCTTTTGTTGTTAGTTATTTGTAGCTTTTCAAAAAATGATTATTCTTAGAAACAGTATATTTTCACTTTTGATTCTATTTGTTTCGTTTTTTTAAAACAGTACTTTTTTTTTTAAAAAATTATTTTATCTAATTTTCTCAGAAAATCGCAAATGTCCAATCCGACCTTCTTCCACAAGGCCATTTAATTTCCATTTTAAAACTTACAGAATGTATTTCTTTGAGATATCATACTTGAGGTGTTTATTTCATTGGATTCAAGTGGTCAAATAAAAATTTTAAATTTCTAGCATACATAATATAAGCAATTGGTCCAGGTATAATAAAATAAAGCAAAACAAATACAGAAGATAAGTAAGTTGCTAATTTAATGAAACGCAAGTTAATTCATAAAGGAATGCTTTACTTGCTTCTACTCGATAGGTCACTACTTGCAAAATTGCTTAGGTCCGTGTTTTGTACTCAAGTAATGGTTAACGTGCGTCACTCTGGTGTGCATAGTTCAGGATTTAATCTCCGCTAACATGCAGAATTTTTAAGGATTATCCAACATCTTGAGACAATTAAACTAGGAGCGTCATTTAGGGAGGGCAGGAGGGGGCAATTGCTCCCCCCAAGAGTTTGAGAAATACATATACTTTATTCAATTTTCTACAAGTATACAAGTACAAAACGTGAAAATCTTATGTCAGTGGTGATCTTGCCCCTCATAAGCGAAGTCTGAAACGACGTCCCTGAATTAAACATAACAAAATTCAACTATAGCTGAATGATCAGAATCGATTCTATATGACACGTCCTCCTACAATTTACGGCGAAATCCGAATCGCCGTAATGTGTTCCAAATTCAAGGTTTT
Source organism: Thermobia domestica (assembly GCF_964235325.1). Taxonomy (NCBI): domain Eukaryota; kingdom Metazoa; phylum Arthropoda; class Insecta; order Zygentoma; family Lepismatidae; genus Thermobia; species Thermobia domestica. The sequence goes on along the minus strand of NC_137458.1, from coordinate 147,171,301 downwards.
CCCACCAGAAATCGAACCCGGGACCCCATATACCAAAGGCATGCGCGCTATCTACTAGCCCGGTGGGGACTGTAACTGCAATGGAAAGAGATGTGCTGACCATATATCACACAACAAAAAAGATACTCATGTGGTTGGTCATAACCATTCTTGGACTGTACCACCAGAAATTCAATTTAATTACCCTACTGGTTCACGCCTTATTCATTAAAAGATAAAGTTGCCCCACTTTTCACTACACATAATACATTAATATTATTAGACATTCAACTAAATGAAGTCAGTTTCTTTCCTAATAAAGCAAGGTATTTATTAAAGTAGTCAAAAAATCAGATAACATCCTGAGAGAATATAATCCTCTCTAAATCATGCTGATTCAT